>NC_086106.1:86892212-87231379 GCF_963921235.1 Mobula hypostoma
GCCTCAACTAACAAAGGCAAGCATGCCATTTGGCTTCGTAACCACTCTACCAACCTGTGTAGCCACTTTCAGGGACCTAAACATGCTTGAATCCCAAGATCTCTCTGACCATCAACGCTGTTAAGAGTTTTTCCCTTAACAGTGTGGTGTTGATTTACATTTGACCTACCAAAGTACATCACTTACACTTGGCCAGCCATCTGCTACTTCTTCGCCCATATCTGCTACTACTCTATATCTTGCTGTATTCATCGCCAGTCTTCTACACTATCCAGAACACCACCAATCTTCACATAATCTACAACCTTAATAACATACCCGTCTATATTTTTCATCTAGGTCATGAATATGCATTACAAACAGCAGAGGTCCCAGTACAGATCCCTGCAGAATACCACTAATCACAGACCGTCAGCTAGAATAGGACCCTTTGACCACACCCTCTGTCTTCTATGGCAAACCAGTTCTGAATCCAAACAGCCAGTTCACTGTAGATCCCATGTTCTGGATGGGCCTTCCATGATGACCTTGTCAAATGCCTTACTAAAATCCATATAAATAACATCCACAGCTCTACCTTCATCAATCACCTTTGCACCTCATCAAAAATCTTGATTAAGTTAGAAAGACATGACTTGCCCCGCACAAAGCTATGCTGGCTCTCCCTAATGAGGTCAGTTTTCCAAATGCTCATGAATCCTATCCTTAACAATTCTCTTCAGTATCTTCGCTACCATTGACATGAAACTCACTAGTCTATAATTTCCAGGTTACCTTCTTGAATAATGGAACAACATTAGCCACTAGTCAGTCCTGCAGGACATTGGCTGTGGCTAGAGAGAACACGAGGATATTGGTCAATGCTCCAGTAATCTCTTCTCTTGCCCCTTTCAATAACCTGGGGTATATCCTATCAGGCCCTGGGCACTTATCCAGCTTAATGCTCATTAACAGACCCAACACTACCTCCTTTACTTTGAAATGCCCTGGCATATCAATACACTGATCTCCCTATCCCCTACATCCTTCTCCTTGTTCGTCCTTGAGATGTTGAATTCACACAAATGTAACAACAAAGCTCACTCTTTGATTGCTCTTCCAGAAGAGGCTTCACCCCTATCTTCTTCTTTGCATTATCCATTTCATTGTCTCATCCAAGATAGCAATGCCAATATCAAAGTATTGTGAGTTCTCCATCTGTGATGGCAAGGAGCATTCAGATCTTCCACCCTTGAGATTGTTTATGAGGGTCCAGATAACTTCACATTATGGAATGCAAGTTGTCAAAGCACAGTGTCTTCATTACACACCAGAACCATGCAGACTTGATAATGTGAGGTCTTCAGGCAATGACACGAAGTACCAAAACAACTAGAGACTGGGGTCCGCTGTACATGATTTAATGTTTCCATCCTTCAGGTATAGTAATATTAATATAGACAATGAGGTTTCATTGGTACATTCTCACAGAAAGAGTCCTTATCTACGAAACCTTTGGTGCTCTTGCAGTACCTGAATGGATAAACAGGTTGAGGTAGAAGCTCATGGACTGCAAGAGGACTGCATTGCACGCTCTAGGCAGTTGCAAAGTCCTGAGGATTGGTAGGATTGTCTGAAAGCAATTGCAATGGCATGGATTTGTTCCTATCAGTCTAGTATGATCTAACAAAACTATGAGAGGACAGGCGATGAACAGATAAATGATCAAATTTCAGATATTCCTTAGTTTTTAAACTGTCTTCATTATTTCTCATCTGTTTCGATGCATATCCTTTTTTATTACCTAAAAGCTACTGGTAATATTCAGCATCTCTTTGGGATTAATTTACCACAACCCTTTAAGATCTTAAATATGTCATAAATATTATCGATGCCTTTGCTCTAATGTAAAAGTTGCTATATTTGTTACATGTCCTCATAGCTCATGAGCTAATTACCAGCTTATCCGCTAAACTTCACACTTTCCACAAACGTTGATGCTCTCCACAGCAGAGAACCCAGCACCTTAAGCTGGGCAGTCAGGGTGAGTGCAGGTCAGAGCTATGCATCATTTCCCAGTGGGCGTAGGTCATGTTTTGCAACAGTTGACTAACTGTCACTTCCTGTTTTCATTACAGCAGTAGAGAGATTTAAGGGTGCTTTTGAACAAAGTCATCCCGATTTCCCTGTTGTGTCATGTCCTGTTAACTGTTTATTTTAAACTGCTTTTGCCAATTTCACAGCACTTCCATTCATTCTATTAAACACCAGTTCTCACTTCTTTGCTAAATCACCTATAGTGTCCCATCCCTTCTGTACAATCATAAGATGTGTTGTCATACCAGCAAACTTGAGAGCACTGTGAACTTTGCTTCCTATAATCAATAATTCACTCTAAAGCACTAATTGACCAGAACTGAACCTCCTGCAACCCTGTTGGTCATTCTTTTTCCAACAGACACCACTTCCATTTGACTTCCCAGCCTTTGAATCAATCCTTTACTTCATCACTTCAAGCATTTCCTTTCTTTGTCAAAGTCCTTTTATTGTAACTTCATACATACAAATCTGTCAAAGGTTGTTAAAGCCGACAGTAATTAATCCATTGAGCTCTGCTGTTAATTAACTCCAAAATTCCTCCTGCAACTCCTGCGAATCTGGACAGGTCACCTGTCACCAATGATGCCATCGTGATTATGTTGTAACATTTTACATTTCTCCAGATGCCCCTTTTAGAATATTTCCTAGTATTTTGGCCATTGCAGATATGTTCGCATTACAAATGACTAAAGTTTACTTTCTTTTTTAGTGATGTGTCATCACATTTGCTGCAGTCCAGTCCTTGGCAATATTGTACTGTAATGATTTCCTCTTTGCCATCTCTATTAATATCCTACCATGGAGCATGTGAGGGATGAACTCATTGTTTGCCTAAAAATGGATTTATCAGTATTGCTAAACATGTCCTGTGATAGATTTGCAATTTCTTAAAACTTTGCACTTTTACATTGGATATGTATTCACTTATGACCAGAGAGAAACCCAGCTCTGTTTCCTCATTTGGTAAATTTCTCACCTGACTTAGAATTGATTGGACTGAAAAGGTTTTTAGATTTTAGAAATGGTCATTGACGGTAGCAGAGATCCAACAATTTTTTAAAACACTCAAAGAGCACCAAGTTCAAAGAAATTTCTTCTGATACTATTCACAAAATCAAACCAGAGAACTATATGTGCAGAGATAACAGTGCTTAGCACCAGGAATGAAACTATCCTTCCTTGATATTGAACAGCGTTGCCATTGCTGAACCCTTTGTCCATTAACATTCATGAGTTACAACTTTAATGGGAAAACTATATAACTATTGTTCCTATAAGAGCAAGTTAGAGGGTGAGTATTTTGCTGTGTACAGTTTATCTATTTACTCCCCAGTGTTCTTCCATTGAATATAATGCACAAGTCAGGTGTATGATGAAAAACGAATCTATATTTTCCTGGATGACATCTCTAAAGAAATCCAAGAAACTTGACACAATTCGGGGCAAAAAAAAAAGCATAATAAATGCTATGGTATTAAGCAATATACTGAGACCCTGATGTGGATGTTCACAAATCTTGAGATAGCAGCGGAGATTAATATAGAAAAATTGCCTTGATCAACTGAGACAAAGACTTGAGATTCATATAAAACAATTATTAAACTACAGAGAGAAGCCTGTGCATTGCTCTTTTCGTTGCATTCAATAGTACTCAAGTGATTGCGAAGGATATTTATGAAGTTATTGTTCATACTGGAGGAGGCTGGGGTTGTCTTCCATGGAGGTTGAAGGTGAAATTAAACCATGTGCTTAGAATTATGAGAGAATAAGCTATTGGGAAAAATCTATTCCCTGCAACAATGATGAGTTGACATAGAGTTACCGTAGAAGACTTAGAGGGGAATTATTTTACTCAAAATGTGGTGAAAGTCAGAAACCCACTACTTGTTGCAGAGGTCAGTGACAGGAATCACTCCATTAGGATCTGAATGCTGTCACAAGATTACCAATGACTTCAATAAAGGCATTTTCAGATAGCATATTCTGCAACTGCACTACTTGCCTCAGACACTGCAGTTCACCATGCACCAGCGGCAAAAAATGACCGTGAACAGTTGGAACATATGCCTCATGTTCACATGCTACAAGTCAACAAGGACTGGAGCCCTTCTCCAAATTCATATACTCTGCAACCATGCCCTCATACCCACATTTCACAGCTGGCTCACACCCTATTAGTAATTCTACCACAACAGTCACAGGAACAAATCACCATTACGCTTCCTGCTCTCTTACATAAAAAGAGCATGCAGTGGAAGTTAACTATAGTAGAACAGGCATAGCTACATCTGCTAACCCCATCGATGAGTTGAGGTGGTCAATTAAGGGTATAAGAATAATACAGCACAGTACAGGCCCTTTGGCCCACAATGTTGTGCCGACCCTCAAACCCTGCCTCCCATAAAGCCCCCACTTTAAATTCCTCCATATACCTGTCTAGTAGCCTCTTAAACTTCACTAGTGTATCTGCCTCCACCACTGACTCAGGCAGTGCATTCCACGCATGAACCACTCTCTGAATAAAAAACCTTCCTCTAATATCCCCCTTGAACTTCCCACCCCATACCTTAAAGCCATGTCCTCTTGTATTGAGCAGTGGAGCCCTGGGGAAGAGGTGCTGGCTATCCACTCTATCTATTCCTCTTATTATCTTGTACACCTCTATCATGTCTCCTCTCATCCTCTTCCTCTCCAAAGAGTAAAGCCCTAGCTCCCTTAATCTCTGATCATAATGCATACTCTCTAAACCAGGCAGCATCCTGGTAAATCTCCTCTGTACCCTTTCCAATGTTTCCACATCCTTCCTATAGTGAGTCGACTAGAACTGGACACAGTACTCCAATTGTGGCCTAACCAGAGTTCTATAGAGCTGCATCATTACATTGCGACTCTTAAACTCTATCCCTCAACTTAAAAAAGCTAACATCCCATAAGCTTTCTTAACTACCCTATCCACCTGTGAGGCAACTTTCAGGGATCAGTGGACATGTACCCTGAGATCCCTCTGCTCCTCCACACTACCAAGTATCCTGCCATTTACTTTGTACTCTGCCTTGGAGTTTGTCCTTCCAAAGTGTACCACCTCACACTTCTCCGGGTTGAATTCCATCCGCCACTTCTCAGCCCACTTCTGCATCCTATCAATGTCTCTCTGCAATCTTCAACAATCCTTTACACTATCTACAACACCATCAACCTTTGTGTCATCTGCAAACTTGCCAACCCACCCCCACATCCAGGTCGTTAATAAAAATCATGAAAAGTAGAGGTCCCAGAACAGATCCTTGTAGGACATCACTAGTCACAATCCTCCAATCTGAATGTATTCCCTCCACCACCACCCTCTGCCTTCTGCAGGCAAGCCAATTCTGAATTCACCTGGCCAAACTTCCCTGGAACCCATGTCTTCCGACTTTCTGAATAAGCCTACCGTGTGGAACCTTGTCAAATGCCTTACTAAAATCCATATAGATCACATCCACTGTACTACCCTCACTTATATGCCTGGTCACCTCCTCAAAGAACTCTATCAGGCTTGTTAGACACGATCTGCCCTTCACAAAGCCATGCTGACTGTCCCTGATCAGACCATGATTCTCTAAATGCCCAGAGATCCTATCTCTAAGAATCTTTTCCAACAGCTTTCCCACCACAGACGCAAGGCTCACTGGTCTATAATTACGCGGACTATCCCTACTACCTTTTTTGAACAAGGGGACAACATTCGCCTCCCTCCAATCCTCCGGTACCATTCCCGTGGAAAACGAGGTCATAAAGATCCTAGCCAGAGGCTCAGCAATCTCTTCCCTCACCTCGTGGAGCAGCCTGGGGAATATTCTATCAGGCCCCGTGAACTTATCTGTCCTAATGTATTTTAACAACTCCAACACCTCCTCTCCCTTAATATCAACATGCTCCAGATCATCATCATCACTCATATTGCTAGAAAGGAAATTGCTGAGCTCATGGCCGTAGCAGAGAAAAATAAATTAAATATGACAGTATCCCCCTTTCACCTCAACCCACAACCTTTTCTGCTTTACAGGTGATACTCAATAAGTTTCATTTGGCCAGGCCATGGAAGAATGCCATGAACACCATTAGAAAGAAGAAACATCTTCACTTCTTTTCACACTCACAGCCACTAGCTTAGACACTACAGTACAACATGTTGGGTGGATCTGGATGTGGTGAGATACTGGGTGGTGCAGCTGCACCTAGGAGGCCAAATCAAAAAGAGAACAAATACCAATTTACCACAGGGCAAGATCAAACTTACATTCCACTGTAGAGACATCAGATAAGGACTTAAATCTGAGAATTTACAGAAGAAATTGATCACAATGCACAGTAACCAGTGGGGCAATGACTAGATCACATGCATTGAGGTAAATTGAAAAATTTGAGTGGAATTTAATCCCTATTAAATAGCTGTTGTATAGAACTCATTGAATGAAAGACCGGTTGAAACAGAAACGGTCACCACATTTGAAAAAGGTCAAATTGATTACTAAAATAGCTGTAACCTACATGGCTCAGGGCTAAGGATATCCTAGATCATCCATTTTACGCCAACATGGACACAATGGAACAAATGATCTTTGCTTGTTCTCTACCTTTCTAGGACTCGTACACTACACTTAAATCACTACCCTGTTAGATCATTCCTGGATTCAAATTGCTTGCAGATCTTCACAGCAGTTCAGCCATCTAAACATCAACAGATTACTAAAATCATGAATATCGTACCCTAAGAGAATAATAATAGTGAAATGTAAACCTATTGAAATCTCTCAAAGATTTTTTTCTTCAACATCATCTGCTCCTAAAAAGTATTCTTGCTGTTGGCTGTTAGGCAATCAACTCAGTCAACAATGGCCTAGAAAAGATGGTGGACTTCCAGACCTAAAGCTGCTGAGTGATATCCCCCTAACTATCTATAGCTCTTCATTCACCAGGCTCCCTCCAATCTTTCTCAATATTTGTAAAAGCACCAGTGAAGCAAAAAGTGAAAAGCAAAAGGGAGGACAGGCACAAGTTGTAGTTATTTGACTTCTATTTACAATATGCTATATTTAATTTTCAAACTTGACTTGACATTGCAATAATAAATAATTGTTGACATGTGTCCTTTGAGGTGGCTTTTATTTCTGCAATACAACCAACTGTGCAGAATCAAATATCGCTTTGATGATTGTACGTTCTAGTATCAATTTGTTTGGCGACAATAAAGTATAAAGTATTCTAAGTATAGTAAATACTGTAAATGTAGGCCTCTGATAGAGCCTGTTGTGAGACCGGTACTGCACTAGATCAAGAGCCTGCAAGCAGTGGCTGATTTGGTTGTCTCCTCCATTTCTTTTTATCTTATTTCTTTCCTATCTTCTCATCCTCCACATTTTTCTGCTCTTGAACTGCTTGTTCTATATTTGTTATGAATGACTGTGTGAGTGGTGAAACAAAATTACCCACTGTTACCTCTCTACCTTTCCCACAGACATTTGCCTGCCTTGCTGTGTATATCTAGCATTTTCTATTGATATTGAACACTGAAGCTAAAATTAATGTTAGCAGGAATGTATAATATTCCCTTATGAAGGAATGCTGATAATCGAACTATTCAGACCTAATACAGTCGTGAAAGCAACTTTATAGCCATGGTCAACTAAACAAAATCAAATCCTAATTAAATGACCTTTTCCTAGGAAACAATTTCCCATGTTCTGCCATGTTTTTGCGGTTCAGTTGATTAACAGTCGTAGAAAATATGTGGGAGAGCTCAGAGGCTATAATTCCACGCAAGTCTGAAACCTGACAGATGATTTAATTTTTTTTTTTGGAGCAATACTATTCACAATTGCACAGTGCTATGTATTAGAGTCAGCAATTGGAAATGGGGTTGCAAAATTAATAATGTCAATCAGGAAAGAAGCCAGTTTGCAATAACTGAGGAAATGACACAACAGTGCTTGGCAGCAGTTGCTAATGTAAATAGAGCTTAAAGATCTTTAAATAGATCAATGAATAGAGTCCATTGAAAATAGTTAACAACCATACTACCATTTTGGTTTCCATATTTGTTGGTTTTAAGTATTTTCAAAATTCACTAATCAAGCTTAAAACGAAAGGTAACTAAACAAACTGAAAGCTTACATCAACATTTAATAAATCAGATGCTGTTTAGAAAAACTACGTTGTTCCATTGTAGTGTGGACCTAATTGAAAGCTAAAACTGAGATAAAATATTGATTGCTTTCTTTCTATGTTTAGATTGCTTGCAAATATTTGATGTTTGGGTAACTTTAGATTTATGATAATGTATTAGATGTGTTCTGCAACACTGTAAAATGTTATAGGGTGGAAATTGTCCTTTGGTAATTACAATAAAATTGTACTGGAATATCACTGCCCACTGCCCTCCCAATCTCACATAAAGTGCCATTGAAGGCAAGTAGTGATCTGCTTGATTCTCTTGCTCCAATAGCTAAAAATGTATTACCTTCTCTAAATATTTTACTGACAAGAAATTTATGGAAATTATCTAAAAATAAATGATGATTTAAAGTATTGTGTAATTTTGGTTTGCATAGATTTCTATTTATTCAACACTGACATTGCTTTGCTTGACTCTTCCTGTGGATTTGGTGATGTGCAGTTATGCAAAAAAAAAGTTTGCTTCTTAATGTGAACAAAGCAGAACTTTTATTGAAGGTAAAGCTTAGAAATATTTGTCAAAGAGAATTGATCTGTGCATCAAGTACATAAACACAATAATAGTATTCACCCTGGCACATCTCATCGTGATTTACACTCATGAGGGGGTGCAATAATTGCATTGTTAAGTAAAATACATTTTGTTTAGTTTACAATAAATAAAACATAACAAATATAATATGATCACTTAGATCTAAGCCTTTCTATGAATGTGTCATGCACTTCCATTTAAATGCCACACTGCAGCATTTTATTAACAATAATAACAATCTACTCACTTAGGGAATATTCTAAGGAATCATTATTTGGATCATGAATCTATTACCTATTCTCTATTTCCTATTTGAAGTCCTGCTGTTCATTGATTAGAGTGACTTCTACCCTTTCCCGTGACCTTGCTAGGCCCAAACCAATCTCCCTGGCTGGAGTGAGGGGAGGGGAGTAAAGTGGTGGTGCATATGGTGCCTAGGGCTTTTGAATGGCTGGTACCAGAAAGCCTGTGTCTGTAACTGCAGTCAAGATTAATCATTTTGCCAAATAATGGGAGAAGAAAAGCCTAAATAATGCAGGCCTTTTTTGAGCATTCTGCATGAAGCAAGTGGACTTTTGTTAAACACGGTGTGCCTGACAATGGGACAAGTGGAAGCGGGGAAGTAGCTGGGGGGAGATGGTGGCTGGGTCAATCACAGTAGATGCAAAATATAAAAATCTAAGCAACCTTTACGTCAACAACAAAAAAAGCACAAAATAAGCATTCTGTAATTCTAGTTACCGTTACCTCTACTGGACATTGAGAAAGTATATGGGAGTGTTTAAGAGTTGAGATCAATCTTGCCTCTACAGAAAGAAGTGTAAACAGTAAAAATGTGAAAGGGTAGCTTGGTCAACTGGACTGGATGGATTTTAGTTATGGTTCAAAAACACCACTTCCCTTTACAACTTTTTGTTGTTCTGCCTAGTTTCAGTAATCAGAGTTTCCATGGAAATGGCTTGGCCAGGAAGGCATCTACAATTTCTTCAGGGTTCACCAAGAGATTCCAGTCGGTATAGTTTAATGTCAAAGAGATCAGTTCTAAACTCTATAGATGAGCTCATTGAGTTCTCCACAAACAAAAGGTAAATACATTACCAAGTATCTTGGTAAAGAATTGTTGCTTATATCTCAATGTGATAAACAAATTGCTGTAATAACTTCATCTGCACTAAATGACTTAATATAAGTCTCAAGATGTCATCTGGGTGTTACTTCTTTGGAAAGGCTGATGCTAATGTGTAATGGTTCGCTCAGCCAGCTCACTCAGCTTCCCTTCAATACTCCACAGAAAGAGAGGATGAGGAGGATTTAAAAAAATATCCACTGGTGCAATTAAGAAAATGTAATGTTCCTTCCGGGGTGGTAAGTGAATGAATGGTTATTGCATGAGTCCTTCCGGGGTGGTAAGTGAATGAATGCTTATTGCATGAGGCATGAGTCCTGAAAGGTTGGGATACTGAAGGGAAAATGCAAACTTGTGATTGTAAGTTTTGCATTTGAAAAGTCAATAGTCAACTGTTAGATTTCAGTGAATGAAGGCAGTAGGTGCTGGAACATTGAAATTAAAGATCCAAATGATCCAACATTTTGGGGGCCCGTAAATGGCCCATAGATCAGAAATCTGACAGCTGCTTAAATATGTAAATTGCCAACCTATGCCAGGTATACCTGCTGCAATACTACAAAAAGAGAACACCTTTATTGCTCAATTTTGGGTCAGTTTTTGTTGTTGCTAGGCAACTTTACATAGATGCTTCCTGTCTGAACCAATGAGTCTTCTATTTTGAGTAGTTAGGATTGTGAGCATTTTCAATCCATTCACATTTGCCTTTCACCTCTGCATTCACTGTAAGACCAGTACCACCCACATCCTCCGGTTAAGGGGAATACAAAATGATCTTTCATTATTAGAATGTCTTTGCCGTTCTTACCTACTTATACTTGTTGCTGAAACTGGCTATCTATCCAGGAACAGATAAGGATGAGCAGTAATAGCAGAATTTTCCAGTAAAGCCTATGTCCTGTGAATGACTAGTCAGTCTGAGACAGATAATATTATGATAATTGTTACCCAGATCTTCCCCCAGCTCTATACTGATCCACTTGCACTGCTTCATTCCACAGATTTATAGCCAGCCCTTCTTCCTTAGTAAGATAGATAGATAGATATACTTTATTGATCCCAAGGGAAATTGGGTTTCATTACAGCTGCACCAACCAAGAATAGAGCATAAATATAGCAATACAAAACCACAAACAATCAAACAACAAAATGCAAACTATGCCAGATGGAAAATAAGTCCAGGACCAGTCTATCGGCTCAGGGTGTCTGACCCTCCACAGGAGGAGCTGCAAGTTCGATGGCCACAGGCAGGAACGCCCTCCCGTGCCACCCAGTGCTGTATCTCAGTGGAATATGGCCGAAGTCCAACAATAAAAAGTTCAATATCCGGTCTACAAACACGTTCCTTGATCGTAATATGACCGGGATTACACCATCTGTTGTTAACCAGAACAGTAAGCACCCAACTCCTTTACGCTTACCGCTCTCAGTGTACTTCCGGTCAGCCCGAACGGTCTGGAAGCCCTCCATGGAAAAGTTTTGATCAGATATGGCCTCGTACAGCCCCGTTCCAGTGAAACACATAACATTGCACTCCCGAAATGTTCTCTGACGCCTGGCTAGTGTCGTGAAGTCGTCCATTTTATTATTGAATAAATTATTATTGAAGTGTTACAAGCATATTAGTCAAGAAAATATTGATATACACTTCTGAAATCTTCCCTTAGTTCCCCTTTTCACCATAACAATTCTACCCTGTTTTTGATTTTTTAAAGTCTCCTATATATAATATATATATTATTATATACTTATATAATAGTTGCTGCACGTGTCAGAAAAGTTCCAGGAATTTGCTCCACCTTCCTCATTATTCATTGACATAATTGATATGCACACATTGATCTTTATGGCAACTGGCTTAACAGCATCCCTCTCCAATATTTCACTTGTTTGGTCATCCTCTTCTGCTCTCTTTACCTTTCCAGAGATAACAGATGCCAATCCACTTCAGCTTTGTGCCAGCTGTCTGTGCTCCCAACTGTATTGCCCTTGCAAAAGACAGCTCGACAAGCTCAGGTGCATATGGAAAATGCAGTGGCCTCACATTTCCAGTGACCAGGGTTCAGCCCAGACCTCTGATGCTGTCTGTGTGTGGTTTACTTATTCTCCCTCTAACCACGTGGGCTTTCCCCAGATGCACCAATTTTCTCCTACCCACGTCCCAAAGATGCACTGATTGATAGCTTCTAGCATCTCCCTACTTAGGTTCTCATAACAGCTAGATGATCCTTCTCAAAATGTTCTGCACCCTCTCGGTAATGGTGTGCCAGGGGCCCAATACTCCATTGTCTGACTGTTGATTGCACAGCATGTCTCCATTGCATTTTTATTCTTTGTTATCCTTCATCACACTTACTACACAGGACTCTGGCTGCAGTTCTTAAAGATGGCATTACTTTCATTGGTATTCAAAGCAGGAATTCAGTAAAGGAATCCTTTACGAGCTTGGCTATCACTGGAAAAGTTGTCATACACCATCTCGGACACTTTTTTAGAAAACATTTATCCTTTGGAGATATGTCTAAAGCAAGAGATCATATTGTTCAACAGATTGTCAGTGACTGGCTTCCAAATACCAGAACTATGAAACACAATGCTGTCTGGAACTGCTTGTACCATTTTCATTTAAATTGTTTCCTTAAGGCTTTCTTTTGCATTCCTGTGTGCAACTTAAGCCACCAAAAACCATCCCACAGTAAAAGAAAAGTCACATTACAAACACAATTGATAGGTATGAAATGGGTTGGTTCTTATGAATCTGGTGCGAAATTGATCCATAATCTGTGCTGATTCCAGACTGGCCAACAATCGGCACATTACAATGTGAGCCAGAATCCAGGCCAAGAGAGTGACTGTGTTAAACAAATCAGCCAATCTCCTTTCCAGCAAATTCTGCTCAAGTTAAATATTGGAGAAATATTGGAGCCAGCTTCAGCTGTGATGCTAGCTGCAGCTAAGTAACTGAAATGCTTCACCATCACACCTGAAGGAAGGCCACTTGGGTGAGAACTCTTGTGACTGAGTTTCAGATATCTAACATAAATCTTTGACAAAGATGATGATAAACAGAAAAAATAGCAATCCTTTCAATTATCCCACTACATGACACATTTCTATAGACTGCGGTTATCATTTGCAAGATCATGCGAGCGCTCTGCTTTATTTAGGATTTTTTTTATTAAGGGAAAGAATCTTGACATTAAGAGCATTCTGTTACGCTCAATGTCATCATCAATCACTTCCTTATAAGGGCAATTTAGTCCAAACCTTTACTTTCTGCTCCAACAATACCCCTCATCTTGGCTTCTCATATACTGCTACAATATTTTCTGCAATTCCAAATTTAAGGATTTTCTTAAACTGTGTTAACTATGTATATTCCCATTAAAGTCAGACAGAGTCATATTCAAATCTGATGTATTTGGACAAATGGTTATGGTCATGTACAAACGTTTGTAATAAAAAAGTCTACAATAATAAGATTATATTGCTCTATGCAACTGGATTACATCTCTTACAATGCTAATTCTTGCCATGTCTTTCCTAACCGTCAGCAGGAAGTCTTATCAATCTCGGACCTTATCTAAACAACATGTCTGAGATGACTGTACTGAATAAGTCTGAACCAGCCTGGTATTTGGAAGGCTACTGTGATAAGGGAAGCTGGAAAATCTGGCAGCTCCACTGCAAATTGATGGAGGAGTATGCTTGGATGGAAAGTGATTAGAGTTGCCAGCAGATAATATGAAAATCCAGGTAGACAGTGGAAGAAACATTTCCTTAGTCAGCAGATATTGTGTCTGCTTGTGCCTCACTGGCACATATAAATTCTGCTGAAGTAGGAATTATATTAGTACACTAGATGCAGCCTCTCAAAGCATTTCTAAAAATGTCCAAATTTCCATAGTTTCATCAATGAACCAGGTTCCATTAATTATACATACAAGTATAACAGTGACCAAAGAAAATGAATATTAGTTACTGTATAGAATTTAAACTTTGATTTTGGGTATTGAAGGATATTGCATCACCAATCATCCCACCATTGGAACAGGGATAGGGTTGCAACATATCGCTCCTTAAGCCTCTGTATTGAGCACATCATTCTCCACAATTTATGTCATCTTCGATGGGACCTTACCACCAGACATATCTTTCCCTCCTACTGTCCACCCACCCACGAACCCCCCCACCATCTTCTGTAGGATTCACACTCTACATGACTCCCTTGTCTACTTGTTCCTTCCACTGATCTCCTCCTGACCCTTATCTCTGTGACCATTACAAGTACTGCACCTGCCTCTACACTTTCTCCCCCAGCACCATTCAGGGCCCCAAACAACCCTTCCAGATGAGATGACCCTTCACCTGCGAGTCTGCTGGAATCATTTTTTGTTTGTTTTCAGTGCTCCCAGGGTAGTCTCCTCCACATCAGTGAGGCCCAAGGCAAAATTAGGGAATCACTTTGTCGAGCATCTTTGCTTTATCTGCTGCTACAGCCAGGATCCCTCCCGATGGCTAACAACTTCAGATGCACTTCCCATTCCCATACCAACATATATGCCTACAGCCTCCTCTACTGAAATGACGGGTAAAACTCAGACTGAAGGAGAAATACCTCTTTTTGTTTGGGTTGCCAACTACCGAATTGCATGAACATCAATTTCTTTATCTTCCAGTAATCACTGCCCTCTGTTTCTCCTCCCTCCACCCCTTCTCTTTATAAATTCCGTATTCAGTTTATCCTCTCACCCCTTCCCTTCCCATACCCCACTCTCATGAACTGCCCATTACCTCTCACTAGTTCCCTACCTCCTACCCTTTATTCTATGGTTCATTGCCCTCTCCTATTAGATTGCTTCTTCTTCAGCCCTTTACCTTTTCCACCTATCACTTTCCAGCTTCCTACTTCATGTCCTGTCCCCATCCCGCCTACCTTTCTCCTCAACTGGTCTCACCTGTCACCTGCCAACTTGTAATCCTTCCACTGCCCTCATCATCTTATTCTGGCTGCAGTGTGCATTGACAAGTTAAAAGACAAATTCAGTTGTATTACTGGTTGGCCTGGCATTCCTTTACTTTAAGAGACTTTCATGAACATAAGTAACTGAATATCCATATCGAGTCCTACATCCCAGCCCAGGACATATTTATTCTGACAATTTCGTCCAACACTTATTAACCAATTGACTGAGGTAACTTTGACATAAGATCAGTAAAGATACTTTTTACACATCCACCAATGCTATTTCTAAGTTACCTTCTTTTACCTAGGATAAGTTGTCAGAAAACAATCAAAATAATCGGTAACACAAAAGAGGCAGGACAACTCCAGGATAGATTGGACAGTGAAAGGCTAGTCCAAAGGAGTATAAGTTTTCACACAAGAATAACCCATAAAAATAGGGCAGGGGAGAACTTTCTTGTTTTTCAATATGATCTTGGTTTATCTGCCCCAGGTGTTCGCTTCTGTATCAGTTCCACAATGTCAATGATTCTCTGATCTTTCAAAAAATTATCTACTTTCTCTTTAGAGAGATACATAAATACTTTAGTGATTCCAAAGGAATTTACATTGTCACAGTACTATTACAAGTGCACTGATATAAATATTAAAAGAGAAGTAGAAACAAATAGTCTAACAGAAGAGGGTCATCACTTCCCCGGCTATAGGTTGACTCATTATAGAGCCTAATGACTGAGGCTAAGAATGACCTCAAATAGTGCTCTTTGGAGCAATGCAGTTGTCTCAGTCTATTACTAAAAGTGATCCTCTGTTCAGCCAAAGTGCATGCAGAGGTGAGAAACATTGTCTAGGATTGCCAGGATTTTCCGTAGGGTCTTTTGTTCCACCACAGCCTCCAGTGTGCCCAGTTTGACTCCCATAATAAAGCCAACACTTCTAATCAGTTTATTGAGCACGTTGGCATCACCCTTGTTGATGCCACTGCCCTAGCGCACCACCACATGGAAGATTATACTGGCGACAAGAGACTGGTAGAACATGTGAAGGAGAGGCTTGCATACTCCAAAGGACCTCAATCTCCTCAGGAAGTAGAGGTCACTCTGGCCCTTCTTGCACATGGCCTTTGTGTTGGTGCTCCACTCAAATTTGTCATCCAGGTAAACTCCCAGGTACTTGAAGGCTAACCACATCTATGTTCTCACCGTCAATAGTAACAGGGAGCAATGCAGGCTTAGTCTTTCTAAAGTCCATCACTATCCCCTTTGACTTCAGTACCTCTGCGCTCTAGATTCCTGAATGCTATAATTCAAATAACTACTCCCTTATTGTAACAATGTCCTTTAGTGCAAGACTCTCCCACTAGTGAAAACGTTTCAACGTCTACTTTGTCATGTCCCCTTAGGAGCTTAGACACTTCAGTAAGAAATCTGTAGGGTAGTGGAGAGCTGTGAACTGTAAGCTACAATACTAATATAATGGAGATCCTCCTGTGATGAAGAGATTGGAAGGAAGGTAGGCAATAAAGAGACTCAAGGGACTCCGCAAATGCTGGAAATCTTGAACAATGTGCACGTTGACCCTTTTGATTGTATCTGGCAATATATTCCCAAGTAGATCAAGATAATCTAGAAATAGCATTATGTAAAAAGTATCTTCACTGATCTTACGTCAAAGTTACTTCAGTCAATTGGCTAATAAGTGTTGGAGGGAATTGTCGGAGTAAGTATTTCCTGGGCTGTAAAGTAGAGTTCTGTGTAGATATGCAGCTATTTATGTACATGAAAATCTCTCGAGGTAGAGAATGCAAGGACAACCAGTAATACAGTTGAGCTTGCCTACCATTGAAATTGTTTGCTGCCCCTTCCATTCAGAGCAATGATATATAAATGTACCATAAATCAATAACAAGAATCCCAGAGAAACAGACTAACAGGACAATTTATAAATCTCCTCACACCCAATAAATCTCAGGGTTGGCATGAAATTAAACTGAAGCAAATATTAATCTGGAAAGAAATATATAATGAAATCCAGATCAGATTTTAAATACCTTTCCTAAATACCTTTTATGATTATTTCATACGAGTGCCATTCTACCTTAAATTCCCACAAACCAAGCAGAATATCACATATAAATGACAAAAATTAGTGACATGATCTAGTGTGAGGGATTAGTGCTAGGGACTAAAGAATGAGGGTAATTAACTTACTGGGATAGGGAAGGGAATATCATCAAAATGTACAAAATACCAAACGTTCACTTAACCTTCCCAGTTGCCAGGAAAATGTGAAGGGTCTGGCATTAGAAGGTGGTGGGGGGAGGGGGTGGGGGAGAAATATAACAGTGCAATCAGCACAGATTCCAAAGGGGAATGTTGTACTTGACCAACCTCATTGAATTCTTTGAGGAGGAAATAAAAAATACGCACATCAAGGTAATGAAGTAGATGCAATACATTCAGTTTTTTTTTAAATCCTTTGATCAGGTACCATACAGCAGACGTAAATGGTTAGACAGGAGACAAATCAGAATGCAAGCCAAAAGCCAACACTAAAAAGAGAGGACAGATTTAAATGCAGATACCTAGATTGTCAAATGGTGGGAAAGTATGTTCCACAAGAATAAGTTCATAAATCAATGTCAAGTGCCAGTAAACTGGTTCAATAAATAATACAAAGGAGAACTGCAACAAAATATGGGAAACATGAGTAAACATAAAAATAGTATGCAATAGGCAAATGAAACAGTAAAGAGCAATGCTTGGACTAAATAGTATGGGAAGAAATAGACGTCTGAAGTAAATTGGTTCATGGGTTTTTGGATTTTTGCTGAAAATATTAATGATTTTAACCAAAGGTTTCAGTTGTTTTCAGACAGCACCTGGCCTTACTTCATACTGCTAAGTGCTCCAGCATCCATTACTCAGTGTTTGGGAAGTAGTAGATTTTTGAGGGTAGAGGGGAATGTTAAGAGAGAAAGGAGAGCGATGGAAGAGTGGAGAGGCAGAAGAATGACGAATGGGGGATGGGTTGATGGAGTGGACAGAAGATGTAAATAGCTGATGAAATCTTACATTCAAAAGGGTCCCTTCTATCAGCGAGAGAGAGAGAGAGAGATGAAAAGCAGAAGACAATCTGAAACTCAGGAAGTATAGTTTATCTGCCAGTTTTAGAGATCTATATAAACAAAATAATTTCATTCTTTTGAATCAGAAAGGAAGCATCAGCTTAAATACAACCCTTAACTGAAAATCCCAAAACACACCTGGTCATTTGCTTTATTGCTCTATGTTGAACACTTTTGGATGTAATTTGCCTGTCACATTTGACTAGATATGTACTTTATTGGATGTAAACTATTTCTGGAATTCCTACAGAAATTGAAGAGGAGGACCTACAGATCTTAAAGAAAGATCTTCTCTCAGTCTTCGCACTGCAGAGATCTGCTGCAGATCCCTACATTGCTTGTTAACCACTGTCCCAATGAGTGAGTATAAACTTTAGTGGAAGTTCTATGTTCTACTTCATGATTATATGATACAGAGCGAGGAAAAAAAAGAGAATTATGCAATTATAGGTCCTGTTTAATATCTGCAGGAATTCCCGAGGTGACTTGTACTGAGCGAACTGGCATTATCTTGACAAATGCGTTCGGCAATGTTCAACAAACAGCAATGAAATTAATGGCCACATCTGATTTGGGTGTGTCAGTTAAGAGTTATGTTTTAGCTGAAGTTTCCCTTTTCTGCTTCAAGAATGTATAGTGGTTTTGTTTATTTAGATATCTGTAATTGGCAGATAAGTCCAAAAATATGAAGCTATACTTCCTAAGTTTCAATCTGTATTCTGCTTTTTAGTCCTCTATCTCTCCTGCACTAATGCAGGGAAACATTTAAAAAGTAAAAAAAAATCTACTCTTTAATCTACAACGCGCCCAGCTTCCTTCTCCCTCACCCTTCTAAAAATGTATTATTACCTAAACATTCTATGTGAGGATGAGGGGTGGGAGTGGGGTGATGGAACAATCAGAAATGTGGTAAAAGCTGCCTCAAATGAACTGAAACATCTGGTTAAAATCATTAAGATTTTTTTTTGCAAAATCCAGAACTATGTGACCCAAGTTAACTTAATGAATTTATCTGTCCGCAAAAAGTAATGAATCAGTTTTATCTTCAAAGGAAATATCTAGGTGAGTAATTGAAAAATTTAGGCCTGCACTGAAGAGTGGGGTAATGGACAATTAAACCAGGATAACAACGCAGCTGTGAGGAGAGAGGACTGGGATTCAATAAGGTAATCTATATTTAGCATAAAGTTTTGTGGAAAAGTAGAACAGATCAAGGAAGATGCAATATATTTTGAGCTGTGAACCATTAAGATTAACATGGCAATGTTTTTTTTAAATCTATTTGCTTTTTGGGATAAAGGTATTGCTACAAGACCAGCATTTATCCATTTCTGATAAACCAAGGTGACAACAATGAGCCACTACAATTCCTCTGGTGAAGGTACTCACACAATGCTGTCGGCTAGGAATTACAGGATCTACTGGTGAAGGAACCTCGATCTACATCCAGGATGGTTATGGTGGGCTTGGGAGCAGAATGATCCTGTCAAAACTGAAATGGGACATTGTTGGAGTGTTCATGATGAAAGAAAGTTGATTGGCTGGTCAGTAATTGGCCTGCACAGATTGAACCTACTTTTTTGTTTAAGATTTATCTAGGCACCTTCCATGTTGGTGGTGGTTAATGGTGTTGAATCCATCTGGAATATATGCTCGTTGTCAAGATGGTAAAAAAATCTTCTATGGTGAGATATATCACAGGAGGAAGTTGAGGTAGATCATTTGCACTGTATCTAGAACTAACTGGTTAAATGGGAGTGACACAGTAGCACAGCTAGCAGAGACCTGGTTTCAACCCTGACTTTGATACTCACACACACAGAATGCTGGAGCAACTCAGCAAGTCAAGTCAATGTTTCAGGCCCAAGACCCTTCACCTAATGTACTTCTTTGGCAAGGATCCACAACCTGTACTGATGACCCCTTCTCCTCTTCTTGGACTCCTCACTCAGCCTTCTGGTCACTCTAGATCTATTTAACTCTAACTTCCAATGGAACATCAACTGTCTCAACTTCACCATTTATTCCATTGCCCTCCATAGCAGTCCAAACCTCTCCATCAATCCCACAGACAAGGGCAGTACTGTTGGAGTCTGATGAAAAGTTCTGATGAAGTCCAGAAGAATCAACTGTTTATTTCCCTCTGTAATCCTTAGGTTCTGTCGGCTGTGTAAGTCTAGGGAAGACAATTTCTGGCCTCGCCAAACATGTAAATCAAGGTGCAAAACCATCTGTTTGTGGGGATGCTGCGTGATGTGTTACCCTTTCACAAATCAGTACCACAAAATAACAGACAGCTTTATAATTCTTAATTTGACTAAAGGGTTAGTAAAGAAAAACTAAAAGAAAAGGGCCCATTTTAATGAAACAGTCTAATGTGCGCAAGTTGGAGCCCACGGTTTCCCTTTTGCTGATCCTCCATCGATTTCCCTGGGCTTCATCAACTCCTGGCCCCACTCTAAGTCCCCTCCTTTCTGGTGTCTACGACCTCTCCTTTCCGGCGTCTTCTCTCTCCATCTCCCACCGAACAAAGAACCCAGATCACCTCGGTGCCAGGCACACAGCAGGAAAACACACTCCCCTCATTGAACGGCTCACATTCCGAAGCCTCGTTATCTCTAACCATAACCCAAACACTGCTTCTACAGAAAGACCATTACATTAGCAGTGAAACCTTTCCCAGCGTGTTACTCCTCCATAGATGCTACCTGACTTTTTGAGTTCCTCCAGCGTTTTGTGTGTGAAGCATTTGAACAGTGAAGATGCATACATCAGGATACTCTTCATTGACTACAGTTCAGCATTCAATACTATCATCCCATCAAAACTAATGAATAAGATCCCAAACCTTGGCAACTGGTTCTTCAATTTCCTCACTTGCTGACCCCAGACAGTTTGAATTGACAAAAATATCTCCTCCGCAATCACCATCAGCACAATTGCACCACAAAAGGCTACGCACTTAGTCCCCTGCTCTATTCATTTTGGTGTTTCTCAAGATATCCAGCATCTTCAGAATCTTTTGTGTCTCTAACTTTGGGTGTGTCTACCTGTATTTTTACACATTTTCCCTATGGCTACATGGGTTTCCTCTGGGCACCGTGGTTTTCTCTCATATTGCAAAGACATACAGGTGGGTTAACTGTCCATTGTAAATGTCCCCTGGTGTTAAAGTGAGGACTGGAGTCTGGAAAGTTGATGAGAATGTGGAGAGAATTTTTAAAAATCACATGACTGGTGTCACAGGGTGATTGATGGTTGCTGTGGTCTCAGTGAGCTATAGGACCTGTTTCCCTGCAGTATTTCTACCTGGCTTTGTTAGCCTTATCTTTAGAACCCACACACTGACTCCTGTCCCAATTGTGGTTAGGAATCTTCTCCTTTCCCTAGCTGTTTACTGATCTATTACCATTCACGGCTCTTTGTGACAGATCAGCAGAAGTGATCCTTTGGCCAATGGAACATTTAGCTCAGTCTGCTTACACACTATTTCAATTATTTTTCATACATGTAGACCTGACTTGCAGTAATGTCAGGTTGGTACTTTGCTTTTAAATAAGTTTTCCTGCATTCCTGATTAATTCCTGATTTTGTCATAAAAAAATAGTATACGGATGTACTGGACCAGGAGGTTACAGATTGTGGTGGTGTGCATGGTTACCGTTGGTGAAGACACACAATATTTCTCGGACATATGACTTAGGGCTATCAGAGATGTTAAGCCTAACCCGTTTAATATGATGTGAAGATGGGTCTTTGGCACCTAAAGGACAGTGCAGTGTTCACTTCTACAATACCATTACAGAGCGATGAACCTGCAACAGGTAGACAGGTAAGGATAAAGTCAAGTTAGTTCACTCTTCCTGCCTTGAGGCACATTCTGGCAGCTACATCCTTCAATATAGGCTAGCTCAATTGATTTTGGGTACTAATAGTGTTTGACATTGCAGTCCCCACTCACAGTACACTCTGCGTGTTTGCTAATTTCAGTGTTTCTTCAATACAAAAGAGCAAAAAAAGAATCAAAAGCTGAAGATGGACAAGGAGTTAGAATTAGAAGAAGATTTCTTTGTCTAGGTTTGTTCTGATGCAATGTCACTTCATGGCGGGTCCAAGGAGTATTTCTTCCTATCTATAGTTAAAGTCGAGTTCGGTTTTGCTGATGGAACAGGATGTATGCAGAGATCACAACTTCAGCTGCTATCTGATTTACAGTGGTGCAAAATCCCATTTTATTTTATGAGCATGTTTTTGAGTTCTACAATCTGGAATGCCTCTTGTGTGGAAAAATTTGTAAGTCAGTACTGCTGAAGTGGAGAAAGTAAAAAAGTGATAGGAGAAATGAGAGTGAGAAATGAGAGAAAGACATGAGTGAGGAACCACCTATATAAAATTGTGATTACAGAGGCATATTTTGTACAGGTACATGATAGAGGTGCTGGACTAGAGTTCTTTCTGAATAGGAAAGTTTGCTTTACAGTTTGGTGTTTTTAACAGCAAAACAATGTTTTTGTATAAACAGAAAATCTATTATCTTTCATAAATGATGTTGTATTCAAATATTGATCCTGTGCCATATTTTTTACAGTGAAACCATCTGCAAAATCAACAATACTGAGCCAAATACCACCAACAAAGATCAATTTGTTCCTTGGAATAACAAAGTAAGATATATAAATAAATTAGTTCAGGATGGATTTACAATACTTTGCGATGTACTGATGATAGGTGACACACTTTAGGTAATGAAGATTTTGTTTTATATTAATAACATCATAATAAGCAAAATGCAGGAGCACAATTTGACGGTAACTAACGTACTGTAATATTTTATTAATGGCTGAGATAAGGTGCAAAATAAGCTTCTCTTTGGAACATAAATTTAAATTAATACTACTAGTAAACAGTCTTAAGTCCAGATAACAAAAATTAACTTTGTTACCATTGAGATGGTTACTGTCTTTATAATATGCATTGGATTATCAATGTACAGATATTTGCCCAGAAATTGTTTGACTAACTCTCTCAACTGCTACAGCAATACATATCTCAATGAATTGCCATTTGTGCTAAGCATCTTAAACACAGTTCTAAATCTTCAGCTCAGATCCAAGCAACAAAGTGCGTAAAATGTATCAGCTAAAAATAATGTTCTAAATTATGGCAGCAAGTACTAATTATTCAAAGCTAAGGTTAGAAATTATATTGCATTGAAGGCTGAATGGTAAAACTGTCAGCTTCCTGTAGGCACCTCTATAATGACTGACACTGTAATTTAATTTTAGATGTGGTGTGAAATCCAGTTTTATTTTATGTAAATCTTTGGAATATACCATCATGCAGAGCCATTTTGAATTAAAGAAATGTTATAATCACATAATCTACTTTCAAGGCACGGAGGTTTGCAATTTGTGTCAGTTCTTGAGTTCATAGAAGTCAAATGCCTCTCAATAACAAAATATCTCAAATGTGGCTTACAAGAGGAGCTGAGGACAACGTGTAAAGGTTGAAAATGATTATATGCATGAGAATCTTTTTCAAGATTTTCAACACAGGGAGAAAGGCAGCAAGCCAAGGCGTTGAGAGGGATAATAAATCAGTCATAATGGAATGGCAGAGCAGTCTAGATGGGCTGAATGGCCTAATTCTGCTCCCATGTCTCATGGTCTTATGATATTATGGCCAAAGAGGGGCTGGGAACAATGGTGTAGGATGAGCTGGATGAAGGAATTGTGGGCAGAGGAGGGGGTGGGTGTTGGTGAACAAGTTCTACAATTCCCAATACTTAAGTACAAAATTTAATCAATCTTTGCACGTTGTTGATAAAACTAAAGATTGACAATTTTGTTAAAATGGTTATAAGACACTTATGGAAGGTGGGTTATATGAACAATTATTACAGAAAGTGAGACTATATATGCTCCACATATTGTCTAATTAATTAACTTGGCCCAATGGGTGCCCATTCTTAGACAGCGCCATTTGACAATTCGCAGCTTAGAAAAGATTAGTGTCAAGCAAGGTGCATCACCAGCACAGGTCAAGATTGGGAATGGTCATATTAAAACTGTTGCTGGTGATTGTGGATTTCTGGGGATAAAGCATCTATTCCAAATGGTATAAAGGGAGATATTCTCTTGCTCTCTGTCTGCATCTACTCTGAGAACATTTTTCATCAAAAGTTGAAAATGGCTCTGTTCTAATTCCTACCACTGCATTTGTAATTTTTAAAAGGGCAAAAAAGGACATTTCTTTTTTTTTAGCATCTTTGAAATTCTTAGACAGGTGCAATTGTCAGGAAAAATTTCAACTCAAAGGCCAAAGCATTTCACAATACCAATTTTCAAATCAAATAATAAAGAGGGTTTGGAGAAATTGGAAGACACTTGCACAGCAGGCCTTACTGAGGAGATTCTATTTCCCAGATACTGAAATGACCAGAGTTTTCGCCATGGAAAATTTAACAAACTACAACTAATAAAGTTGCATCTCTCACATTCAGAGCTCAGTGTGCCTTCAATGGACAACTAATTGACCTGTTGTTTATGTGGAACACACCAAAGTGGACAATACTCCTAAAACAGAACTGAAGTCAACAATGTTGACTTCAACAAGTCAACAAGAAAAGATAAATACTGAAATACGTAGAAGAAAATCCTAGAGTATAATATGCTAAGGGGTACACAGAACAGCTGAGCTTATCCAGAAAGTATATGTGCAATAGGATTCACAAATAATTAATTGTGCCATTAGCAACAACAAAGAACAAGCCATCAAGGACTGGGCAGTTTTCAGTTTGTTGAATGGAGTGGTGAACAGTGCTATGTTTTGTAACTCCAAAATACGGAGCTGGGAATAACATATCTTATTTCTGTTTTTACTTTAAACGAGGCGTGCATATGTCACAGTGCCATGATGATGTATGCTATTTGTGTACTTCTTACATATAAATTGTTATGAGTAATTTAAACAAAGAATGCTTAAAATCCAACAGTCTATTTACTATATTACCCAAATACTACTGAAATACTAAATACACAACAGTCCTCCACACTTAGCTATAAACTCCAACTCAATATAGAATGGATCTCAACTCAAATATGTAATATATTGATCTCTAGTCATCTTATATACACAGAATGCTATATAATACAACTATTATATTTGCATCCAAAGCACAGTAAATTTTAAATTATCCTATTCAGGCCTAAAGATTTAATTGCTGTGGAGGAGTTCTTACTTGTGGGATTATCTGTTTCCTGACAAGGGTGATCACGTAGCTTGGCAGAGTGATACTTGTGGCTGTGAAACAATTTCAGGTTCTAGGGCCTCCTCCGTGGTGGGACCATGGAACTGTAGGAAGTCAGTTTGACCGCTCTGGATACCTTTCTTCTGGATGTGTTGGCATCCTGAACCGTACCTACCCTATCACAGGCATCACAGTCAAGCTTCAGTTAAGCTGGATGATATGGATCATAATGTGTGAGTGCAGTGTCTGATATCACCATTTCCTTTATCTTTTGGAAAGCCTCCTTACACTGCTTTGTTCATTGTCATTTCTTCCCGATCTGTAGTAATTAGTTCAAGGTGTGGAGCATAGTAGCCAGGTATGTTACTGTATAGTCATTGATAAATCCTAAAAAGGATCACAACTGTGACATAAACTTTGGCTTAGCAGCATCCACTACTGCTTGAATTTTCTCAACACGTTTCTGTAACTCTTGTGCATCAAAGGTGTGACCACAGTAAGTGATGCATGGTTTAAAGAACGTACACTTGTTGCATCGTGCTCTGAGCCCAGAAACTTCTAATCTTTTTAACATTGTCTTGAGATTTCAGAGAAGTTCCTTGTTATCCTTACTGGTAAGAATGTTGTCATCCAGGTCACTCTGAGTGCCTGGCAGCCTTACAGCACCTGGTCTATAGCTTTCTGCCATAATGCAGATGCAGACTCTACTCCAGAAATATGCCTGTCATAGCAATGAAGCCCCTTGTGAGTGTTTATGATAAGAATCACTTTGGACTCTTCTTCCATCTCCATCTGTAGTAGATAGGCCTCAACTAAATACACTTTGCTGAAGTGATTTCCTCCAGAAAGGTTTGCAAAGATATCCTCTATACTGGGCAGAGGGTATTGATCTACTTTCAGTACGGAGTTGGTGGTGACATTAAAATTACCACAGATATTGACAGATTCAGTCTTCTTGGCTGCTATGAACACTTGCTTTGCTCGTGGCCTCCACTCAGTCTTGGAATGAATTCCTTCAACCACCATGTGATTTAGTTCACCGAACAGACTTTGTAAACCATGGATGTGGCATTATCATTTAACGCTATTTTGCCCTGGATACATTTGAGTTTTCGAATGCCATCCTTGAACAATGTTGTGGCATCAACCAGTACCTTTCTTAATTTGCTTTCAGTTGACACTATTGCAGGGGATGGATCTCCAAACAAGTTGCAGTTGTCTCAACCAGTCATGACCCCACGATGCTGGCCCTCCTGTTTTTACTACATGCAAGCCCAATGTGGCTTGTTGGTTGCTGTATTTCACAATGACAAATATTCCCACAGGAATTACCTTTTCTCCAGTTTAAGTTCTTAGTTGGATATCTTCAGCCTTCAGTTCAGTATCTTTGAAATGCAGCTCAAACTCATTTTGTGGAATGACTGAAACAGCCAAACCAGTGTTCAATTCCATTTTAATTAATTTGCCATTCATTTCTGGTGTAAGCCATATTGTTTGTCTCTTGTAAACCTCAAGGCTACCCAGTCCTATGTAAATCTCATGGTTATCAGACTTTTCATCAACAGCATGCAGATTAGTGCTCTTTTTAAAACTACAATTTGACTTTTTATCTTTTTGCTCTTCCCTGTGCAGTCCATTTATTTTTGTCTGCCCAACATAATCTTTGTCTGCGTCATACTTTGTTGCATTTTCTGTTTGTATGTGTCCAACTTTGCTCCACCTGTGAACTCCTACATTTTTAGCCTTTTCTTTTTAAATTCCACCTTTTCTCTCTTGTGAAGAAAGTCTGCTGCACTGTTTCTTAACATGAATGTCTTGCTGCACTATTTGTTAACTCAAATGACTCACCACACTTCAACAGGAAGGTGGTCATCTCAGGTCCATTTAAAACTTTCTCGTCACCACTGTTATGTTTTTCAAAACCAAAACATAGAGCCAGGAATAATGCATCTGGTTTCATTTTTACTTTAAGCAAGGCACATATATGATGCAGTGGCATCAATTCATTTATTTTTACATATAACCCATAATGAATCATTTAAACAATGAGTGCTTAATCAAACAAAATATTGCCAATACCACTCAAGTATTACCTAAATATTAAATACACAACAGGAGTACATTTCACTGCACTTGTGTAAAAATTCTGTAACATTGATTGGCCTGTATACATCTGCTTCAGTCAACTCAGAAGTGAGATATTTTGCAAATGTAACTGGAAGGGTCAACACGCACGATCCTGTATCCAACCCAACTGTATAGCTCCATTCCACTCTCCTGCCATTGGTGCTCTCATTCGTATTGAATATGCCACTGCATATCAATTGGAACTTGATCTTGGGCGGGAGGAGAAGATGGCGGCGCGCGCAGCTCTCTGGTGAAATTATATTGTATTTGTAAGTAGGATGCCATGCACAATTCTGATTTGATGGAGACAGACATGAGAAGGCACAGAGGAACATCTGGAGAAATTTCTGAAATGCCCGGTTCATTGCTGCTGTTACTGTGAGATCGAGAATCTCCGGAGAGAAGGCCCCAAAATCCCCGGCTTTGCCTGCCGCTGGTGACCGAGGCTGGGGACGAAGCCTTCAGCAGAGATGGTGCTCAGTACTCGGTGTCAGAGGGCTGATCGGAGACTCGAAGTTTTCGGACGGCTCAGAGTCAGACTGTGGTCGTGCATGGCAGGGAGAGTTTTCTTCCTTCTCCCGTCTGCGTGAGATGTGGGAATTTCGAGAGACTTTGAACTTTTTTACTGTGCCCATGGCCTGTTCTTCATCAAGTTATGGTATTGTTGCACTGTTGTAACTATATAGAAACATAGAAACATAGAAAATAGGTGCAGGAGTAGGCCATTCGGCCCTTCGAGCCTGCACCGCCATTTATTATGATCATGGCTGATCATCCAACTCAGAAACACACCCCAGCCTTCCCTCCATACCCCCTGACCCCCGTAGCCACAAGGGCCATATCTAACTCCCTCTTAAATATAGCCAATGAACTGGCCTGTGGCAGAGAATTCCACAGATTCACCACTCTCTGTGTGAAGAAGTTTTTCCTCATCTCGGTTCTAAAAGGCTTCCCCTCTATCCTCAAACTGTGGCCCCTCGTTCTGGACTTCCCCAACATCGGGAACAATCTTCCTGCATCTAGTCTGTCCAATCCCTTTAGGATTGTATACGTTTCAATCAGATCCCCCCTCAATCTTCTAAATTCCAACGAGTACAAGCCCAGTTCATCCAGTCTTTCTTCATATGAAAATCCTGCCATCCCAGGAATCAATCTGGTGAACCTTCTTTGTACTCCCTCTATGGCAAGGATGTCTTTCTTCAGATTAGGGGACCAAAACTGCACACAATACTCCAGGTGTGGTCTCACCAAGGCCTTGTACAACTGCAGTAGTACCTCCCTGCTCCTATACTCGAATCCTCTCGCTATAAATGCCGGCATACCATTCGCCTTTTTCACCGCCTGCTGTACCTGCATGCCCACTTTCAATGACTGGTGTATAATGACACCCAGATCTCGTTGCACCTCCCCTTTTCCTAATCGGCCACCATTCAGATAATAATCTGTTTTCCTATTTTTGCCACCAAAGTGGATAACTTCACATTTATCCACATTAAATTGCATCTGCCATGAATTTGC
This sequence comes from Mobula hypostoma, assembly GCF_963921235.1. NCBI lineage: Eukaryota > Metazoa > Chordata > Chondrichthyes > Myliobatiformes > Myliobatidae > Mobula > Mobula hypostoma. Next base: position 86,921,150 of record NC_086106.1, read on the forward strand.
CCACTCACCCAACCTATCCAAGTCACCCTGCATCCTCTTAGCATCCTCCTCACAGCTAACACTGCCACCCAGCTTCGTGTCATCCACAAACTTGGAGATGCTGCACTCAATTCCCTCATCCAAGTCATTAATATATATTGTAAACAACTGGGGTCCCAGCACTGAGCCTTGCGGTACCCCACTAGTCACCGCCTGCCATTCTGAAAAGGTCCCGTTTATTCCCACTCTTTGCTTCCTGTCTGCTAACCAATTCTCCACCCGTACCAATACCTTACCCCCAATACCGTGTGCTTTAAGTTTGCACACTAATCTCCTGTGTGGGACCTTGACAAAAGCCTTTTGAAAATCCAAATATACCACATCCACTGGTTCTCCCCTATCCACTCTACTAGTTACATCCTCAAAAAATTCTATGAGATTCGTCAGACATGATTTTGCTTTCACAAATCCATGCTGACTTTGTCCGATCATTTCACCGCTTTCCAAATGTGCTGTTATCACATCCTTGATAACTGACTCCAGCAGTTTCCCCACCACCGACGTTAGGCTAACCGGTCTATAATTTCCCGGTTTCTCTCTCCCTCCTTTTTTAAAAAGTGGGGTTACATTAGCCACCCTCCAATCCTCAGGAACTAGTCCAGAATCTAATGAGATTTGAAAAATTATCACTAATGCATCCACTATTTCTTGGGCTACTTCCTTAAGCACTCTAGGATGCAGACCATCTGGCCCTGGGGATTTATCTGCCTTCAATCCCTTCAATTTACCTAACACCACTTCCCTACTAACATGTATTTCGCTCAGTTCCTCCATCTCACTGGACCCTCTGTCCCCTACTATTTCTGGAAGATTATTTATGTCCTCCTTAGTGAAGACAGAACCAAAGTAATTATTCAATTGGTCTGCCATGTCCTTGCTCCCCATAATCAATTCACCTGTTTCTGTTTGTGGGGGACCTACATTTGTCTTTACCAGTCTTTTCCTTTTTACATATCTATAAAAGCTTTTACAGTCCGTTTTTATGTTCCCTGCCAGTTTTCTCTCATAATCTTTTTTCCCCTTCCTAATTAAGCCCTTTGTCCTCCTCTGCTGAACTCTGAATTTCTCCCAGTCCTCAGGTGAGCCACTTTCTCTGGCTAATTTGTATGCTACTTCTTTGGAATTGATACTATCCCTAATTTCTCTTGTCAGCCACGAGTGCACTACCTTCCTTGATTTATTCTTTTGCCAAACTGGGATGAACAATTGTTGTAGTTCATCCATGCAACCTTTAAATGCTTGCCATTGCATATCCACCGTCAATCCTTTAAGTGTCATTTGCCAGTCTATCTTAGCTAATTCACGTCTCATACCTTCAAAGTTACACCTCTTTAAGTTCAGAACCTTTGTTTCTGAATTAACTATGTCACTCTCCATCTTAATGAAGAATTCCACCATATTATGGTCACTCTTACCCAAGGGGCCGCTCACGACGCTAATTAACCCTTCCTCATTGCTCAAAACCCAGTCCAGAATAGCCTGCTTTCTAGTTGGTTCCTCGACATGTTGGTTTAAAAAACCATCCCACTTACATTCCAAGAAATCCTCTTCCTCAGCACCTTTACCAATTTGGTTCACGCAATCTACATGTAGATTGAAGTCACCCATTATAACTGCTGTTCCTTTATTGCACACATTTCTAATTTCCTGTTTAATACCATCTCCGACCTCACTACTACTGTTAGGTGGCCTGTACACAACTCCCACCAGCGTCTTCTGCCCCTTAGTGTTACGCAGCTCTACCCATATCGATTCCACATCTTCCCGGCTTATGTCCTTCCTTTCTATTGCGTTAATCTCTTCTTTAACCAGCAATGCCACCCCACCTCCCCTTCCTTCATGTCTATCCCTCTTGAATACTGAATATCCCTGAACGTTGAGCTCCCATCCCTGGTCACCCTGGAGCCATGTCTCTGTGATCCCAACTATATCATAATCATTAATAACAATCTGCACTTTCAATTCATCCACCTTATTACGAATACTCCTTGCATTGACACACAAAGCCTTCAGGCGCTCTTTTACAACTCTCTTAGCCCTTATACAATTATGTTGAAAAGTGGCCCTTTTTAATGCTTGCCCTGGATTTGTCGGCCTGCCACTTTTACTTTTCTCCTTAGTACTTTTTGCTTCTACCCTCACTTTACACCCCTCTGTCTCTCTGCACTGGTTCCCATCCCCCTGTTGTGAACTAGCCTCCTCATGCCTAGCCTCTTTAATTTGATTCCCACCCCCCAACCATTCTAGTTTAAAGTCACCTCAGTAGCCCCCGCTAATCTCCCTGCCAGGATATTGGTCCCCTTAGGATTCAAGTGTAACCCGTCCTTTTTGTACAGGTCACGCCTGCGCCAAAAGAGGTCCCAATGATCCAAAAACTTGAATCCCTGCCCCCTGCTCCAATCCCTCAGCCACGCATTTATCCTCCACCTCATCACATTCCTACTCTCACTGTCACGTGGCACAGGCAGTAATCCCGAGATTACTACCTTTGCGGTCCTTTTTCTCAACTCCCTTCCTAGCTCCCTATATTCTCCTTTCAGGACCTCATCCCTTTTCCTACCTATGTCATTGGTACCTATATGTACCACGACCTCTGGCTCCTCACCCTCCCACTTCAGGATATCTTGGACACGATCAGAAATATCCCGGACCCTGGCACCAGGGAGGCAAACTACCATCCGGGTCTCTGGACTGCATCCACAGAATCGCCTATCTGACCCCCTTACTATATATTATAATTATGTGGTTTTTGTTAGTTTTTCAGTCTTGGTCTGCCCTGTGTTTCTGTGATATCACACCGGGAGAATATTGTATCATTTCTTAATGCATGCATTACTAAATGACAATAAAAGAGGACTGCGTGTCCTCATAATCTAATCTAATCTTCATTAGCCAGCTAGATGAATCTGAACAGTTAATCACAGAAATCGTGATACAGAAATCATTGGGCTTTCTGCTCTTTTAGCAGTTCTTTAAATGAGCTAAATAAAATTGTTTTTGTATTGGTGCTGGGTATATTGGAGCAACAACAATTTGTATTTATGTAGCACCTTTAACATAGCAAAGTATCTGATAGTACTTCATAGAAGTACTAATAATTATTATAATTTGGGTCTGAGGTACACAAAAAGATATTAGGATAGTTGATTTAAAGATTGGTCAAAGGAATGTGCAAGAAATTTCAGAAAACAAACAGAATACTGGCAGCTAATATATTAATTCCTTCATACTTTCAAATGTGACAGTATTAGGTTTTCTGTCTGTGAAGTTCTGAACTCAGACAAAGATCTTAAGCCCTGTCTGATATAGATAGTCACAGATACCCTCACTAAAGGGAAGTTATTCTGTAGCCACCTACTCTTCAAAGGCTAGATCAGTAAAGGCATCCGTTAGTCTTGCGAGACCATGGATCTGCGCCTGGAAAGTCTTCACTCTCCAGGGCGCAGGCTTGGGCAAGGTTGTATGGAAGACCAGCAGCTGCCCATGCTGCAAGTCTCCTTCTCCACGACACCGATATTGTCCAAGGGAAGGGCATTAGGACCGATATAGCTTGGCACCAGTGTCATTGCAGAGCAATATGTGATTAAGTGCCTTGCTCAAGGACACAACACGTTCCCTTGGCTGGGGCTCGAACTCACGACCTTCAGGTAGCTAGTCCAATGTCTTAACCACTTGGCCACGTGCCCACACAAAGGCTAAATCACTTCCTTGTTTACCCTCCACTGCAAGTTTAGATGTCAATACCCAATATTGGAGTGGTGGACCCCCCTCCCTACCTAGGAGGGGATACTTCCAGCTTTTGAAGTAGTTTAAACAGTTCATTCATTTTTAGTGATACATATTTAAAGTTAGATAAAATTCTCAAAACACATTTAGAACACAGAAAGGATTTCTGTCTCATAAAAGAATTTGAAATTACTATTGATTTCTACAACAGAAAGGATTACCAAAAATAGGTACAATTGCTGTAAGCTAAAAAGGCATACCAATGAGTTGCAGATTAAAAAATTGTCTGTCATAGTATTCAAAGGCAGAGAGACGAATGGATTCTATTCACCCTAACTTTCTGTCATTCTTCTTAACGTCCCTCAGCCATATCTAACAAGCCTGATTGCTCTTTTACATTTATACTGGGTGTAGTTTTTAGCTATTGGTGACTTCAATGCATGGGAGATTTTTTTCTGATACCTTAGTTGGAAAATTCATAGAGATGATCTAAAAGCTTCTTGGGACAGAAATACCAGACATTCAAAATTAACATTGTGAGGGCTGACTGAGTACACAAATCTCCCAATTACTGATAAATCAATCTGGTCTGCAAGCTTCCTTGAAGTTAATAGTTTAGCCAGTGTTCTCTGGTTTAATGCAGGCCCAGTTAACATAATCTCATTGTTTTACACTGCATCTCATGAGCAGTTAATCCTGTTCTGTGGGCCAACGATGCTGCTTGTTCACAAAGCTGACCCTTTAACTTCAAACAGATTATTGCTTGAAATTTACATTAAGAACTGAAGACTGGTCCTTGTTTATGATAAGAAGCTGAACAAGAAATTTTAACTTGTGCAAATACAACTCTTTGACTCCAGGAAGGTCAGTTGCCGTGTTAGAAAGCTGAGCTTGTCAAAAAGGCCCCTCAGGCTCTGGACTGTAAATATCCTTAACACTAACTTACTTGCACTTTAAGGGTGTTATCATGATTTTTTACATTCCAAACTCTTCAAGTGGGGCCTGACTCTCATCACTTCCCTCTCTCTTCTGGTCTTACTGGAAACTTAGATCTTGTTTCATGCCCCCACCAGTATGCAAACTTTAACTCAAAAGAGGATGAGGTTAGAAAACAGAGTAGCACAACACCTCAACATTCTGCCCTTACCCTAGCTACTTCCTCTGCTTTTGTTGCATTTCTGGTTGAATAAAAGTCTCTATAATTATCTTGGGTGGTTCCTTTTATAAAGGAGATTATACAACACACAGTGTTCAATCTTCCACGACGTCACCTCAGGAGACATCTGCCAGTTTAACTATGTGGCTAAGGAGATGGTGTAGGAGGGAGAACTTCAGATTTTTGGATAATTGGTAAACATGGATTCCACCGAAATTGGAGGTGAACTAATAATTTAGCAGGAAGAGTTGTATGCGTGTAGGTGGGGAGGGGGTTAAACTAGAGCTGCAGGGGGATGGGAACCAAAGTGCCAGAACTGATAGTAATGTGGTTGTGGACACAGATGTTGTTCAGACCTCAGACATAGTCAGGATTCAAAAGGTTGAGCATGGTGAGACTAATGTACTGTATAAATTCCAAAGCAAGAAGTATTGTAGGAAAGGCGTATGAGCTCAGGGCATGGATCAGTACATGGAATTATGACATTGTAGCCATTAGTGACACTTGGTTACAGGAGGGCAGGACTGGCAGCTCAGTATTCTGGTGTTCCATTGTTTTAGACATGGTAGAATAGGTGGGATTAAAGGAGGAGAGGTGGCATTACTAATCAGGGAAAATGTCACAGCAGTGTTCAGTCAGGACAGACGAGAGAACTCATCTAGTGAGGCTGTATGGGTGGAACTGAGGAATAAGAAAGGTATGTCCACGTAAATAGGGCTATATTATAGACCACCCAACAGTTTGTAGAATTTAGGATTGAGAGATCACAGACTGTTACAAGAAATGTAAGGTTGTGATAGTAGGCAATTTTAACTTTCCACATATTGACTGGGATTCCATACTGTAAAAGGATTGGATGGGATAGCGTTTGTCACATGTATTCAGGGAAGTTTCCTTAATCAGGACATAGCAGTCACAATGAGACAGTGTGCAATGCTTGATCTCCTGTTAGGAAATGACACAGGGCAGGTGACAGAAGTTTTTTGTCGGGGAACAATTTGTATCTAGTGATCATAATGCCACTTGTTTCAAGATAATTATGGTAAAAGTTAGGTCTGGTCCTCAGGCTGAGATTTTAAATTGGAGAAGGGATCTGACAAGTATGGATTGGGACAGACTGCTTCCTGGCAAAAATATACTTGGTAAGTGAGAGGCCTCAAAAGTGAATTTTTGAGAGTACAAAGCTATATGCCTGTCAGAATAGAAGACAAGGACAACAAGTTGAGGGAGATATTGAGGCCCTGGATAAGGGAAAAAGGAGGTGCCTAGTAGGTATGGGCAGGTAGGAACAAATGAGGTACTTACAAAGTATAAGAAATGCAAGACAACACTAAAGAAAGAAATCATGAGGGCTAAAAGTAGGCATGAAATTGCTCTAGCAGACAAGGTGAATAAGAATCCTAAGGGATTCTGCAGATATGTTAAGAAGAAAGGATTGCAAGGGCCAAAATTGGTCCTCTGGAAGAACAAAATGGTAATCTACGTGTGGAGCCAAAAGAGATGGGGGAGATCTTAACTGGATTTTTTGCATCCATGTTTACTTGAGAGATGGGCACAGATTCTATAGAAATGAGGCAAAGCAGCATCAAGGTCATAGACCGTACACGAATTACAGAGGAGAAGGAGTTTGCTGTCTCGAGGAGAGTTAAGGTGGATGTATCCCCAGGGGCTGACAAGGTGTTCCCTCAGACCCTGTAGGGGCAAGTGCAGAAATTGTAGGGGCCCTAGCAGAGATATTGAAATCATCCTTAACAGGTGAGGTACCAGATGATTGAAGGATAGCTAATGCTTTTGAACTCTTTTAGAAAGGCTCAAAGAAAAAAACATAAAATTATAGGGCAGTGAGCCTTACATCAGTAGTAAGAAAGTTATTGGAAGGTATTCTAAGGGACTATATGTACAGGTATTTGGATAGATAGGGACTGATTCAGGATAGTCAGCATGGCTTTGTGCATGGTAGGTCATGTCCAACCAAACACAGAGTTTTTCAAGGTAGTTATCGGGAAAATTGATGAAAGCAGTGTTGTAGATGTTGTCTGCTTAGACTTCAGTAAGGCTATGGGTGTTAGTCAAGAAGATTCAGTCACTTGATATGCAAGGTGAGTTATTAAATTAGATTAGATGTTGATCTAATATGGGGTAACTGCAAGTCTGTGTCTTTGCTGTTGCTGTGCTCACACTTGAGTGCACAGTGGCAGGCGCCAATGCTTTCTTTTTCTGGTGGCGGGAGGGGGGATTGTTGCTTGCTGCCGCTTATGTGGGGGAGGGGGGAGCTGGGGGGTACTTTGGAGTTCTAACATTTGACTGTCATTCATTCTTTGGGGCACACCTCTGTTTTCGTGGATGGTTGCAAAGAAAAAGCATTTCAGGATGTATATTATATACATTTCTCTGACATTAAAGTGTACCTTTGAAACACTGGCTTTGTGGGAAAAGCCAGAGAGTGGCAGTAGATGTTTGCCGCCCTGACTGGGGCCTGTGACTAGTGGAGTGCCACTGAGATTGGTGCTGGGACTGTTCTTGTTTGTTATCAGTATCGACAATCTGGATGATAGTGTGTTTAACGGGATTGAAAGTGTAGTGGACAGTAAGGAAGACTATTAGAGCTTGGAGCAGGATCTGAACCAGCTGGAGAAATGGCTGAAAAATGGCAGATAGAATTTAATGCAGACAAGTGCAAGGTATTGCACTTTGGGACGACCAAACAGAGTAGTTTTACAAACGTACGTAATGAGGGGTAGGGCATGGTAGGGTGCGGTAGAACACTGAGGTTGGATGGGATTACAACTAGAAGTCATGAGTTAAGGGTGAAAGATGAAGTTTTTAAGGGAAACATGAGGAGAAACCTCTTCACTGACAGGGTGGTGACAGTGTGGAATGAGCTGCCTGTGAAACAAGCGGATTTAGTTTCAACATTTAAGAGAAATTTGGATAGGAATTTGATGGGAGAGTTATGGAGGGGTATGGTCTGGGTGCAGGTTGATGGGACTAGGCGGTTTAAATTGTTTGGCACAGACTAGACAGGCTGAAGAGCCTCCTTGTATGCTGTAGTTTTCTATGACTTTATAAGTTTCTGTGTTGCTTAGAATACAGAATATTTTTTACCTGACCTTCCTTTTATCATCAGAAATACCTGTCCTAAAGTCATTAATGTCAGTGTCAATGGTGTAGTTTTAAAGCCATAAACCAGTTACTCAGAACATATGAGTGAACAAGTCCTTTTGGAAAATGGCTTGAGCAAACTTTTTTTTACTCACACTTCTGCTGATCGATTGGTCTTAGAGGAAGTTCAGACCATGAGGGCATTTCCTCAACAGCTGGAAGGTACATTAGCTCTGAAGGGATGCAGAAATTTATAGGTGACAAGGTTTCATTTCAAGATGTCCTAGAGAGAATATCACCAATTTTCATGTCAACTCTCATAATCTTGATGAACAAATTGTACCAGCAATCACCATTTAAGTTCTATCTAACCATTGCAGAATTTGTCAGTGGTGCGCTATGCAGAAGAAAAACATGAGAGCAAGCACATGCTCTAGCAAAAGAAAGACACTTTGATGGTTCCTGCACTTTTAACTGTAGTATCCAACTTCATTGTCCATGAAGCTAAGGCATAATGAAGTGATTATGCAAAATGTGCAATCAACATGGAATATGATATACATACATCTGGAAAGACAGGGTTTGATTAGAGGTAGCCAGAACAGCTTTGTGCATGGAAGATTTTGTCTTATGAATTTATTTTAGTTCTTTGATGTAAACAACAAGGTCGATGAAGGCAGGATAGTAGACCTGGTCTTAATGAACTTCAGTAAGGCCTTTGACAAAGTTCTACATGGTAAGCTTCCTCTGGAGGGGTAGATTGCATTGAATCCAATGGATAGCAGGCTAATTGGATACACATTTGTCTTGATGTGAAGAAGCAGAAGGTGATGGTGGAAGGTTGTATCTTAAGTTGGGGGACTATGACCAGGCTTTCCACACACTGGTCCAGGCTTTCCACACACTGATCCGGGCTTTCCACACACTGGTCCGGGCTTTCCACACACTGGTCCGGGCTTTCCACACACGGGACCGGGCTTTCCACACACTGGTTCACACTTTCCACACACTGGTTCACGCTTTCCACACACTGGTTTGGGCTTTCCACACACTGGTCTGGGCTTTCCACACACGGGACCGGGCTTTCCACACACTGGTTCACACTTTCCACACACTGGTTCACACTTTCCACACACTGGTTTGGGCTTTCCACACACTGGTTTGGGCTTTTCACACACTGGTTCACGCTTTCCACACACTGGTCCAGGCTTTCCACACACTGACCCGGGCTTTCCACACACTAGTCCGGGCTTTCCACACACTGACCCGGGCTTTCCACACACTAGTCCGGCCTTTCCACACACTAGTCCGGGCTTTCTACACACTGGTTCACACTTTCCACACACTGGTTCACACTTTCCACACACTGGTCTGGACTTTCCACACACTGGTTCACACTTTCCACACACTGGTTTGGGCTTTTCACACACTGGTTTGGGCTTTCCACACACTGGTTCACACTTTCCACACACTGGTTCACACTTTCCACACACTGGTCCAGGCTTTCCACACACTGGTCCAGGCTTTCCACACACTGGTCCAGGCTTTCCACACACTGGTCCAGGCTTTCCACACACTGGTCCAGGCTTTCCACATACTAGTCCAGGCTTTTCACACACTAGTCCAGGCTTTTCACACACTTTGGAGAGAAAATGGAAAAGATTTACAATGGTATTGCCAGATTCAAGTAACTGAGTTTTAGGGAAAAGTTGGACAGATCAAGACTTTTTACCTTGGAGTGTAAGAGACTAAGCAGTGATGTTAATCAGGTGTGTAAAATCATGAGGGGCATAAATAGGGTGAATACACTCAGTGGGGATTTAATAGGAAACTTAGGGCAGCTTTTTATTTTTACACAGAATGGAGCATGTATCTGGAATGAGCTGATAGAGGAAGTGGTTGAGGCAAGTACAATAAAAAATTTTAAAAGACAGTTGAACAGGTACAGGAATAGGAAATGTTTTGAAGGTTATGAGCCAATCACTGGGGTTAATTTGGATGGCCACCTTGGCCAATATGAACCACTTGGACCAAAAGGCCTGTTTCCATTTTGTATGATTCTATAACCCTCTGAACCTAAAAGCCAGCTGAGTAGGAAGAGCTCTTTTATTGAAAATTCTCATGCACAAAAGAGAACAGATGCTATGCAAATATCTATCTATATCACTGTGAACATACTCAGGCACACGTCTTTTATTTATCAACGCAAGGAAAATCCAATTATGATGAGAGATTCTATAATGATAATCAAGAAATAACTCCTTGTTTATACTTAAATGATAAAATAATTTGACAGTTTTTGTGGAGAAACAATTTCCTTGGCTCATGTAATTCTAAATGAGGAGGTACAATAATTTTAAGCATGAGCTCTTTGGAATTATAGGCTTGAAGCATTTCACCACACAATAGGTAGCTGAGTTGTGTTACACTGTTCCCCAAATAGATTGTTGATTCTAAGACTGATGGAGCTTGGAAGACTTAGTTCAATTTTATTAACTGGGGTAACTAGGGAATGGTACAGTAAATTGAAACATGTTCAGCAGATCTGTCACAAGCTAACCAGAAGACTAACAAGGATGAAGAAGTCAAATGCTGCTGAGAAGAGCATTCAACACATCATCCTCCAAACTTCCACCATCTTGAAAAGGATCCTTCCACTAAACAGATCTTTACCTCTCCCCCATCCACCCCCCACACTTTCTGCAGAGATTTCTCCCTCCGTGATTCTCTTGTCCATTCATCCCTCCCCACTAATCTCCCTCCCAGCACTTATCCTTGCAGATGGCCTAAGTGCTACAGCTACCCATTCACCTCCTCCCTCACCTCCATTCAAGGCCCCAAACAGTCCTTCCAGATGAAGCAATGCTTCACCTGTGAATCTGCTGGGGTCATCTATTATGTGTGGTGCTCCTGAAGCAGGCACCTCTACATTGGTGAGACCCGTCATAAGTTGGGGGTCTGTTTCATCGAGCACCTCCACTCCATCCAGCAAAAGTGGAAGTCCTCATTGACCAGACAGTTTAATTCCAATTCCCATTCCCATTCCAAATGTCAGTCCTCAGGATGGGGGAGCAGCACCTTATATTCCATCTGGGTATCCTCCAACCTGATGGCATGAATATCAATTTCTCCTTCGGTAAAAACCTTCCCTCTTCTTCTATTCCCCACTCTGGCATTTTACCTTTTCTCACCTACCAATCACTTCCCCCTAGGTCCCGTCCTCCTTTTCTCTCTCCTTTAGTCCACTTTCTACTCCTATCAGATTCCTTCTTCTGCAGTCCTTTACCTTTTCTACCCACCTAATTTCACCTATCACCTTCTAGTTAGCCTCCTTCCCCTCTCCCCATCTTGTTTTTCAGGCATCTTGCGTCCTTCCTTTTCAGTCCTAAAGAAGGGTCTTGGACTGAAACATTGACTGTTTATTTATTTCCATAGATGCTGCCTGACCTGCTGAGTTCCTCCAGCACTTTGTGTCTATTGCTTTGGATTTCCAGCATCTGCAGGCTTTCTTGTGTTTATGAAATGCTACTCCTGTTCCTTTGTTCCACGTGGGTGTAGATTGTCAATGGATGCAGATGGTCAACTGCTTTACTGCTATTGCGATGAAGATTCAGGATCCCTTCATGTTTAGGATAAGCTAGAAATTTAACATAAATGTAATTCTCAAATGAATTTAGTAGCTTTTCACATCGAACCAAAACATTTGTTGGTTTGAACATTTTTGCAATATCTTCAAATCCCCTCTGTCTCTTTTTCAAATATAATTGGAAGGGTTGGAAATTTTGAAATTTGACAAAAACCCTCAGGCAATTCTGTTTTGTACATATGATATGATGCTGCAGCAGTGCAGCGTTAATCTACAGAACTGTGTTTATAAGCATGATTGTGAATATGCAAGAAAGGTTATAAATATTTCTGATTCAAAGGTGTTCAGCAAAGATAGGGAAGTGAAAAAAGGATGGAGAAAGGCACTAACGATTAATGGAAATGTTGCAGTGTTGGAGAAGGAGGATGCCCTGGAGTGATCAAGGACATAATCTACCTGTTTAGAATAACATAAGAGTTACAATTACACCACTGGGATAATTCTGCACAGCACCAACCAGTAGGAATGATATCGAGAAGGAAATTTCATGCATATTCAAAAGTCATCATGTGACGATATAGTGGCTTCAACTATCCAAACATAGAGTGGGATAGCAATAACACACACAGTAAAAAGGAGGAGTGCTTAGCAAAACTTTTATGCTCTGCATGTTTCTGGCCATTGAGGATGAAGGCATTATGAATGAGTAGGCCTCAGCCACTTCCTGTGTCAGCTCATTTCACATACGTACTTCCCTCCGTGATAATAAAAGTACCCTCAAGCTCAGGGCTGGCTGGTGGTGTAGTGGCATCAGCAGTGGACCTCAAGGCAGATGGTCCTGAGTCCAAACCCAGCCGGGTCCCAACCTTGGCAGCAGCAGTATCTGCGCATAAGGAAGGCCTGGCAATCTACTTCTGTATCTTGCCATGGTCCATGAGGTCACAAAGAGTTGGACACGACTTAAAGACTGAACAACAACAAGTTCTTACAAAATCTTTCACTCTCTCCTTAAACCCCCACTGTCCCAAGATATTGATTATGCAGCTCTAGGAAAGAAACTTAGAGTGTATTCATTCTATCTATGTCTCCTCATGATTTTATATACCTGTATAAGATCACTTCTTACTCGCCAAGAAAAAATGTCTGGGTCTGTCCTAAAACTCAGTCCTGACTTAATTCTGGGAAATGAGACAGGCCAAGAGGAGAAAATGTAATCAAGAGACAGCAATCAGGAAATAGTGATTAATAATAGAATAATGTTTACCTTTTCCTCTCTTACTGACCCCACTTCATTCTGAATCGTTTTCATGTTTATATGAGTGTATTATATTTTGGATTGCCTTAGTATATTTGCTGCCAGTGTTTGCTCATGCTCTTGGGATCTCTCCAAGATTGTAAAAATAATCAAGTAGTGAAGAGCTAATTTCAATAGGATGAGAATTGGTCTGGCCTGGCTAAACTGGAATCAAAGATAGATAAGCTAAATTATAATTTTATAATGGAAGGACCTTAAAGTGGATTAGTTTATATCCTAGTCTGGATGTATTATCATGAAGTAAAAACAAATTAATACTGGGACTTCAAGGATGAACTGAAAGCTGAAGAATAAACAAGAGCAAAACAAAATCAGCATGTGAAAGATCTCAGGCTGATGTTCCATCTCCTAGGTGCAAAATGTTTATATGGAACAGAATTTGTTTGGTGGGTCCAGGAAGGATTCCTTACACAAAATGTGAGCAAGTTGACTAGAGGAGAGGCCATACTGGATCTAGCACTAGGCAATGAACCTGATCAGGTGACAAATCTTTCAGTGAATGAACATTTTGAAGATGGTGACCATTACTCCCTGAACTTTAACATAGCCATGGACAAGAACAGGAGCAGACGATATGGGGTAGTACATAATTGGGAGAGGGCTAATTACAATGGTATTAGGCAGGAACTTGGGAGTGTAAACAGGAAACAGGGAAATATACAGCAGGAATGTTAGATTGCTGAGGGACCACTTCCACGGTAGTGCATGGCAGTTTCAATAACAGCAATCTTTGGAGTTATAAGCTAGCCAGGAAGGAGCTTAAGGGACTTAAGAGAGCTAGAAGGGGTGATGAGAAGGCATTAGTGAGTAGAATTAAGGACAACTCCACAGCATTCTACACATATGTGAAGAACAAGAGGATGACTAGAGCCAGATGAGGACTATCAGGAATAAAAGAGGAGACTTGTGCCTGGAGTCGGAGGAGGTAGAGAAGATGTTCACCAGGGAGAGGGAATTTGAGGTCAGTGTAGAGTAGACTAATGTGCAGAAGCATGAGATTGAGAAGAGGAGAAGAATCACAGAAGGGTAAGGATAGGTAGATCTGTTTTAAATATATTGCTGCACCACTCCAATGTTATGTTTCTTTTGCTGGGCAACAGAGAGTAGCAGTTGGCATAATGTGTTACAACACCAGCAATTGGAGTTCAGTTTCCTGTGTTGTATGTAAGAGTTTGTATATTCTCCCCATGATTGCACTGATTTCCTCTGGAGTCAACTCCATTCAGGGTCCCAAATAGTCCTTTCAGGTAAGGCAGTACTTCACCTGTGAATCTGCTAGGGTCATTCATCTATTGTGTCTGGTGCTCCTTTACATTGGTGAGATCCGTCATAAATTGTGGGAATGCTTCATTGAGCACCTCCACTCTATCCAGCAAAAGCAGAGCTTCCTGGTGGCTAATCATTTTAATTTGCATTTCCATTCCCATTCTGACATATGGCCTCCTGTTGTGCCATGATGAGGCCACCCTCTGGGTGGAGAGCACAACCTTATATTCTGTCTAGGTGGCCTCCAAACTGACAGCATGAACATCAATTTCTCTTTCTGGAGAAAGAAATATTCCCTCCTCCTCTGCTCTTTATCTGTCCCCCACTTTGGCCTCTTCCCTCTTCTTACCTGCCTCCTTCCCTTTCTCCTATGGTCCACTCTCCTATTAGATGCGTTCCTCCCCCCTGGATTCACCTATCACCTTTTAGCTATCCTCTTTACACTCTCTCCAACTTTTTATTCTGGCATCTTTCCCCTTCCTTTCTGGTCCCGTAGAAGGGTCTCAGCCCGAACGTTGACTATTTACAGTATTCATTTCATAGATGCTACCTGACCAGCATTTTGTGTGTGTTACTCTGGATTTCCAGCATCTGCAGAATTTCTTGTGTTTATGATTTACTGCTCCAGTTTCCTCCCACTTGGATAATAAATCAGTCACAATTCAACGGCAGAGCAAATTCAATGGGCTGAATGACCTAATCCTGCTCTTATGCTTAACGGTCTTAATTGCATCTGCTGTCCAAGTCTTCCAATGAATAGGGAGAACATTAACTGCCATTCTGACCTCTTAATATAGGTCTGGGACATTATATTGTTCTAACCCCAAAGATGCATTGCCACATATGCTCTTAAGTGTACGTTTGATAAAGGGCCTGTGAGTTCTGTCAATGAGAAGAATTGTTTAGGCATTAATGAGATTTTACTTCAGATTAATTCAAGATGCAATTATTTATTAGGTTTAAAAAGTGAAGGCAGTTTATGGACCATAAAGAAAACCATAAGGAAAGGTTAAAAGTTTGAGAGAGCCATGGTTTTCAAGGGATATTGGAAACTTGGTTTGGAAAAAGAGAGGGATCTTCAATAAATATAGGCAGGTTGGAGTTAATGAGGTGCTCGAGGAATATAAAGAATGTAAAAAGAATCTTAAGAAAGAAATTAGAAAAGCTAAAAGAGGATACGAGGCTGCTTTGTGTCACAAGGTGTCCTTTGTCCCTCCATTTTTAACATGATTAGGTCCAGGCAACTGGGAAATAGGTACTACAAAATATTTGAAGCTATCATGAAGTGTCAGTATCCAGAGTGAGAGGTATACTTAACAAATACAGAGTGTGCAGAGTGGGGATCAGCTGGACTATGAATAAAGTATTAATGTGACTGGCCCTTTACCTTTTAAGTAACTATCCCTGAGCTGTCACCAATGGTAAAAGCTGGAGTGAATAGTAACAGTCATTTTCAGACTAATGTGGCTGAAAATCTCTTTGATGTTGAATTTTCTGCCATGCCCTCCTGTTGACATCATTTGGATGAACTTTATGATGGAAACAATGCTAGTGAGCTCAAAATTCTTGTCCAACTCTTAGCAACTGGTGCTAGCTGACCCAGAAGTATGCAGAAAACTACTGCACTCCATGTTAGCCCAATCTTCAACAGTGTTTTTATTTTGATGTTGCACCAAGTAATTCTATGCCTTGCAGCTTCTCTTTTGTAGAGCAAGCTCTCTTCTGAGAGAATCCATTCCATTAAGGACAGGAGTTTAGGAGACTAACATCCCTATGATGTTTCCTTAACTTAACAGGTATCTGCATTATTGAAGATGAGAAACAAAATCCCACATATCCAGGCAGAATGCAATTATAGATACTGATAACCATTGTCTGCTTAGCAAAATTTCTTGCAAGTATTAATTTCACTGTCCAAGACATGTCATTAATAATAGTTAAATGAGCTCCATGGTCATAAAACCAGAAATCAATCATATTTGTAACAACATTAGAGGTGCACCACAAAGTTATTCTATGCTCCACTGATCTCACCCAGCTTCTCGATAATTCTTCATCTGCTATAAATAATTTGGTAATATCACAATGACTCAGACACAGTAACCTTGTGCACTGAATGATGCAATATACTTCAGCAAAGGGTGAGCATGGTGGTTAAATGATGTAAGGACAAAATATACTACACTTTAAGCACAGGAAACCACTTTTGCCTTGGTAATGTGATACTATAGCGACACAGAATAGAGATGTTTGGAGCATCTAGAATGCTGATGTACCACAATAAATTGGCAGGATGTAGTTCTAACAAAACCCATAGTCCCTTTGTTTGACCCACAAGAAACTGGAGAGAGTTGTGGACACAGCTCGGTATATCATAGAAACCAGCCTGTCCTCCATGGATTCTGTCTGCACTTCTCACTGCTTCAGTAAAGCAGACAGCATAATCAAAGACCCCACCCACCCCAGACATTCTCTCTTCACTGCTCTCCCATCAGGCAGAAGATACAAAAGACTGAAAGCACACACCACCAGGCTCAAGTAGAGCTTCTAGCCCTCTGTTATCAGAGTCTTGTACAGACCCCTTGTACGATAAGGTAGACTCTTAACCTCACAATCAACCCTGTTATGACCTTGCACTTCATTTTTTATCTGCACTGCACTTTCTCTGTCACCTTTACACTTTATTTGGCATTGTTATTTGTTTGTTTAAAGATACAGCACGGAAAAGGACTTTCCAGCCCAACAAGCCTCACCGACCACCAACCCGCCTATTTAACCCTAGCATAATAACAGGACTATTTACAATTAACCTACTAATTTGTTCTATATCAATACACAGGTAATAATTTTGACCTGTATAGAAAGTATGCCAGACAAGCTTTTCACTGTACAGTATCTTGTTACATGCGGCAATGATAAACCAATACCAATGGTCAATTTGTGGATGTGGCCATGTCAATATTCCATACTTGGAAGTGATGAGGGCATCATTGAGGAGCTGCTGGGAGACAGCTGGGGAGGAGAATCAATACCAGAGAAGCAGAGAGGAGGGCAGTAAGGCAGGAAGAAGGGGGAAAGGTTCTTTGTGTTGCTTTCAGCTTACTTTAGGCAATTGATTAAATGTGATCTTAACATTATCATGGACTGGGCTGAAGAGAGTTATATTGACAAAAGAGTATTTGTGTTGCAGACATTTTCTGAGTACTGCCAACTGTAAAACAAATCCTATTGGAGAGGTATGAATCTAACAGGAGAAAACATGATGAAGGTGAATCATATGATCAATGCAGAACACTGCGAAAACTCACCAAAAATTGGTTTCTTGCAATAACAGCAAAACAAAAAATGCAAGTCAAACTGTAGACTTAAAGATGTAAAAATGATTGCCTTCAGAAATTAACTTGAAACCAGTTATCACTTGTTATTCAGCAGAGAACACGGCGAGAACACCAGTGTGGTGCATAAACCCAATGAAACCTTCAGGGTTGATAGAAGAAAGCTTGAAGCAACACAAATGTCTAAAGAGTACTGCAATAGTTGGTGAGGAATGTGTTCACAGGACAGAATTATAGCCTTGAATCAAATACGTTATTTGTAGGAGGAGAAATTACTTCACAAAGCAATGTTATGGAATAGAATTGTTTGCACCAAAATAGCCAATTACAGCTATTGATGAGAAATAGGGACAACTACTTCTATTGTCAAAGAGATCAATACCTATAACTCAGATGCTGAGGAGTATGTTGCATTTATATTAGAATCAGGCAACTGTATTAAGTTTGAAGTGAGCACAGTATTTCAAAAAAGTATAGTTTCACTTCACTTAAGCGGGAAAGAAACGAGAGATTTTAAGTTTCGAAAGGTGGAATAATTTAATTCTGCAATTCTAGTTTCTTGTGAGGTTTGTTTTTCTGTTGGATGAATATACCTGTTGTTATCTAGTGAACAGCGATGTAAATTGGACAGTAAGGTGGTAGCATGACTCTAATCCCTTTGTTCTGCAGAAAGTAATGTTTGAGCATGTACCTTATCAAGTATCATATATAATCATTCAGTTAATGGAACAGCTTCTGCTGGAGTCTTGACTTAAGCAATAAATAACAATAGCCCAATAATTAAGAAATATTAATAAGTTATATACAAATATTCTCTGATGCTTAGTGGTGGATTTGGATAGCACAGAGAACTTAGTCAAGCTTGATGAATCAACTTGTAACTCAAATAATGCCACAGCTTTAAAGAAGAAGGTGATTAGACTAAAACCTGTGTGGATGAGTGTGTACGATGAGAACAAACTGTATATATTAAAATCAAAATCAATGGATGAACCAGGAGATTCATAGTCTGCTGAGGGTTAGATCAATAGCATTCAGGTCTGGTGACCCAGGACGATACAAGAAAACCAGATATGAATATGGAGTGCAATCTAAAGAGTAAAGGAACAATTCTGAATAAGGCTGGAGGTGGAATTGGATACATATTAACTCTGGCAGGATTTATAGGTCACTACTTCCTACAAAGTGAAATCTAAAATAATGAAAACAGTGATGCTTCCCTCCCAGATAAGCCTAATGCCTTGTATGCATGCTTTGAAAAGGAGAATAAACCTAAAGCTGTGAAATCCCTACAGTATGAGTGACCTTGTGGTCTCTGTCTTGGAAGCTGACATCAGACTGTCTTTCAAGAGGGAGAACCCTTGCAAGATGACAGGCCCTGCTGGAGTACCATGTAGGGCTCTTAAAACCTGTGCCAAAACACAAAACATAATACAGGTTCATCTACTTATTGAAAAAAAAATCCAATATTACATGTATTTGTCAGAAAAAGTATGTGAACCTTTGCTTTCAGTAACTGATGTGACCCTCCCTTGTACTGCAATAACTTCAACCAAACATCTCCGGTAAATGTTGATCAGTCCTGCACATCGGCTTGGAGGAATTTTAAGCCATTTCTCCTTACAAAACTGCCTCTACTCTGGGATATTGGTGGGCTTCCTTGCATGAACTGCTTGCTTCAGGTCCCTCAATCAACATTTCTATAGGATTAAGGTCAGAACTTACCAAAACCTACCAGTTGGTGTGTTCAAAGATATTTTCAGTCTCTAATTGCTACAGTTGGTGGACAGATGAAACAAAAGTTGAACTTTTCTGACAGAAGCGCACATTGCTCTGTTTGGAGGAAAACAGGCACTGCACACCAACACCAAAATCTTATCCCAATCGTGGAAGAAGCATCATGGTTTGGAGCTGCTTTGCTGCCCCAGGGACTGGACAGTTTGCAATTATTGAGAGAACAAGTACTGTAATTCAAAATTGTATCAAGACATTTTACAGGAGAATGTCAGGGTAGCAGTCCATCAATTGAAGCTTGATAGAATAATGCAAAAAGACAATGATCCAAAAGACAAGAGTAAATCAACAACAGAATGGTTTAAAAAGAAGAAAATTTGTGCTTTGGAATAGCCGAGTCAAAGTCCTGACCTTAATCCTACAGAGAATATAAAGAAAGTTCTACAGGGTTCCCAAACTTTCTAGCACCACTGTAGATGTACTGTGGAGAGCATTCTAATTGTCAGCATCACTGTCTGCTATGGGGATGGGGGGGGGGGGCGGTCGTGGAGGTGCTACTGCACAGCTGCAGAGAGTTATAAACTTAGTCAGCTCCATCATGAGCACCAAACTCTGTAGTATCCAAGACATCTTCAAGGACTGATGTCTCAAAAAGTTGGTATCCATCATTAAGGGCCCCCATCACTCAGGACATGCCTTGTTCTTATTGCTACCATCAGGAAGGAGGTACAGAAGCCTGATCCAGAAACAGCTTCTTCCTCTCTGTCATTTGATTTCTGAATGGGCATTGAATCCATGATTACTACCTCACTACTTATTTAATTACACACACACACACACATATATTCTCTATAATAATAGTAATTATTATTATTTTTTTATTAAATTCTATTTATATTTTATTATAATGTACTACATTGAACTGCTGCTACTAAGTTAACAAATTTCATGACACATGCCGGTGATAATAAATCTGATTCTGATTCTAATATTATTATGTATTGCATTTGTACTGCTGCTACAAAGACAACAAATTTCATGACATTTGCCAGGGATATTAAACTTGATTCTGATTCTAGGTTCAGTGATAGCTAATTGGTTGCAAAATATAAGAAAGCTGCATCTAGATTCTACTTAAAAGCAGTACCACAGCCAAGTACAGATGATATAGCTGCACTCCTACACAATGCTAAAATGTTTATGACTGCATGTGTTCAAACTACTACTACGTCGACTCAGGCCTAGGGGGGCAGCGTCGGGCACAATGACGAACTCTCCACTTCTCTCTCTCCCTCATCAGTTCATCTACATTAGCCGCGCCGTTGTCTTCTAGGAGCGTGTTGACCATAGTCTTGGGAGGGCGCCCAGGGTTCATCCCCCCGTGCTTGGGCTCCCATATGATGACTAGGCTGGCAGGTAGCTCGGGGTGGCGTAGACAGTGCCCCACTGGTTGCAATCTTCTCACCTCGATTTTAGTGGTGAGCATCGGTAGGTCGTCATAGAGCTCGATGTTCGTCATGTTCTGTTGCCAACTCACGTCAAGAGCCATCCGGAGCATTCCGGACCATGTTCAAAATGCATTTATAAATGCAGGTTCGAGTATTTAACTACTTTCCATATACCTTTTAGGAGGCATTGCTAGAAGTGGATGCCATTTGGGACTAGCTTCCCTCAAAAAGATTTCCAAAGGTAAGTGCATGAGTCGGTAACAGGACTCCAGCCACTTCCGATGATTGCATGGCTGTAGGCTTTGTAATGGGCTGAATGGCCTAACTCCAATCCTATGTGTTGTGGATAAAAGGCAGTAAAAGCAATTCAAGATCTTGATAAACATTCAGATGCAATGACAGAATGGAGCGCTAAAGGCAGTTATTTGACATACAGTACTTATGCTGGCCGAGAAATTTTAAGCTGGTAACCTAGTGTAGTGGTTAGCACAACACTTTACAGTACAGGCTACCCAGTTTCAATTCCCACCACTGCCTTTAAGGAGTTTCTACGTTCTTCCCGTGACCACATGAGTTTCCTCCAGGTACTCTGGTTTCTTCCCACAGTCTGAGGACGTACCAGTTGGTAGGATAATTGATCATTGTAAATTGTCCCATGATTAGGCTAGGATTAAATCGGGGATTGCTGGGTGACGTGGCTTGAAGGGTCGGAAGAGTCTATTACACGCTCTATCGCAATAAATTTTAAAAAATAAATAACTTTTTGTCAATCGACACAAAGTTGAAGCTGTTTTGGAGATATCAGCATCGATGGCTGTAGCAGATATTCAACATTTGTTGGGTCTTAGTCAATATCTGGATAAGTTTTGCTCCCATCTATCTGGCATGCTGAAACAAGGAAAGAGAGATTCTTAGAAGCATGATGACTAGCAGTGAAATATCTTAAAGTGGCAGTCACGAGCACACCAATCCTCATTTTATAATCTGCAGGAAGAGAGAACTTTGCAATGTGGGTTTGGACGACTAACATGATAACTATGCATTTGTAAATTGTTATTCTGGTAGTCCAGCTAGGGTCAAATCAGTGATGCTCTAATATCTTAATTCTTAATTGAATCAAGATGAATTAACTACATAAACTAATATTCAAAGGACAACAATTTCTGGTACTAGCTGTGTCACTTAAAGAACTTATATCAGTTGTTTTTTTAAAATAATACGTAGATGGCTGTGTTCACAGATCCTGAGATGTCTCTGTTGACAAAGCACAATATATGAGTTTAAACAGTCCTTTGACACAACAGAGTTTACCAGTTATGCAAAGACTGTGAGCAAAGCCTGAGGGTGATCTTTGGCTATGTTCATTTGCAGTATCTTCATTGAAGAGTTCAGACTTACTTAACTACTAATAACTTTAAATAATGTTTACTAGATTTGGAGTACCAAATGTCTGATAATGGACTGCAAGTCATGGCCACAAAACATTACCCTCAGTGGTTGAAGTTCAGTTTAGATAATAACATAAAATTACCATAATTAACATAATAAAATGGCCATATAAATCACAAGGATCAATACAAACCTTGCCCACTGCCTAAACAGAATGGAGATAAGTACTTTATATCATTGCCTTTACATTCACAAACAAATGAAGGAGCTGCAAATCAAACATTTGCCACAGCACAACAGGAGGCCAATCGGCTTATCAATTCCATACCACCTCCTTGCAAAATAATTCTGTCTGTCCATTTCCCCAAATCCTGTAAATTATTCTCCCTAAATTTCCTTTTGCAAATCTGATTGATTATACTGCCATCACCCCTGCAAGCATTGAATTCCAGATCCTAGCTTCTCTTTGAGTAAAAACATATATCCTCAAATCCCATTCATAACTTTTGCCAAAGATTTTAAATCTGCCCTCCTGATATTTAAACCGCTTGCTAACTAAAAAAAAAAGATTCCTCTATTTTATCTATACAAACCTGTCCAGTTCTACTGAAGAGATTTATGTGCTGATCAGAATTACGGATTCACCTCATTCTGAAAAGAGTTGACAGTAACTTTCTGAACTCTTCACAAAGCTAGATGCAAGAACTAAAACAGTTGTGGATCCCATGAATCAAATGCCTGCTCCTGACTGTAGATCTGGAAGGCAGCATCAGCCATCATTTCAATGGAAGTAATATGCTTTTATAGTGCCTGTTTACGAGTGTGTGTTTGTTTTAGTTAAATTATGACTTTTTTGAAAAAGAAATGTATGAGCTCACTAAATAAATATCTTGCAGTTGTCAGTGAGGTTTCAGGAATAGATTTGTTTGTTTACATTATTCCAGAGAATTCAACGTCTCTCTGTGAAAACAGCAAAGCCTGTGAAAACCTGTTACAAACCTGTCTCCTTAATTAGTGTAGTCACTTTATCTTACTCTTAAATAGAAGTTCTTTCTCCCTGGTAACAAATATTGATTGTGGTTTTAATTAAAAGCAGAGTCCTGGGCAGAACATTTTCAACCACAAAAGTGTACAATGTCTGATACTGTGACCATTCAGGTTACCCATTAGGAGACAGCAGAATTTCTTGGGCTTATTACCGTCAATATCCTTTCCCTCAGACCGCAAGAAAAATACAAAACCACAGCAAAGGATGGAAGCCCAATTTGTTTTCAGGAACTGAGGAGCTTCAGATACTTTCATTATACTTGTGCACTTTACAGAATTTTGGATTGCACTATGTGATAAGGTATTGATTTTGTTTGTGTAACTGAAATGTCAGCGTGAGGAAAATGTTAATTTCTTTTTCTCTTTTAAAAGATGTTCAATAACAAACAGGGATTCATACCAAATCAAATAGGACATGGAATGCTTGTTCCATTACAATGATAATATTAGCATCAAGGTTATACCTAGAGTCTTGTAGGATCTGAGGGAAGGTGAAGACAGTTTGATTGGAGCTTTTCTGAAACATCATTTTACAATATTTTTAATCAATTATTTGTTGTGAATAGATGATGCTGTCAATTCCAGAACAGATACATAGAACACAATTACAAATATAAGCCAAAATCAGGAAGGTCAATTATGTCTCCTCTCCGGAATCCCACCAAATGCTTATCCAATCAGTTCTTTAAATCCAATTACATCTCAGTGCAAGTTAGGTTATCAAATCCTAAGCGCAGTTCGAGTTTACCCTATGACACCATTGCACCAGATCTGTGGAAGAAATTATTACTTGCCAGCAATTGAAATGTTTGAGGTAAACATATAAAATATTGAAAACAGCATGTTACAATTTTTCATTGAATAAAACCTGATATTATCCCAGAATGCACTGCTGTGTTATCATTCCAATTTAGTCACCTGTTACCTTCTGTAAAGTAAACCAATTATTCATTACTTCATGCACAACGCATTTGCACATTTATACATCCTTCTGTACTACACGATGATTGTTTGATGTTCACAGAGGTATGAAAATTATATACAGCACCTGTGCCCTCACAGAAGCCAACCTCAGGCTATTTGTTATTGTTTTCGTGACCTACACATCTTCCTTTTTTTTTAAGTTTTCCAATTCTCTGCTTCTTCCCTCCTGTGGGACCCAACTCATGCTGAAGTACAGCTCCAAGTCCCTGACATACTTCCAAAATCTCAACTCCATGTTGTTTTCTTCATGCTTTTAGCTAAGTGACTATTTGCCCATAGGCAGAGCCCAAGCCTGCTTTAATTGACAAAGAGACCCTGGTATTTTTCAAAAGGTATCACAAACCAGTGATCCAAGAGGGGGAACCATAGATTTTTTTTCCCACCTCCCATTCCTTTCACTGTTTCTAAAAACTAAAATCAGTTGGAGTTCCATGGCTGGGTTTGTTTAATATTCTATAGACTTGATCTGAATCCTGAATCTTCTGGTTTGCAGAGCAAAATTTCATATTGGCGTAGCAGGTACCCACAAGCAGCTTTTCCACACACCAGAATACTCTAAAGCCATATATTATTTGTCACGGAACACATAACCATCTGCTGTTTTGTATCCAACACTCCTACACATACAGTACTCTCATCTATAAAGCACTGCAGCAGTCTGTTACCCTTTATGTTATGGATCATGATAGTTCAATACACATTCCCTTCAAATTAATGCAAAGATGGCAATATTTGCATTTACTAATGTGAACAGATATGCCATAAATTCCAATACATGTAATCATTAATATACATTGAACTGAAGTGTAAGCTTGATTCGTCACCATAACTCCTGCATCTCCAGGACTACTCAAATCACTTTACAGCCAATCTTATCAAATTTTAATGTGTAGTTACTATAAGACATGAGGTGGCTAATGTGGCCATAGCAATGTCCCATTTACACCAATGCGATCATGACCAACTTAATAATATTTCAAATTTGAACACATTGTCCTTGTTTTCATTGCAGAAATCATGCATTAGACCAATTTGTGTCACCTTTGATATATTTGCATCCATTTCCAATTAATAACCGGCCCACTGGAAAATTAGACTGGATCTTTCTGACACACTTCACCTTAAAGAAGTTCTTCTTTATCCTCCATATTTCCCTAATGTGCTTATGTTGCCAAGATGGACAGATTTCTTTTATATATAGTTCGAACATTTCATTACATCAGAATCTAAATAAAGAGATTACAACTACACCCTTCAAAATTAACCTACAATAAATTGAGGGTTAAAAGTTATGGACTATGCATGAATCAAAGTTCACTTAAAAATATCACTGCAATTCATTTTTTAAAAAATCATTCCCTGTCCGTTTTACTTAAAAAAGTAACTGGTGCCAGCAGCTGTTTATAAAGGTTGAGGAGTATGTGAACAGTTTACTGCTACCACAGACCCCTCGATCAGTGGCTTGGCAGTGCTGTTGATGTCAGAGGTTATGGCTAGGCACCATCCAGAGAAATAATCACCACACTCTGTTTCCACATTGTGAGGGTCAGTTTGTAATTTCTGTGGCAGCTGTGACTACAGCAAGCAATTAGTGTCTAAGTGCATAGATCAGGTTTTAAAGTGCTGAATCAATAAAAAAGTTTTAATTTCATAAAGCAACTGTGTCCTGATTTCAGATTTTATGTTTGTGTTTGTGACTGACATTTGCTGGACATCCTTATTTGGACGTGATGCCAACATGAGTGAAGAAAGCACACGTATCAACAGCCACTTTCCTGTAGATATATCTCCATAGAAACCTGTCCAAGAGTGGGAAGGGAATATTCTGTTGCTTCAAACCAAGCTTGGTTCTATTATAGAATAACATACAATCACATGGAATACACAGCAAAGTAAAAGGTCATTCAGCCTAGTCAGCTGATTTTTTTTATGCTTCATTTGAGCCTCTTCCTGTCTTTCCTTATCTGAATGTATCAATGTCATCCCATATTCCTTTCTTGTACACTTGTCCAACCTTACCTTAAATTCATCTATCTTATTCCTTCAACCACATTCTCACACCTCCTCGGGGATGGAGCTTACTTCTGAATCCGCCGGGTCTCTTTGTGACCATTACCTAAAGGCATCCTCTACTTCAGTGGTCCCCAACCACCGGGCTATGGGTCGGTCCCAGGCCACAAAGCATGTGCTATCGGGCCACGAGGAAACGATATGATTTGGTGATAGGAGTCAGCTGCACCTTTCCTCATTCCCTGTCACGCACAGTTGAGCTTGAACACACGAGGTCATTACCCACACATCATCCACATCAGCGCGGGAAGGAGACCAACTCCTCGAGCTTGCAAATGACGGCAGGCTGAAATGTATGTTTGACATAACATCTCTGCCGGCATTCTGGATCAAAGTCAAGGCTAAATATCCTGAGATAGCCACGAAAGCACTGAAAACATTGCTTCCATTTCCAACATATCTGTGCAATGAATGCCATGAAAACTAAATTGCGGAATAGACTGGATATAAGGAACCCCGTTCGAGTATCGCTGTCTCCCATCACCCCTCGATGACACCATCTTGTTGCAGGGAAACAAGCCCAGGGCTCCCACTGATTCAGCGATATTGGTGTGTTGCAATGATTTTATATGTTCATGCAGGGAAAATATGCGCTGTGTGTTTAATATCCAAACGTTACTTAAAAGGTTATGATGCTATTGACTTATAAGTGACTTATATAACCATATAACAATTACAGCATGGAAACAGGCCATCTCTGCCCTTCTAGTCTGTACCGAACGCTACTCTCACTTAGTCCCACTGACCTGCACTCAGCCCATAACCCTCCATTCCTTTCCTGTCCATATACCTATCCAATTTTTCTTTAAATGGCAATATCAAACCTGCCTCTACCACTTCTACTGGATGTTCATTCAACACTTTCTTCAAGCTCCCTTGTCCTCCCCTGATAATTGACTTATCACTATATTCATGCGAGGAAAATATGTGCTGTGTGTTTAATATTAAATTCATTAGATAAACCCTTTTAGAAACAAAATTGAGTGTATTAGCCATTTATCACCTATATTTCCGTCGTGATTAACACCCCACCCCCTGAACAGAATTGCCAAAAACGATTTGTAGTGAAAAAATCGGCACGTGCACACATGCGCACTGGTGCCCGCGCAAGGCTTCATGGTCATTGTAGTCTTTCTCAGGGTAAACACAACGTATTTGACTGCTACTCTTGTCTGTTGGCAACCCTACCCACCCCCCCCCCCCCCAAGGTCAGCCGGTCCGCAAGAATATTGTCGGTAATAAACCGGTCCACGTTGCAAAAAAAGTTGGGGACCCCTGCTCTAGTTTACCTCCTGTACCTAATGAAGTGGCAAATGAGTGTATGTTCCCAGCCTTCTGCTGCTGTAACCCATCCACTTCAAGGTCTGACGTGTTGTGTATTCAGAGATGTTCTTCTGCACACCACAGTTATAACAAGTTGTTGCACAAACACGAGAAACACAAGATCCAAATCAACACACACAAAACGCTGGAAGAACTCAGCAGGCCAGGCAGCCTCTATGGAAAAGAGTTCAGTCAACATCTCCAGCCGAGACCCTTCACCAGGACTGGAAAGAAAAAGAAGAAGTCAGTGGGGGGGGGCAGAAATTACCAGAAGTTTGAGAAATCAATGTCCATGCCATTAGGTTGGAGGCCACCCAGATGGAATATAAGGTGTTGTTCCTCCAACCTGAATGTGGCCTCATCACGGCGATAGAAGGAAGCTATGGACAGACATGTCAGAATAGGAATGGGAAGTGGAATTAAAATGGGTGGCTACAGGGAAATCTCACTTTTTTTGGCAGATGGAGTGTAGGTGCTTGGCGAAGAGGTTTCCAATCTATGTCGGTTCTCACCAATATTCAGGGGGCCACACCAGGAATACTGGATACAGTAGATGACCCTAACAGACTCGCAGGTGAAGTATCACCTCACCTGGAGGGACTGTTTGGGGCCCTGAATGGTAGTGAGGGGGGAGGTGTAGGGGTAGGTGTGACACTTGTTCCACTTGCAAGGACAAGTACCAGGAGGGAGATCAGTGAGAAGGGATAAGTGGACAAGGTGGTTGCGTAGGGAGCAGTCTCTTTGGAAAGTGGAAAGAGAGGGGAGGGAAAGATGCGTTTGGTGGTGGGATCCCATTGTAGATAGCAGAAGTTACGGAGAATCATATGCTAGACGCAGAAGCTGGTGGGGTGGCAGGTGAGGACAAGAGGGTGAGGGCAGATGTACGCAAAATGGAAGAGAGCATTGATGGTGGAGGAATGAAAATCCTTTCTTTGAAGAAGGAGGATACCTCAGTAGTTCTGGAATGAAAAGCCTCATCCCTAGAGCAAATGCAGCAGAGATGGAGGAACTGAGAGAAGGCGATGGCATCTTTATAAGTGACAAGGTGAGAAGAGGCATCGTCCAGGTAGCTGTGAGAATCAGTGGTTTTATAAAAGATAAATTGGTATTTGGGTCACTGTCATCTTTCTATCAGCTTGAAACATTCTGGCAATTCTCCTCTGACCTCTCTCATTAACAAGATATTTTTGCCCACACAACTGCTGCTCAGTGGATGTCTCTTGTTTTCACACATTTCCTTGTAAACTTGATCGACTGTTGTGTGTGAAAATCCTGGGAGATCAACAGTTTCTGAGATACTCAGACCACCCCATCTGGCACCAACATTTAGTTCACAGTCAAGGTCACTGAGATCATATTTCTTCCCCATTCTCATATTTGGTCTGAAAAGCAACAACTGCACCTATTGACCATGTCTTCATGCTTCTATGCCTTGAGTTGTTGCCACATGATTGGCTGATTAAGTATTAGCATTAATGAGCAGATGTACTAAATAAGGTAGCCACTGACTGTAAATATCCTCTTCCAAGCATGATTTGGGGATTTTCTTAAAATAACTGTTTTTCCTTTCATGCCTAGATCAAGCCAAGTATAGCTTGGAACTAAACTGTCAACTATGTTGAATTGCTTCTCTTTTTACTCTATTGTTCATCAAAATAAACGTATTAACAGAAGAGGAAGTTCTTAGCAGTGACTCTTGAAAAAGCAACACATTTTGGATTCCACTGTCAAAGGTTTACGATAGCAATTGCTGTAATGCTCCCCCCTCCCCACCTTCTAAAATTCCCCTTCTCATTTATCATAATTAGTCTCTAGTATATCTTATCTATTCATTATACTGGTTTTAAAATTAAAATATTGTTTTTTAATTAACATAATAACAGTCAGGTTAATTAAAAATTGAATTGCTATCAGTTATGTGATTGTGGTCACACCAGGGCTAACTCTGGCTTCATATACTGAGAGTCTGCTTTACATTTATTCTGAATCTTATTTCTGCAGCAGCCAATGTGAGGTGGAAAACGACCTGACTGTTTATCAGTTGTTTTACACAACTCTATTCACCATGGATAGGAGCAGGATAAAATCCCTAAAATAAATGATACAGCACCAAATCCCTCCTCTTGAACATAAAGGTCAATACTTAAACCTTGATTGTCTGATTTTTTCCAATTTT
Organism: Mobula hypostoma; assembly: GCF_963921235.1. Classification (NCBI taxonomy): domain Eukaryota; kingdom Metazoa; phylum Chordata; class Chondrichthyes; order Myliobatiformes; family Myliobatidae; genus Mobula; species Mobula hypostoma. The sequence goes on from NC_086106.1 coordinate 86,950,846, forward strand.
CTTTTCTAAAAATATAAATAAGTTGCAAAGATGAGGAAGATATACATCAGTCCCACATCCAGCCTTAATTCGCACTGCATCCTGTGGTATGCTCAAAAAGTCTTTATTACTACTTTAAAGGAAAATAAGGCAATGAGCATGTAAAAGAAACAGAGACTGCAGCGTGGAAACACTAAACCATTCTATCACTAGATTAAAATACTGTGATTAAACATTATGTAATAAAGTGGTGGCTCATCTGTGATAATTAATCATGAATTTAACTTAATATTCTTGTACTAAAATACAGTTCAGAATGCAGCACACTTTCAGACTTTATACTATGTTAATCCTACCTCCCATATTGCGAGAAAGTGTTAGAGTATTCGATTTATAATCCATCTTCTCTGTAAAAATGCTCCAAAGCATAGGACCCCAGCCACCAGCATGTAAGAAATGTGGTTAACACCACATTGGGAAACGGCAAGCTAAGAGATCCCATTAGCTCATTTGTAATAAAAAAAAATCAAGACTAAACGGCAACTTCCCTTCAAATCTGTTGACTCGGGAACATAGGAAGTGAGCAGGAACTCTGTTTTACTAAACTCAGAACAGCCCATTGTCATAATTCTGTCCCCTTTCCTTCCCACTTGTATCATGCTTTCCTACTGAGGTTTTTCTGTGAGATATAACATGTTTTCACAATGATCCAGGCTGAGGCCAATCTGTGTAAGATCTGCAGACCTTGTGAAGCCATGCCTTTCCTATTAGACAAGCTGAATAGCCAGTCCTACTTGCTACTCACCTCCCTCCCCAACCCCCCTCCCTTCACTTTTCAAGCAAAGAGTTATCAGCTCCAGAAGCTTGAAGCAAAACCTGGAACAGACAACAGGCACAAAATATGTTGATTTCAAGTAATGCACATTAAATAATCTAAATTGTTTCATCTATGGGAGCATTTTTAATTAGATTTTACCAAGACTTACTGAATAAACATTTCATTTGGGGGGATACAGATCACTAAGAACTATGATTCCTTTCCAAGCTTCAATAGTCTTATTTTAACTAAAAATGAGAAATGCACATGGGCACACATGGGCTAACTGGTATGTTACCAATTAATAGCTACATTTCCTGCAGTAAAAGTAACGTACAGTTCATCTCAGGCTCTCCAGAGCTAAACTTCAGTTTTAACAGTTTTATAATTCAAACAGCTTTTTAAAATGTTATCCTTCATACAAAAATACAGATGTTTTACCTTAGTCATAAATTAAAATTTTAATTACTTTGTAATGCAAAGTCCATTCACAAGTCCTGGAAAGAGTGTTTTATTGATACCATTTTTTTATTTTGATGTGATCACGCAAACCCTAATTACTTTTCAAGCTGTCACTGAAGTCCAAAGAGCAGGATAAACCGACCACGGAAAGAATTCTGGACTGTAACTTATTTCTACCTTGCTAAATTTTGCTCATTATGTTGAGGAACAGTAAAGATTAATTTTCTAAATTTATTAAGGATTAAGGTAGTAGCTTCACCTTCCCAGCCACCACTCATTGATTTTCCCTCAGTTTAGAGAACACAGAACAGTACAACACAGTACAGGCCCTTCAGCCCACAATATGGTGTCAATCTTTTAAAATACTCTCAGATCAATTTAACAAGTTCAGTAACAATCTAATTCATGAGAACAAGTAATAATATCCACTTTATGAGAATAAAGGTAAAAATCAAATAATGTCCCGAACTCTCTGATTGTAGCAAATAAATGCTAACTTTTAAAGTTTGCCTTTTATGTATCAACTTAACGAGTGATTATTGTATCTGCCTTTCTGCTCCATAACACACACCCTACTCCAACCCCAACATACCACCACCTTGTGTACTTCTGACACACAGGAAATTTTAGATCTTTAAAACAGGAGTCCATGTACCCTCCCCCCCTCCACACACACACACACACACACAGAGCTACTCCTATCCTCAATGCCCTTCACACACCCACACTCAGATATAGAAACGAAGCTCTAGAATTCCTGGTGCAGGACTAAGGCCAAGCATGATGTAATGCAAAAGGCTGGGTTAATATTCAGCTCCTTAGCTGGTTACATTCCGCTACAATTTTGTCTTTTTCCACACTGTCTGGCATGGATACTTTGTCGCAATTTAGAAATCAGTCATCTATTTATGATTATTAGACTGGCTGTACTTTCCAGAGAAATAATATTCCTTCTCGAAATGACATTGAGAGAAGCATCACTTTGCAGTCCGATTATGGGGTCTGTACTGACACTGATGTAATCTTTATCAGAGAATGTCAGTAGGTACAAGCAACAAGCTGCAATCAGAAATCACACACGGCTGCCTGCTGTTATTTTGCTATCAATCAGAATAAATTAACACAGTAATCTTCCTCGATCTTTTAATCTGCTTGAGAGTCCCAGTCTACAGTAAACCCCTGCATTTCTGTTAAAAGCAACCCGACAAAGATGTCTGTTACCTGCTTCATGTAAGTAGAGCAGCAACTGATTTTTCTCACCCGTAGCCTATGGGGAAACCCGGCATGATACAACAAAACAATACCTTTGTTTTTTTTCTTTCTCTGGCCTGGTTGCTCTTTTTCATAGGTGTTGCCCATCATCCCTTATTACCATGGTGCAGCTCATCCCTTTCCACTTCCCTGTTGCCTTGATTGTTTGGAAGATTGCCAGCAGTAAAGTGCTGGCCCCAGTGCAGCTTGAACAGGGTGCATCATTACAGACAGTTCCTATGGGAAATGGGCCCTGCGTACCACAGCAACAAGGGGGAGGGAGGGAGGGAGGAGAGGCACTGCTTGAGCTCCTTCCTGGTAGTGATGCCCAATGAGGAAAAGCAAAACTACAGTCACAGCTGTGCTTGGTGTTACTTTGCTGCAATCTCAAACGTGTTCATATCTCTGCAAATTTCAGAAATTAATACCTGTTCCAAACTAGCTGTTATGAACTGATAACCAGACATGATTACATCAACATTCGGATGACTATGGTTAAAACTACTTAAGAATGTGAAACAGGAAACACCTGGGTTCACTTCCCGCCTCCTCTGTGTCACATTAAGTAATCAACCCCCGGGCAGTAATAATTGAATTCTACTTGACCTGTGGTGCCCAGTGTTAGAGAGGTGAAGATTTGCACTTAGAATCATCACCTAGTGAATTCTACTGGATGCTTATCGACATACAGGTAATGAAGAGATCGCCGATGCCTTTACTCTTGGCTGTTTTGATGTTAATTGAGCAGCAGCTGGTCAGAGAAAGCAAGAGATCTACAAACCCACCACCCAAAGCCTGATCAAATATGCATCGAGAGTAGACCACAACTTCATGATCCACTCAGAACAAGCAAGAGGTTGTTTAAGTTCAAAGTTCAAAGTAAACTTCATTATCAGAGTACACACATGGCACCACATAAACCGAGATTCATTCTCCTGTAGCCATGCTCAACAAATCTATAGAATAGTAACTGTAAACAGGATCAATGAAAGAGCAAGAGAATAGAAGAAAATTAACTGTTGAAAATGCAACTACAAATAAATAGCAATAAGTAACGAGAACATGAAATAAAAAGATAAAGAGTCCTTAAAGTGAAATCATTGGTCATGGAAACCTCAATAGGTGAGTGTAATTATCCTCTTTTGGTCATAAGACTGATAGTTCAGGGGTAGTAACTGTTCTTGAACCTGGTGTTGCCAGTCCTCAGGGTCTTATAACTTCTGTCTGATGGCAGCAGCGAGAGAAGAGCATGGACTGGCTGGTGAGGACCTTTGATGATGAATGCTGCTTTTCTATGACAGCACCTCATGTAGATGATCTCAATGGTTGAGAAGGCTTTACCCATTATGTATGTGGCCGAATCCACGACCTTTTGTAAGATTCGCCGTTCGAAGGCATTGTTGTTCCCTTACCAGGCCATAATGCAGCCAGTCAACACTCTTTCCAATGCACATCTGTAGAAGTTGGTCAATGTTTTTGATGTCATGCTGAATCTCTGCAGCCTCCTAAGGAAGTAGAGGCGCTGTTGTGCTTTCTTTGAGATTACATTTATATGATGGGTCCAGAACAGGTCCTCTGAGATAGTGGCACCCAGAAATTTAAAATTACCTACCCTCTTCACTCATCATATTTCCCTCTCCTGAAGTTTACAATTAGTTCTTTAATCTTGCTGACATTGAGTAAGAGTATGTTGTTATGACACCACTCAGCCAAACTTTCATTTTCCCTCCTGTACGCTGAATCGTTACTACCGTTGATTTGGCCAATGATAATGGTGTTGTCAGCAAACTTAAACATAGCGCTGGAGCTGTGTTTAGCCTCAGAGCCATAAGTGTAAAGTGAGTAGAGCAGAGGGCTAAGCACATAGCCCTGTGGTGCACCTGTGATGATGGAGATTGTGGAGGAGATGTTCTTGCCAATCCAAACTCACTGGGGTCTGCAAGTGAAGAAATCCAGTATCTAATTGCACAAGGGAGTATTGAGGCCCAGGTATTGGAGTTTTGAGAGGATGATGGTATTAAATGCTGTGCTGTAATCAATAAAGAGCATCCTGATGTATTCTTCTTTGCTGTCCAGAGGTTCCAGGGTTATGTGAAAAGCCAATAAGATGGCACCTGCTGTAGACCCGTTGCTTCGTAGGCAAATTGAAGCAGATCCAAGTCACCACTCAGACAGGAGCTGATATGCTTCAACAGCAGCTTCTCAAAACACTTCATCACTGTGGATGTACGTAAGTGTCACTGGGTAGTAGTCACTGAGGCAGGTTACCACGCTCTTCTTGGGTTCCGGTATAATTGAAGCCTGCTTGAAGCAGGTAGGTACCACACATTGCTGATGCAAGAGGTTAAAGATATCCAGTTGGTCAGCTTAGTTTTTCAGTACTCAGAAGGCCAGGTACTCCATCCAGACCAGATGCTTTTCTTGGATTCACTCCCTTGAAGGCAGCCAGCACGTCACCTTCAGGTACTGAGACCGAAGGATCATTGGGAAATGTGGGGATGCGCGATGGCTTCCCCATTTTCTGGTTGTCAAATCGAGCAAAGAAGGCATTGAGCACATCTGGGAACAAAGCTCCACTGTTCCCCATGTCGCTTGATTTAATTTTGCAGGAGGTTATAGCATTCAAACCCAGCCACAGCTGTGGAGCATCCCTGGTTGATTCCAGTCTAGTCCAAAAACTCCACTTCACCTGTCAGTTGGCTTTCCATAGATTACACTTGCACCTTTTGTAGCATTCTTGAATGCCTCTGACCTGGCCATCAGTAAATTCTGAATTTTATGGTTCATCCAGGGCTTCTAAGGAAGACCCCGAATGATTTCATGGAGACACACACATCTGCAGCTGCTGATGAACTACAACTTGGAGTCATAGAATCCTAGAGTATTACAGCATGGAACCAGGCCCTTCTGGGCATGCCAACTATGTTGTCTAGTGAGCTAGTCCCACCTGCCTGCTTTTGAGTCCACTAAACCCTCCAATCAATGTACTTAAGTAGATTGCCTTTATATGTCGCTAATGTGCCAACTTCAAGCACTATTACTGGCAATTCATTCTACAGGTGCACCACCATTTGCATGAAGAAGTTCATCTGATCTCACTTTTGATTTTTCCCCTCTGATCTTAAACCTATGCCTCGTCTTGTGAGATATTTAACATGTACTTTGGTGTATTCCTGCTATATAGGATGGAATGAGGAGAAAACTGACATTGTTTAGACCAGTGGTCCCAACATCCGGGCCGCGTTTCGATACTGGGCCGCGAAGCATGCAGGGGTGCAGTGGTAGCCGGAGCGCACCCAGCACATCTTTAAAAAAAAAGCCGAAATAAACAAGCTAATTAATTAGGTGCTGCCCAGAAGCCAGTCTTCATTAGAGGAACTGAGGTGGAGAGGGTCAATAACTTTAAATTCTTCGGCATTAAGGATCGACATTTCCCTCTCTGAAAAGTGTCAGAGGATCTGTCCTGGGACCAGCACGTAACTGTCATTACAAAGAAAGCACAGCAGTGCATATACTTTGTTAGAAGTTTGTGTAAATTCAACATGTCACCTCAATCCTGACAGCCTTGTCTTTTCAGCCTGTCTGGGCTGGCATTTAAATTGACCAAACAATGGAACAGCTAAAGGGTCCAGTGCCCTGGAAAAAGGAGTGAACATCATGTAGAGCAAGTGAAATCGGCAATCGCCTCTGACCTGGGCTGACATTTATGTGCCAGGCAGTACCTAATTAATTAGCTTGTTTATTTCGGCTTTTTTCTTAAAGATGTGCTGGGTGCGCTCCGGCTACCACTGCACCCCTGCATGCTTCGCAGCCCGGAGGCTGGTTTAGACACTAGACTCTCTTGCTAGACATCTTGTTTGTATACCTCAATCCTACTTGGTGTCAACATGATTTTTTAGTTATCGGACCCTGCTCCAATCTGGCCATCAAGGTAAAATAGCAGGGTCCTGCTGAGGAGTAAAGAAATTTTCAGCTGACCTAACTCTACAAATTGGGTGCACAAGCCCACACATCCTCTGAGATGCATCTTAAATAGGATCTGGGATATCCAAAAAGACTTAAACAAACATATATCACATCTCTTAAAGCTAGTTATTCTACAATTCCATCAATATGAAATTAGTACCAGAATAAAGCCCACTCCTATGGCCACTTTCTAGTTCTTGTTTAATCACATTTTCAGAAGCTGGCTGTGTTGCCAAATACGAAGGCAGGTTTTCACAAACTGTTTACCATACACAAATAATACCAAAATTATTAAGCTGAGAGTGCTTCCATGTGCATCTTGGACTGAAACATGAACTGTTTATTCCCCTCTATAGATGCTGCCTGACTAGCTGAGTTCCTCTAGCATTATATACATGTTGCTCAAGATTTCCACCATCTGTGGAATCTCTTTGTATTTATGCCATGCAACTCTTTCAGCTGGTCACATATTGTATCAAATGGCTTTTCATCTCACCCAAATGAGTTCAGGTTAGAAGTTGAGATGGGAACAACCTTGGGGCTATTGGCAATCACTGTAATATTGGAATAAATTTGACAGCAAAGTCTAGAGTATGCATATGTGCTTTGAACACATGCATCTGCCGTAGATATTATTTATGATAGTTCATCTTCAGCCACAATCATTACGTACTGTAGGCCCTAATACTCAACTTTACTCTCTGTAAAGTTCTTCAAAAGTTAAAAATTAAGAGCCTTGTACTCCTTGATTTGCTGCTAGATTTGCCGCTAGATTTGCCATGCAGGCATATCAGTAGCATAACACAAATAGTGCAAGTGCCCAACAGAAAGCAATTATTCATAACTGACAGTGTGAAGTGTCCACACTGAAAGCCAACTAAATTGATGTGAGATTTCTGCATGATCAGTAGCCAGTCACATTTCTTCACCACATACCAGGCTATTATTCTAACATTCTGAGACACAAGAGATATTACAGATGCTGGAAGTCTTGAGCAATGCACACAATATGCTGGAGGGTCTAGTGAGGGGTCTTGGCCCCAGACATTAACTGTTTATCTCTCTCCATTTCGCATCTAACTTGCTGAGTTCCTGCAGCATTTTGTGTGCATTATTTTACCATTTTGTTGTGAATTTGGATAGTAACTGTCTTATCCGGACCCACATATAGTTCTAAGAATAGGAAGTTAGTTGCCAAGAAACTGGATTATCGAGGTCTCTGTTTTAGCAAATTTTAATTATTTTGAATAATTTGCTGTTAACTGATGTTAACTTTCCTTTTAGAATTGTAAGAAACTAATTCACTTACTTGAGTGTAACAATGACTAAGAATTATAAATACCTATTTAATGAAAATTTTCTTACTTTATTAAATTATATAAAAAGAACGTTATCAAATTGGTCGCCCTTTTTGTTACCATTGATTGGTCGAATTAATTCTATAAAAATGAATGTTTTACCTAAATTTATATACCTCTTTCAGGCTTTACCCATTTTTATTCCTAAATCCTTTTTTGACTCTCTGGACTCTATTTTATCCTCCTACATATGGAAAAATAAACATCCTCAATTGAATAAAGTCCATCTCCAGAAAGTTAAAAAGAATGGAGGTTTAACTTTACCAAAATTTAGGTTTTATTACTGGGCAGCTAATATACGGAATTTCACATTCTGGTTATACTATATTAATCATGAGGTCTGTCCCGGGTGGGTTTCTTTAGAAGCTAACTTGGTTAATAAATTTTCTATTATCTCTCTTTTGGGATCTTCACTTCCTTTATCCTTAAGTAAGATAACTGAAAATGTGGTAGTCAAACATACTTTGAGGATTTGGATACAATTTAGAGAACACTTTGGTTTATTGAGATTCTCCCTTTCTAGTCCCATTTTTTAAAATTATTTTTTTAAGCCTTCTATGGTTGATGTAGTTTTTAAACAATGGGAAGGATTGGGTATTACATGTTTCCAGGATCTGTTTGTTGGAGGAAGTCTTTCTTCGATCAAACAATTGTCAACTAAACATAGTTTACTAAAAAACTATTTTTTTCGGTACCTACAAATTAGAGGTTTTCTGCGATCTCAATTATATACATTTCCTAATAGTCCTGATAAGAATGTATTAGATGAAATTCTTAATATGAAATCATTTTATAATGGTTCAATATCCAATATTTATGAAATGTTGTTGGGAATGAGAAATGATTCTTTAGACAAAATCAGAAATCTTTGGGAACAAGATTTACAGGCTTCAGTTTCTGAAGAAACTTGAAATGAGATTTTTAAGTTGGTTTATACTCCATCGTTATGCACTCGTCATTCCCTCCTACAATTTAAAGTGGTTCATAGGGCTTATATGACCAAGGATAAGTTATCTATATTTTTATACGGATACATCTCTCTACTATGATAGGTGTAACAATGGAGAAGCTTCATTTATTCAGATGTTTTGGACGTGCCCAAGTCTTGGAATATTTTGGAAGGAAGTATTCCAGACTTTTTCTGTACTCTTTAAAGTAAATTTTAAGCCTAAACCTTTGACTGCCCTATTTGGTATTGTTGGAAGGAAAGATGTCATTCTGAAGACATCTGATCTGCTCATTCTGGCTTTTATCTCTCTTATGTCTAGGAGGGCGCTTTTGTTTAAATGGAAGGATGTTGTTCCGCCTAATCATGCTCAGTGGTCACGGGATGTTATGGCATGCTTAAATTTAGAAAAGAATCGTTGTTCAATTTCTGAATCTAACCAAGATTTTCAAAATTTGTGGGGGCCATTTTTAAATTATTTTCATAATCTTTGACTTCTCGTTAAAGTATAGAAGTTGGTTAATAGCATATTTTATTATCTGATAAGTTTTATTTTCCAAACAGCTTTGACTTTGGTAGTGGTTGTAGATCATTTTTTAAAATAATATTGTTTATATTCTAATATATGAATTAATCTAATCTATATGAATATAGAGTAAGGAGTTCATTAATGTGATTTAATATACTGTATCCGGTATTACGATATCTTTTCTTTTGTTTTATAATATGTATTCTCTTAGACTCTGTATTTTTCTATATAGAAATCAAAAATATTGGAAAAGAAAAAAAGAGACTTATTGTGGAATGCACAGAAACTGGGACTTCTTCCAGGGCCAATGTTTATCTGATAATCTAAAGCACTGCTTTCCACGCATATGGGCAGCAATGTCCAATGGCAGGCTACATCACTGCTTCCGTGAATTCAAAATGCATGTTCATAATTCATACAGCGGGCTGCATTGCAATAATAGTGCTGATGGGAGTTGGTTCAGAGTTGTTTAAATATGAGGTCTGGCACTGGGGGCATTTTTCAGTAAAATACTTGTTCAAGGAAAATACTTATCCCTTGTGATGGCTCTTCCTCAGTCTCTCCATAGTACTGATCTCAAATCCCTTTCCATTTGCACCAATCTGATCCCATCTGAACAGTCACTTTGTCCTGACAGCATATGCATCAGCTGCACTCCACATCCATATCCACTTCTAACACTTTCCACTACTTAATCCCAGAACCAAATACTCAACTGAAATCCGGCCATTGACTAATCTTCCCATCCCCTGAAACCAACGCACCTTCCCATCCCAGCCTCCACTCATCTTCCCACTGCCTACCTGCAACACACCTTCCCACCACCGATGCAGTTCCCAGCCCACAAACCACCCTCCCATCTGAGCCCCAAACCTAACCTCCCAGCCTCAGCCACTTTCTCATCCTTGGCCAACAGCTCAGCTTCTGATCGTTGATCACCATTACACACACCTATCCCTTGTACCGACGCACCTTGCCATTTCCATTCCCTCACCACCACTACTTGCACCCTACCTATCTCCCTGCAACACCACACCTTTTCAAGACCACTCTCCACTCCTGACTTCACTCTTGTATATATGTGCAGCTATATCTTAAACTTGAGCTTAAGCATTATATTTCATGACCCCTGCACACTTCCACGTTCATATGCCTTCATAGACTGTATTTAATATCAATGCATTTTTATTTATTTTGCCCAAGGTTGCTGGTGGGAATAAAATGCGGTAACCTTTTCTTAAAAACTTGGAATGACACTGGACAATGTCACTAGCTGTCGGGTTCAACTTCTACTCTTAGGAATAAGACAAGACGTGATCAGGCAGGTGTAGATCTCGTGGTAAATTAATTACAATAATTGTCAATACAAAATTGTTGACTCATTCACAATGTGTTATGATCTGATACATTTAAGGCATTAAGGATATGACAGTAATTTTAATGTGTGGGTTTATTCTGGGAACAAGTGTTTAATTTTTCTCATTACCTTAAGTAACTGAAATGGAAATAACAATAATAACAATCTTAAATCAGTCAGAATTCTCTATTTAGAAAGGAAATGATCCAAGAGAAACCAGGACCTCTGAGGCAGGTTTTCCTTTATTAAATGTGGATCAATCTACTTTGCAAACTGATAGAAAACTTTAGAGACCAGGTTTATTAGTTCAATTCTTAATCTGCGAAGCATCAATGGAAGTCATCAAATTTTAGCACAAATTTGGGAAAAAGAAAGTAACAGAGGAACATCCTGATTCAATGTTTTATCTTAAATATATATCACTGGGTGAGATGAAATAAAGGCTCAGATATATTATCCTGGTATGGAATTCAAAATGGAGGATGGTGAGTGGTGGAATAGTTGCAGCTTTTAAATGTTATTATGTAAAAATATAAAGGGGTCAGCGGATACTTGTGTAAATGGTGCTTCATACCAGTTATGATTTAACTGAGTGGTGGAGTAAAGGAACTTTCTAAAATGTATTTCCTCATGAGGTGTGGACACTGCTGCCATTTATTACCCATTTGTAATTGCCCATCAGCCAGTCAAAAGCCAATTATCTTGGGCTGCTCTATGGCCTACAGCAATTGTGCACCAATTCTTGATGTTGCTCTGCATGACTGGAATGCACAAGGAGGAGGGTGGTGTTGAACTGGAAGAGGAATCATTTGCAATACCCAATATCTATAGCACCTTCCTCATGACTAACCAGATGAGATACTGACTGTGTAATATATTCAACTAATTAAGCACAGGTACAATGTAATAACAGAAAAATGAAGAGGATTTCAATTTCCCATCAACCAAAATTTTCACCCTAGGAATACCAATGTTCCATACAGGGTCAGGGTTACTAAACAGAAGGATGGATATTAGCTTTACTAAATTACAGTATTTTGGGGACTTCAAGGAAAATGGCCTCTTACTGTCTACACTTAACCCATTCGAGTGAGGCACCAGAAGGACCCCCATTCCAGCAACAGCTGGCATATTCAAGTGGAGTGAAAAATACTAGAGTGATGAAGATGGGATTTTCATCTTGGAGATCATGGTTGCAGATTGCTCAACTGACAGAAGCTCTAGTTTATCCAGTAAGGTGATGGTTAATATTAGATATTCATCCAGGCACTTGATATAGCTAACAGTTCCCAAGGCCACTTACTGCACAGTTTCCATGGAAACCTGGAAGCTGCAGCTTCTCCCTTCTGCTGAAAATCATCAGTTGCTGAGTAGGTGGAGCACAATTTTTTTTAAATAATATCCAATATTAAGCATATGGCTCTTTTCCACAGAGGTCTGTCACAGCTTCTTGCTCCACTGCCCCTGCGAAATCTCAGTGTGCCTGTGTTTAAGCCAGCAAGCATACAAGACTGTTTACCAACAAGGAAGATATTTAAGAAATATTACACTACTGCAGTCACCTTCTGCCCCACCTCTCCTCCCACCTACAAGCACATTCAGGAAAAATAAAGGCAACTAACTACCATTTTCTCATAGAGTCATGAAACCATACAACATGCAAAAAGGCCCTTTGATCCAATGAGTCCACATCAACCATCAAACAGCCGTTTATACTAATTTCATTTCTTTTATTATTCCAACATTCTCATCAGTTCTCCTCAGATTCTACACTAATCTACAACAACCTGTATACCAGAGTGCTAATTAACCCACAAGGCCTCAGGGCACTTTGCCAGTGATACCAATATCCCTTAAATATACTGTATATTATTGGACTAAGTTAATGGAATGTTTTGCTGATGACATAGAGATAGTTAATATAAATCATGAAATTTATATGACTTCCGACAATGGATTAAGGAGACTGAAAATGGTGGCCTGGGGGAAAAGGCCAAAATGAAACAGCAAACAAAAAGAGATACTAACTTGGTTAAGTAGTAGAACGGAAAGGAGTGGTGAGTGGTTGTTTTTTTAAATTCTGGCAGAAAGCATTGAGCAGGTTTCTCCAACAACACTTTACAGGCCCAGCAATCACTGATTCGGGTTCAATTCTCACCGCAGTCTGTAAGGAGTTTGTATATTCTCCCCGGGACCTCATTGGTTTTCTCCAGGTGCTCCGGTTTGCTTCTTCACTCCAATGAGATGCAAGTGGGGGTTAGCGTTAGTAAGTTACCGATATAATCATAGTCATAGTCATACTTTATTGATCCCGAGGGAAATTTGGTTTCGTTACAGTTGCACCAACCAAGAGCAGAGTATAAATATAGCCATAGAAAACCATAAATAATTAAATAATAATATGTAAATTATGCCAGGAAATAAGTCCAGGACCAGCCTATTGGCTCAGGGTGTCTGACCCTCCAAGGGAGGAGTTGTAAAGTATGCTGTGTTGGTGTTGGAAGCACAGTAACACTTCAGACGTCAGACTCCAGCACATCCTCAGACTTTGTTAGTTGTTAACACAAAACGATACATTTCTCTGTATTTTTCCACAATTTGTTGCACAGGTGGCAAATAAAGCTAATCTTTCTTTATCTCCGCAAGAATCAGACTTTATGATATATATTAGTGACTTGGGAAGAAGTGTACAGAGAATATCTGCAAACTTTAATGATGACACATATCTCCAAAATGTGGATAATGTTAACAGACCTTTGGAAACCATAATCAAATTAGGCATGTTTATGTCAAATAAAATTTAATATAGAAAAGTGAGGCAAAGGTAAATTGAACTGAAAAGTGCAATTTTAAATCAGGTTCATGAACAGAGAAACCTGGAAGTCTATGTATCCAAATCTTTGCAGTTGCCAAGACAAAATAAGGGATTCTTTATTTTATTGATAGAGCGAAGCGTAGTGATTACTGATCGCAGTCATGTGAAATAAAGCTGGAACTGCAGGTATGCTTGCTGGGATTGAAAGAATAGGAGGACTAAACTTCCTAAGACATTGTGGCTTACCAATACAATTCAGACCATCGCTAGTCTAAGCAATAATAATAAATTTGGTAAAACAGAGCTCTGAAGTTATCATGTCTGTAGCAAAGCTCATTATGCAGCTATTAAATCAGAATTTACAAGATTGAGAGGATTTGGTACAGAGGAGAAATTATTCATCTCCATGTCAGTTCACCTAACTCTAAATACAAACCTACAGTTTGATTATAGCATCTGAGATGTTATTAAGGAAGTTATATTAACTTTGCACTGTCTAGAATTATATTCCAAGCACTGATTACTCTTCATATGAAGAAAGGTTTTTTTTTATACTGTATTAGTGCTGAACTAATTCGTAATTGTGTCCTGTAATCACATAGTGCTGATTCATTCTGATAATACTTGGCAAGTTTGCTGATTAACCTCAACAAGTTTTCCTTTTGTTTAACACTTTTGAAACTCTGGAGGCAGTTGCTTAAAATTTGGAACTACTTGCATGGCTATTGAATGTATTAATCTCTCTCTCTCACACACACACACTCACACACACACACACACATACACACACACACACTCTCTCTCGTGCGCGTGCACGGCACACAAAGTTTTGGGAATGTTTTGTAATGATTGTATCCATTTCCCGTTGAGGATCTGTCCATTAGGAAATTGAAACAGACACATCCTGTCACAATTCATCCTAGCAAGGGTCTCAATTCCCCTACTGTGAGTCATATGTCATGATGTCATCATGTCCATCAACACACTGTTAATAAATATTAACAGAAATTAAATCAAAAGGTTAGGACACATGATCTTCATCTATATCCCTAAGAAAATCAGAGACCTCATCACAGTTGAAGTAGTGACTGAAACATGATCAGCTGGAAAATTATTCTGATTATTTTACGGATCTTTTCTTAGTCATTTTAATATACTAAAACTATAGTTGTCTTTACACTGAGGAGATGTCAGAGAATCAGTAGATCTGTATCTTTAATCTGAGGCCCCAAAGCTGACACTCATTCACTCCAGTGGTTTGGGGCTCTCTGCTTCACAAGGCCTGACTCATTTGTTACACGAATTGAGGTAGGCTTCCATACGAAAAGCTATGCACTATTATTACACAAAAAGTCATTTTCCTCTCTCTCCACTTAACAAGAAACATTTCCATCCACCTCAAGTTTTAGATTGTTGTGGATAAAGCTACTTAACAGCACTGACTTTCCATGAGATGGTGGCTTGCTCAATCACCCAATCACTCAATCACTTGTGAGGTAAAGTCGGAGCGGAGGAGCGGCAGATTCGAGGCCCATCCACCTAAACTGAGAGCGAGGTTTGATCAATCTAAATGCCAGGCTGATTTGAAGAGGCCAGGTACAGGCTGAAATGGGCAGTGGGGTTCAGACCCAGAGCATATTGATGTTTACTCAGCTCTGTGCTGAACTGAGGCTGAGGTTGTGGCCTGCTCCTGCTGCTCTGGGTTTGGTGTCTATGAACTCACTTTTGTTCAGAATGCGATTTGCTTACTTTTCATTGTTTGCATGATTTGCATTTTTTTTCTGTCTATACACATTCGGTGTTTGATGGTCTTTTTTTATGGGTTCTTTTGGGTTTCTTTGTTTTGTGGCTGCCTGTAAGGAAACAAATCTCAAGGTTGTATAATGTGTACAGCCTTTGATAATGTACTTTGAACTCCTTAAAGGAAAAAAATAACGACAGTATTGATCCTCCAGTTCCACAACTTAACTGGTAATTCCTGATATGATATTAAGGGAAACATTCAGTGCACCAAAAATTCAATATCTAGTCAAATATCTCAAGTTCTGTTGCTAGGCAAATAAACTCTTTCTCAATGTCAACAAATCACAGGAGATAATTATCAACTTCAGGAAAATCCGTCCCATTCACACCCTCCTCACTTCAGAGGCACAGCAGTGGAAATGATGAACAGTTCCAAACTGCAGGGAGTGCACTACCTCTCATGAACCCAGAACAGAATGTCCAGTCAAGAAAGCTCACCAATGCCTCTACTTTCTGAGGATGCTGTGGAGAGCTGATCTATGTACACTAATACCCACAAGCTTCTACAAATATGCAGTGGATAGCATCCTAATATGTGGCATCACTCTGTGGACAGAAACTGCACTGCAGTGAACAGGAGGGCCCCACAACGGGTAGTTAAAACTATCCAACTCTTCACTAGCAGCTTCTTATCCACCATCAAGGACATGTATACAAAAAGGTACCAGAAAAATGGCAAGAGTAGCATGAAGGATTCCACCCACCCTGCTTATAACTATTTGTCTCATTCCCATCAGGGAAGAGGCTATGCAGTATCCACGCTGGGAGCACCAGACCCTGAAACAGCTACTTCCCCCAAGTATTCAGGCTGATCAACACCTCCACCCATTAGCAAACCCCACCCCACTGGCCCCAACCACCACTATATACACATCACAAAGCGTCATTTTATGCACATACAATCAGTCTATGTACATATATATGATCATTACTCCAGATCTGATGCAACATATATAGAGCAGTTCCTTCTACATTGTGCTTTATAGGGTTGCTTTTATGTCTATACTTATTGTGTTCTTTATGCCTGTTGTGTTTTTATATTGCATCAGATCTGGAGTAATGATCATTTCATTCTTTTTTACACTCATGTACTGAAGTATTACAATAAACAATCTTGATCATCTTTAGAAAGTCAGTCATGGACAAGTGTGTCCACAGAAAATAATTTACAGTCTTCTCCAACTAGAAGCACTGGATGAACTAAAAGATCCACAATATGCTGAAGGCTAGATCAGTGGCTTTCAGGTCTGGTGACCAAGTAAAGTACAAGAGTTCCAGGTATGACATCCAGAAAGCCATCTCACATGCAAAGTGGGAATTCCAGACCAAACTGGATTCACAGAAGGATACTCGACAGCTGTGGCATAGCTTGAATGCTATCACCTTCTACAAAGTAAAACCGAGTGAAATATGTGACAACAAGGTTTTGCTCCATGTGAGCTGAAAGACCTAAAGGTACATAAGTCACCTGGACCAGATGAACTGCACCCTAGGGTTCTGAAAGACGTAGTGTTAGAGATTGTAGTGGCGTTAGAAATGATCTTTCAAAAATCACTGGACTCTGCATGGTGCCAGAGGACTATAAAATTGCAAATGTCCCTCCACTCTAAGAAAGAGGAATGCAGCAGAAAGGAAATTATAGACCAGTTAGCCTGACCTCAGTGGCTGGGAAGAAGTTAGAGTCAATTGTTAAGGAGGTGATGGTGTTCTTCGTGACAAAGGACAAAGTAGTACAAAGTCTGCATGGGATTACAAGTAAGATAGATAAAGGGGATGCAGTGGATGTTGTATACTTGGACTTTCAGAAGGCATTTGACAAGGTGCCACACATGAGGCTGTTCACCAACTTAAGAGCCCATGGTATTACAGGAAAGTTACGAACATGGTTAGAACATTGGCTGATTGGTAGGAGGCAGTGAATGGGAATCAAAGGATCTTTTTCTGGTTGGCTCCCAGTGAGTAGTGCTGTTCCGCAGGGGTCAGTGTTGGGACTGCTTCTTTTTATGCTGTACATAAATGATTTAGATGATGGAATAGATAGCTTTGTTGCCAAGTTTTCAGATGATACAAAGATTGGTGGAGGGGCAGGTAGTGTTGAGGAACCCGATCAAAGCGTTTCCATAGAGGGCTTCCAGACTGTTTGAGCTAACCGGAATTGCACTGAGAGCGGTAAGCGCAAAGGAGGGGAGCTGGCGGTTCTGGTAAATAACAGATGGTGCAATCCTGGGCATATTACGATCAAGGAATGGGTCTGTAGCCCGAATATTGAACTTTTTGCTGTTGGACTTCGGCCATATTATTTGCCAAGGGAAAAATCTCGCATGCAATTGTGGTTGTTGTGTACATCCCTTCCTCTGCCAACCCGACATCAGCGTGTTACATCATTTACACCGTCATAGCCAGATTACAAACCCAGCACCCGAGTGCCCTCATTACCATCTCGGGTGACTTCAACCAGGTTACCATGGCTAGAACACTGCCCAACTTCACGCAGTATGTGAGCTGTACAACCAGAGGGGAGAGGACTCTGGATTTGATGTACGCTAACGTTAAGGATGCATACAGCTCCTCTCCCCTCCCCCCACTGGGAAGGTCAGATCACAACCTGGTGCATCTAAAACCCTGCTACATGCCTCTGGTGAAGAGTAAACCTGCAACCTCGAGGACAGTGAGGAAATGATCGGAGGAGGCTTATGAGGCGCTCCAGGGTTGTTTTGAGGTGACAGACTGGCAGGCACTCTATGAGCCACATGGAGAGGATATTGATGCGCTCACAGAATGCATCACTGATTACATCAGCTTCTGTGTGGACTGCAATGTTCCGACAAGAACTGTCCTTTGTTATTTAAATAACAAGCTATGGGGGACAAAGGACATTAAGGACATCCTGAACGCTAAAAAGAGGGCGTTTAGAGATGGAAATAGGGAGTAGCTGAGGGCAATACAGAGGGAGCTGAAAGCCAGGATCAGGGAGGCTAAAGACAGGTACAGGAGGAAGCTTGAGTGGAAACTCCAGCAGAACAGCATGAGAGAGGTCTGGAGGGGGCTGAGGACCATCACTGGGTTCTGGCAAACTAGCAACAGAGGGGCTGAGGGCAGTGTGGACAGGGCCAACAAACTTAACCTGTTCTTTAACAGATTTGACATTGTGGCCCCTGCCCATCACCCACATGAGCCATCTGTTGTCGGTCCCCAATCAACACATGTTCCACTCTCCCTTCCTACCCCTCCTCACAGTCCCCCACCCTGCTTTCATGACTATTCTCTTCCCCCACACGAAACCACCACGGTGGGCTTCACAGCTGAACAGGTGAGAAGACAGCTGAAACGTCTCAACCCAAGCAAGGCTGCAGGACCGGATGGTGTCAGTACCAGGGTGCTCAAAGCCTGTGCCCCTCAGCTATGTGGAGTACTTCGCCATGTATTCAACATGAGCCTGAGGCTCCAGAGGGTTCCTGTACTGTGGAAGACGTCCTTCCTCGTCGCTGTGCCAAAGACGCCGCACCCCAGCGGCCTCAATGACTACAGACCGGTGGCATTGACCTCCCACATCATGAAGACCCTGGAGAGACTTGTTCTGGAGCTGCTCCGGCCTTTGGTCAGGCCACACTTAGATCTCCTCCAGTTCGTCTACCAGCCCCAACTAGGAGTTGAGGATGCCATCGTCTACCTGCTGAACCGTGTCTATGCCCACCTGGACAAGCCAGCGAGCGCTGTGAGGGTCATGTTTTTTGACTTCTCCAGTGCGTTCAGCACCATCCGCCCTGCTCTGCTGGGCGAGAAGCTGACAGCGATGCAGGTGGATGCTTCCCTGGTGTCATGGATTCTTGGTTACCTGACTGGCAGACCACAGTATGTGTGCTTGCAACACTGTGTGTCCGACAGAGTGATCAGCGGCACTGGGGCTCTTGTCTCCCTTTCTCTTCACCATTTACGCCTCGGACTTCAACTACTGCACACAGTCTTGTCATCTTCAGAAGTTTTCGGATGTCTCTGCCATAGTTGGATGCAATAGCAAGGGAGATGAGGTTGCGTACAGGGCTACTGTAGGAAACTTTGTCACATGGTGTGAGCAGAATTATAGAAAAAAAACATAGAAAATAGGTGCAGGAGTAGGCCATTCGGCCCCAAGCCTGCACCGCCATTTATTATGATCATGGCTGATCATCCAACCCAGAACCCTGCACCAGCCTTCCCTCCATACCCTCTGATCCCCCTAGCCACAAGGGCCATATCTAACTCCCTCTTAAATATAGCCAATGAACCGGCCTCAATTGTTTCCTGTGGCAGAGAATTCCACAGATTCACCATTCTCTGTGTGAAGAAGTTTTTCCTAATCTCAGTCCTAAAAGGCTTCGCCTTTATCCTCAAACTGTGACCCCTCGTTCTGGACCTCCCCAACATTGGGAACAATCTTCCTGCATCTAGCCTGTCCAATCCCTTTAGGATTTTATACGTTTCAATCAGATCCCCCGTCAATCTTCTAAATTCCAATGAGTACAAGCCTATCTGCAGCTTAATATGAAAAAGACTAAGGAGCAGGTGGTAGACCTGAGGAGAGCTAAGGTACCGGTGACCCCTGTTTTCATAGTGGAGGATTACAAATACCTGGGGATACGTATTGACAATAAACTGGACTGGTCTAAGAACACTGAGGCTGTCTACAAGAAGGGTCAGAGCCGTCTCTATTTCCTGAGGAGATTGAGGTCCTTTAACATCTGCCGGACGATGCTGAGGATGTTCTACGAGTCTGTGGTGGCCAGTGCTATCATGTTTGCTGTTGTGTGCTGGGGCAGCAGGCTGAGGGTAGCAGACACCAACAGAATCAACAAACTTATTCGTAAGGCCAGTGATGCTGTGGGGATGGAACTGGACTCTCTCACGGTGGTGTCTGAAAAGAGGATGCTGTCTAAGTTGCATGCCATCTTGATCAATGTCTCCCATCCACTACATAATGTACTGGGTGGGCACAGGAGTACATTCAGCCAGAGACTCATTCCTCCAAGATGCAGCACAGAGCATCATAGGAAGTCATTCCTGCCTGTGGCGATCGAACTTTACAACTCCTCCCCTGGAGGGTCAGACACCCTGAGCCAGCAGGCTGGTCCTGGACTTATTTCATAATTTACTGGCATAATTTACATATTACTATTTAACTATTTATGGTTCTATTACTATTTATTATTTATGGTATAACTGTAATGAAAACCAATTTCCCCCTGGAAGCAATAAAGTATGACTATGACTATGACTATGACTATGACTATGACTATGAAACAAGTAGGATGCAGAAGGACTTAGACAGATTAGGAAAATGGGCAAGAAAGTGGCAAATGAAATATAATGTTGGAAAATGCATGCTCATGCACTTTGGTAGTACAAATAAACGTGCGGACTATTTTCTAAACGAAGGGAAAATCCAGGAATCTGAGATGCAGAGGTCTTGAAGGTTACCTTGCAGGTTGAGTCGGTGGTGAGGAAGGTAAATGTCATGTTAGCATTCATTTCAAAAGGTCTAGAATACAAGAACAGGGATGTGATGCTGAGGCTTTATAAGGCACTGGTGAGGCCTCACCTTGAGTATTGTGAACAGTTTTGGGCCTCTCACCTTAGAAAAGATGTGCTGGCATTGGAGAGGGTCCAGCAGAGGTTCACAGGGGTGATTCCAGGAATGAAAGAGTTATCATATGAGGAATATTTGATAGCTCTGGGTCTATACTCGCTGGAATTCAGAAGGATGAGGGGGGATCTCATTGAAACCTTTCAAATGTTGAAAGGCCTAGACCAGAGTAGATGTGGTAAGAATGTTTCCCATGGTGGGAGAGCCTAGGACAAGAGGGCACTGCCTCAGGATAGAAAGACGCCCTTTCAATATAGAGATGTGGAGAAATTTCTTTAGCCAAAGGGTGGTGAATTTGTGGAATTTGTTGCCTCATGCAGCTGTGGAAGCCAGGTCATTGGGTGTATTTAAGGCAAAGATTGATAGGTTCTTGACTGGACATGGCATCAAAAGTTACCGGGAGAAGGCCGAGAACCGGGGTTGAGGAGGAGATTGAAAAAAGGAACAGCCATGATTGAATAGCAACACACATCAAAGTTGCTGCTGAACGCAGCAGGCCAGGCAGCATCTCTAGGAAGAGGTACAATCGACGTTTCGGGCCGAGACCCTTCGTCAGGACTAACTGAAAGAAAAACGAATAAGAGATTTGAGGGAGGGGGAGATCCAAAATGATAGGAGAAGACAGGAGGGGAACGGATGGAGCCAAGAGCTGGACAGTTGATTGGCAAAAGGGATATGAGAGGATCATGGGACACGAGGCCCAGGGAGAAGGAAAAGGGGAGGGGGGAAAACCCAGAGGATGGGCAAGGGGTATAGTGAGGGGGACAGAGGGAGAAAAAGGAGAGAGAGAGAAAGAATGTGTGTATATAAATAAATAACGGATGGGGTACGAGGGGGAGGTGGGGCATTAGCGGAAGTTTGAGAAGTCAATGTTCATGCCATCAGGTTGGAGGCTATCCAGACGGAATATAAGGTGTTGTTCCTCCAACCTGAGTGTGGCTTCATCTTTACAGTAGAGGAGGCCGTGGATAGACATATCAGAATGGGAATGGGACGTGGAATTAAAATGTGTGGCCACTGGGAGATCCTGCTTTCTCTGGCGGACAGAGCAGAGGTGTTCAGCGAAACGATCTCCAGGTCTGCGTTGGGTCTCACCAATATATAGAAGGTCACATTGGGAGCACCGGACGCAGTACATCACCCCAGCCGACTCACAGGTGAAGAGTCGCCTCACCTGGAAGGACTGTCTGGGGCCCTGAATGGTGGTAAGGGAGGAAGTGTAAGGGCATGTGTAGCACTTGTTCCGCTTACAAGGATAAGTGCCAGGAGGGAGATCGGTGGGGAGTGATGGGGGGACGAATGGATAAGGGAGTTGTGTAGGGAGCGATCCCTGCGGAAAGCGGGGGGGGGGGAGGGAAAGATGTGTTCAGTGGTGGGATCCCGTTGGAGGTGACGGAAGGTACGGAGAATAATATGTTGGACCCGGAGGCTGGTGGGGTGGTAGGTGAGGACAAGGGGAACCCTATTCCTAGTGGGGTGGCAGGAGGATGGAGTGAGAGCAGATGTGTGTGAAATGGGGGAGATGCGATTGAGAGCAGGTTGATGGTGGAGGAAGGGAAGCCCCTTTCTTTAAAAAAGGAGGACATCTCCCTCGTACTGGAATGAAAAGCCTCATTCTGAGAGCAGATGCGGTGGAGACGGAGGAATTGCGAGAAGGGGATGGCATTTTTGCAAGAGACAGGGTGAGAAGAGGAATAGTCCAGATAGCTGTGAGAGTCAGTAGGCTTATAGTAGACATCAGTAGATAAGCTATCTCCAGAGATAGAGACAGAAAGATCTAGAAAGGGGAGGGATGTGTCAGAAATGGACCAGGTAAACTTGAGGGCAGGGTGAAAGTTGGAGGCAATGTTAATGAAGTCAACGAGCTCAGCATGCGTGCAGGAAGCAGCGCCAATGCAGTCGTCAATGTAGTGAAGGAAAAGTGGGGGACAGATACCAGGATAGTTTTGGAACATAGATTGTTCCACAAAGCCAACAAAAAGGCAGGCATAGCTAGGACCCATACGGGTGCCCATAGCTACACCTTTAGTTTGGAGGAAGTGGGAGGAGCCAAAGGAGAAATTATTAAGAGTAAGGACTAATTCCAAACCTGTTCTGGAGGGGAGGAGAGAAAGATGTGTTTCACGGTGGGAATCCTTCCCTCCCTCCCCCCCCCCACTTTCCATTTTCCACAGGGATTTATCCATTCACCTCTCCCCACTGATCTCCCTCTTGGTGTAGAACAAGTGCCACATCTGCCCTTACACCTCCTCCCTCATTACCATTTAGTGCCCCAAACAGCCCTTCCGGGTGAGGTCACTCTTCACCTGAGTTTGTTGGGGTCATCTACTGCATCCGATGCTCCCAGTGTGGCCTCCTGTATATCTGTGAGGCTCGCTGTAGATTGGGAGACTGTCTCACTGAGCTCCTACACTTCGTCTCTGCCAGAAAAAGTGGGATCTCCCAATGGCCACCCATTTCAATTCTACCTCCCATTCCCACTCTAACATGTCGATCCACGGTCTCCTCTAACGCCACAGTTTGGCCACACTCAAGTTGGAGAAGCTATACCTTATACTCTGTCTGGGTAGCTTCCAACCTGATGGCATGAACATCGATTTCACAAACTTCGGTAATTGCCCCCCCTTCACCGTTCCCCATTCCTTTTCCCTCTTTCGTCTTATCTCTGTACCTGACCATCATCTCCCTCTGGTGCTCCTCTCCCTTCCCTTCCTTCCATTGTTTCTACTCTCTCAGCAGGTATATGGAGGAATTTAAGGTGGGGGGTTATATGGGAGGCAGGGTTTAAGGGTCGGCACAACATTGTGGGCCGAAGGGCCTGTACTGTACTGTACTGTTCTATGTTCTCTCCTATCAGATTCCCCCTTCTGTAGCCTTTGATCTCTTTCAGAAATCTACTTCCCAGATGTTTATTACACCTCTCGCACCCTCCCAGATTCACCTACCACCTTATACTTCTGCCACCCCTCCCCCCACCTCACTCTGCCCTCATCTTTCTCCCAATCCCGATGAAGGGTCTCAGCTGAAACGCCAACCGTTTACTCTTTTCCAGAGATGCTGCCTGGCCTGCTGACTTCCTCCAGCATTTTGTGTGTGTTGCTCTAGATCTCCAGCATCTGCAGATTTTCTCATGTCCAGTGTAGATTATTAATTTCAACAGAAGATGCAGAAAATAGGTTTTGGATTAGGAATGGAATTAAGGCTTCCTTTACAATGGATTTATTAAGAATTAAAAGTATCATAACCAGATACAGTGCTGGTGTTTGTATTCTGTGTGTAACTGGGTCTTGGTTACACTGGCTGCTGAGGTGGCTAAAATGGCTTCTTTGTATGTTATATAAAATGGCTTTTCTGTAATAATAACTGCGATGTAAGGAGTTCTTTCTCTCCCTGCTTGTTTGGATTATACTATCAGGATGTAGTAGAAGAGTGGAAGAGGGCCTATTCCCTATTCCCAGTTCCTCCGTCTCCGCCACATCTGCTCCGAGGATGAGGTTTTCCGTTCCAGGACATGTCAAATGTCCTCTTTCTTTAAGGATCGTGGTTTCCCTTTTGCTGTCATCAATGATGCCCTCAACCGCATCTCCTCCATTTCCCGCACTTCGGCTCTCACGCCATCCTCCCGCCACCACAACAGGGACAGAGTTCCCCTTGTCCTCACCTACCACCCCACCGGCCTCCGGATCCAGCACATTATCCATTGTCCTCCACAACTCCCGCCACCTTCAACAGGACCCCACCACTAAGCACATCTTTCCCTCTCCACCTTCGGCAGGGATCGGTCCCTCCGCAACTCCCTGGTCCACACGTCCCTCCCCACGGATCACCCACCTGGCACTTATCCCTGTAAGTGCAAGTGCTACACCTGTCCCTACACCTCCTCCCTTGAAACCATTCAGGGCCCCAAACATTACTTCCAAGTGAGGCAACACTTCACTTGTGAGTCTGTTGGGGTCATCTATTGCATCCGGTGCTCCCAGTGCGGCCTCCTCTACATCGGTGAAACCTGACATAGATTGGGGGACCGCTTCGTCGAGCACCTCCGCTCCGTCCGCCAAAACAGACAGGATCTCCCAGTAGCCACCCACTTCAACTCTGCTTCCCACTCCCATTCTGATATGTCCATACATGGCCTCCTCTACTGCCATGATGAGGCTAAACTCAGGTTGGAGGAGCAACACCTCATATACCGTCTAGGTAGTCTCCAGCCCCTTGGTATGAACATAGAATTCTCCAACTTCCGGTAATTCCCTCCCTTCCCTTCCCCTATCCCTATGTCACTCTGCCCCCTCCTCCAGCTGCCTATCACCTCCCTCTTGGTTCCACCTCCTTCTACTACCCATTGTGTTTTTCCCCTATTCCTTCTTCACCTTTCCTGCCTATCACCTCCCTGCTTCCCTTCCCCCACCCCTTTATCTTTCCCCTTACTGGTTTTTCACCTGGAACCTACCAGCCTTCTCCTTCCCACCCTCCCCCCACCTTCTTTATACGGCCTCTGCCCCTTCTCCCTACAGTCCTGACGAAGGGTTCCGGCCCGAAACGTCGACCGATCTTTTCCACGGATGCTGCCCGACCTGCTGAGTTCCTCCAGTGTGTTGTGAGAGTGTATTCTTTGTTAACTGATATTCGCAGTAAGATTTATAAAGTATACATATTTAACCGCTTAGGGTGTTCTGTCTGATCTGTGAATTGGGCGTTTACGCAGCCTCCACATAAACTGGCTTACGTAGTTGGCTGGTTGCGGGGTTTCCGTAGACACTGAGGAGCAGGGTTTGTCTATAGCCTCACATGTGAAAACAGTTTCTGTTTATAAGGGTAGGAGTGTCAGTTTTCCTAAAACATAGAATACTGAATAATTCAGCATGGGAGCAGGCCCTGCGGTCCACAGTGCCTGTGTTACCTGTGATACTCAGTTGAACTAATCCCATTTGTCCACACATGACCTAAACCCCTCCATTCCCTGTTTGTTCATTTTTCAATAAAACAGCAATGCTTTGAAGATAATTAGCTTGAAATCATAATTGAACAAAGATGTCATTAACAAATGGAGAATTGTCCATGGTGGAAATTGACATCCACTCAATAATGACTCCCTCTTATACCTGTCTGTTTATTTTCTGCTTTTCATGAGCCAACATACAAAGGTCTGTCTGCAAACCAATGTTTATCATATCTTAATATTGTAATAATTCTGTGTCGTCCTGCACTTTGTATCAAAGTGAAAAGCTTCATATTTTCCCATT
The DNA here is from genome assembly GCF_963921235.1 of Mobula hypostoma. Classification (NCBI taxonomy): domain Eukaryota; kingdom Metazoa; phylum Chordata; class Chondrichthyes; order Myliobatiformes; family Myliobatidae; genus Mobula; species Mobula hypostoma. The sequence continues at coordinate 86,976,992 of NC_086106.1, forward strand.
TCAAACTCCACCTGCCATTACTTCCCCATTTACTCAACTTGCCTGTATTCCTTTTAGGCACTTTGTGTCATCCATCCAGTTCATTTCTGATTACTGGAATCTTTGAATTAAATAGTTATTAAATTCTACTCAGAGGCTGATCCCCGGGCAGCTCTAAAGCCGACCAACTTTACTGCTGCTGTGCTGACAGTATGAACTGAGAAAGTAAAGGCTGATATTAATTAAAATGCTAACAGCTGGCAACTGCAAAACCTTTATTGCCTTACCTAAATTAGATAGATCAAATTCTGACATATGTTCATTTATTTTAAAATCAACTGCTCCAATACTTTAACTTGAATGACTGAATACTGCTTTTGCTACGTTCAGTGAATTACAAATGAAAATACTTCTTTTACATTTCCCATATGCCAATCATATCTGGATGGGGAGATGAATAATTGTGTGAATACACTTTTTCTTAGAAATTCCAGAAACATATCAATTCAAATGTTGATAAAAATGTATTAAGTCAGCTGAAACATTGTAAAGTGTAAGTAAGTGTGAAGAAATATTACGTGTTTTAGAAACATAGAAAGTCTACAGCACAATACAGGCCCTTTGGCCTAGAAAGCCGTGCCGGACATGTACTTACTTTAGAGATTACCTAGGGTTACTTACCCATAGCCCTCTATTTTTCTAAGCTCCATGTACCTGTCCAGGAGTCTCTTAAAAGACCCTATCGTATCCGCATACAATAGGGTTTTACATACAATACCTGACATGGTGTAGATGGAAAGCTGGCTGGTTTCTCCAGGAAACAGTGATGTGATACAGACATCAATGCTGGACATTTTATGGTTCAAATGGATGAAGGCATTAAAGGTGCAGTTACTAAGCTTGCTGATAAATAGGAACGTAAATTTGAAGAGGACATAGATATAAAGGTAATTTAACCAGGTGGGCAGTGATCCAGAAAATGGAGTATGATGTGAAGAAATGCAAAATTGTTGAATGTTACTGATGAAAAGGAAGCATATTACTTAAATGAGGAGAGATATTGGAAATCTCCAATGCTAAATGATTTGTAAAATACTAGTATGAGGGAGACAACTTAAGGGTGGGGGGGGGCTGCAATGACTGGGTCTCTGCCATGGATAAAGCAGTGGCTGATTGGCAAGAGGCAAAGAGTGGGAATAAAGGGAGCCTTTTCTCATTGACTGTTGGTGACTAGTGGTGTTCCACAGGGGTCTGCGTTGCAACCACTTCTTTTATCAGTATACTGTATTTCAATGACTTGGGTAATGCAATCGATGGCTTTGTGGCAAAGTTTGCAAACAATATGAAGATAGGTGGATAGGTATATGGCCAGCGCGGCGGCAAGCTGCGAGCCCACTTCTATAGGCCAGTAACCAAGGTGATCATCCCAACGGCGGAGCAGGCGGAAGAGGAGACATCTCCCAACGGCTGCAAAGGCGGATGAGGATGCCCAACAATGGGTAGGGAGGCTTGCGAGCACGCCGCAAGAACTGCCGTAGACCCACAACACTCAGGGCTTGTCTACCTAGCGTGTGAAGCCTGGATTCGGCGGACTGCGCGGAAGAAACCATCACTGCTTCAACGGGCAGAAAGGCGATTGTCAGCAATGCGTCATGGAGCGCTAAGAGGGCACAGTGAGACACAAAGAACACTGCTGGCCATCCACTGCATCCTGACCTATCTCCAGCCGTCTCGACTATGTCTTGCCACTGGGTCCAGATAGGCCGGGACGAGAGAGCGAGGCTGACGACCTGCGCAACTCTCCCTCACTTTAATCCAAGTCAAGCGCAAGTCATGACTTCAAACCCAACGCGCAACCTAAAGTCCTGTGGCGATGGGGGAGTGGCGAAGCAGCAGGTACGGATACACTGGAAGCTGTAGTCACAAACTTGCACACAGGCGGCCCAGGGCATAGGGTCGCTCTCTACTGGACTGAAGCAGCAGTTGAGTTCGGCAGCCCCCTGGGTGTCTGAGCAGCCCTCTTTAGGATTGCTGTGCTCACCTCCATGGAGGAAGGGGCTGGAAAAGGTGCCTCAAACATAGTCTGCTTCACCTCACCCTGGCCAGCTTACCGCGGCCGGTGGGGATCCCTCATAGCGGTCGACCTACAACAGTGAAGAAGAAAGTGATGGTGCTCAACCTTGGCACATGGAACGTGAGAACTCTGCGAGATAACATCAAGGCAGACAGACCAGAGAGAAGAACTGCACTGGTTGTAAAAGAGCTAGCTCGCTACAACGTGGACATAGCAGCTCTCAGCGAAACGTGCCTAGCAGACAAGGGCCAGCTGACAGAACGTAGTGGTGGATACACGTTCTTCTGGAGTGGTCGCAGCAGCGCTGAACGACGAGAAGCAGGCGTGGGATTTGCCATCAATTCTAACCTCGCCCGTAAACTCACCAAGCACCCAGAGAGCATCAACGACCGCCTGATGACACTTCAGCTCCCACTTGCAAACAAGAAGAGTACTACGCTGATTAGTGCCTACGCTCCCACCATGACCAACCCAGATGACATTAAATACAAGTTCTATGAAGAACTCGACGCCCTCATCTCAGCAATCCCACAGTCAGAGAAGCTCATCATTCTCGGGGACTTCAATGCCAGAGCAGGGACAGACTACCAAACCTGGAAAGGGATCATTGGAAGACACGGCACTGGCAAGTGTAACAACAATGGCCTTCTGCTCCTCAAGACATGTGCCACACACGACCTTGTCATCACCAACACCCTGTTCCGCCTACCCACCCGTAAGAAGACGTCATGGATGCACCCACGCTCGAAACACTGGCATCTGATTGACTACATCATCACCAGGAAGAGGGACAGGATGGATGTCAGAGTGACGAGAGCCATGTGTGGTGCCGGCTGCTGGACCGATCACCGCCTCATTGTGTCCAAGTTCAGGCTTCGCATTCTGCCCATGAGAAGACCCCAAGGGCAGAAGACTGCAAAGAGGCTGAATGTCTCCAAGCTGAAAAGCAGCAGGGTTGCAGAAGAACTCGTCGATGACCTTGAAGGCAGACTGCCAGACACACCACAGGATGACGGGACCAGCGTTGAGGAACAGTGGACGGCCTTCAGAGACGCTGTCTACACTACCGCCCTCAAACATCTCGGACCAGCAACCCGAAGAAACCAAGACTGGTTCGATGAGAATGATGAAGAAATACAGGCACTACTAACGGAGAAACATCAACATTACAGAGCGCATCAGAATGACCCCACGTCGCTAGCCAAGAAAGATGCCTTTACCAACGCAAGAAGAAAGGTGCAGAAAAAACTTTGTGAGATGCGGCACAGCTGGTTCAGCAAGAAGGCCGATGAAATCCAGGGCTATGCAGACAGCCACGACATAAAGTGCTTCTACGATGCGCTTAAGGCTGTATACAGACCCCAGTCCTTTGGCTCCTCACCTCTCCTCAACGCAGATGAGACGCAGCTGCTGACAGAGAAGAAGCAGACTCTGGATCGGTGGGCTGAGCACTTTATCAACGTCCTTAACCACCCTGCCGACATCAATGACGAGACCATTGCCCGCCTGCCCCAGGTAGAGATCAACAAGAACCTCGACACCCTCCCCACAGTAGATGGTCAGGAAGGCAGTGAAGCAACTCTCCTGTGGCAAAGTGCCAGGACCCGATGCAATCCCTGCTGAGGTATACAAAGCAGGAGGCCTTGTCATGATGTAAAAGCTGACTGTACTCTTCCAGTCCATGTGGAAAAAGGGACAGGTCCCGCAACAGCTGAAAGATGCCAGCATAGTCCACATCTACAAGAGGAAAGGCAACCGCCAGTCTTGCGACAACCACCGAGGCATCTCCCTCTTGTCCATTGCGGGGAAGATTCTGGCCCGTGTCCTGCTTAACCGCCTTCTCCAACATCTTGAGCAAGGTCTGCTCCCAGAAAGCCAGTGCAGCTTCCGTGCTGAACGTGGGACCGCAGACATGATTTTTGCTGCGCGCCAACTCCAGGAAAAGTGCCAGGAGCAACACAGCGACCTCTTTGTGACCTTTGTTGATCTAACCAAGGCTTTCGATACGGTCAGCAGAGAAGGCTTGTGGAAGATCATGGAGAAGTTTGGCTGCCCCAGCAAGTTAATTACAATCGTCCGGCAGTTCCACTACGGTACGATGGTGAAAGTTCTGGATGACGGCGACGAGTCGGAGGCCTTCCCAGGGACAAATAGCGTCAAACAAGGCTGCGTTCTTGCCCTGACTCAGTTCAGTATGGTATTCTCTGCCATGCTGACAGATGCCTTCCGTAACTACAAAGAAGGAATCCACGTCAGGTACAGGACTGACGGCAGGTTGTTCAACCTTAGGCGCCTGCAGGCAGTTACAAAGGTGCAAGAGACTGTCATCAGAGCCTTCTTGTTTGCTGATGACTGCGCACTCAACGCCAGCACAGAGCAGGAGATGCAGCGTGAAATGGACTGCTTCTCACAAGCCTGCGACAACTTCGGTCTCACTATCAGCACCAAAAAGACCGAAGTTATGTACCAGCCTGCCCCAGGAAAGCCATACCAGGAGCCGCGCATCACGGTGAAGGGCCAGAACCTCCAGGCAGTCGACAACTTCACCTACCTGGGCAGCATACTCTCTCGCACAGTGAATATAGACGCTGAGGTCAACAACAGGATTGCTAAAGCCAGCGCCGCCTTTGGGAGACTCCATGGGAACGTCTGGGAGCAGAGAGGACTCAGCCTTACCACCAAGCTGAAGGTCTACTGTGCAGTGGTTCTTACCACCCTCCTTTACACCAGCGAGACCTGGACTGTCTACAGCAGACACGCCAAACAGCTCAACCACTTTCACCTGAGCTGTCTCCGCAGACTCCTCCACATCAGGTGGCAGGACAAAGTCCCCGACACGGAAATCCTGGAACGAGCTGGGCTCTGCAGTGTCTATACCCTCCTGCTGAAAGCCCAAGCCAGGTGGACTGGGCATGTGGTCAGAATGCCAGACAGCCGATTGCCTAAGCAGCTGCTATACGGAGAACTGTGTCAGTGCAAGCGCTCAGTTGGGGGGCAGAAGAAAGGTTATAAAGATTGCCTCAAAACGTCCCTCAAAGGCCTGGGTGTCGACATCAACACGTGGGAGATGCTTGCCCTCAACCGTCCAGCTTGGCGCAGCAAGATCACCACAGGAGCCCGTGCAGCTGAAGTCAGGCGCATCATCGAGGCGCAACGAAAGCATGCTGTGCGCAAGGCCCGTGCAGCATCCACCGCCACGACAGCACCCACCCACTTGTGTCCCACAGGTGGGCGAGCCTTCAGGGCCCAGATTGGCCTCATCAGTCACTTCCGGACCCACAGCCACCAATCTCCCATTTGACTTTGAAGCCATGGTCATCTTCGACTACGAAGGACGAACAACAACAACAACAACATTAGGTGGAAGGCAGATAGTCTTGAGGAAGTAGAGAGGCTCCAGAAGGACTTAGACAGATTAGGAGAAAAGGCAAAGAATTTGCAATTGGAATACATTGTTGGGAATTGTTTGGTCATGCACTTTGGGAGAAGTAATAAAAGCATAGAGTATTTTCTAACTGGAGAGAAAATTCAAAAATCTGAGCTGCAAAGGGACTTGGGAGTCCTTGTACAGGATTCCCTGAAGGTTAACTTGCAGGTTGAGTTGGTCGTGAGGAAGGCAAATGCAATGTGAGCATTTGTTTTGAGAGGACTAGAATATAAAGGCAAGGATGTAATGTTTAGGTTTTATAAAGCACTGGTGAGGCCTCACTTGGAGAATTGTAAGCAGGTTTGGACCCCTCATACAAAGAGCATTGTATGGCTCTGGGCCTCTATACTGGAATTAGGAAGAATGAGATGTGAACTCATTGAAACCTTCTGAATGTTGAAAGGCCTTGACAAAGTGGATGTGGAGAGAATGTTTCCTGTGGTGTGGGAATCAAAGACTAGAGGACACAGCCTCAGAATAGAGGGGTGTCCTTTTCGAATGGAGATGAGGAGAAATTTCTTTAGCCAGAGAGTGACAAATCTGTGGAATGCATTGCCACAGGTGGCTGTGGAGGCCAAGCCATTGAGTATATCTAAGGCAGGGGTGATACACTCTTGTTTAGTCAGTGCATGAAGGGATACGGGGAGGAGACTGGGACTGAGAAGGAAAATTAATCAGCCACGTTGAAATGCCAGAGCATACTCGATGGGCCAAATGGCCTAATTCTGCTCCTGAATCTTATGGTCTTATAGACTTTGGTGCATTAATTAAGAAAGCTAACAGAATGTTATGATTTGGTGTAAAATTTCACACAAGGGGTAACGAACGAAGTACAGCAGATTCCAGTTAACTGGGCCATCAGTTAATCAGGGCAGCCATTTAATTGGGACAACTCTTGAAGAACAAACACAAATCGAGAAAATATGCAGGATTCCCTTTGTTTATTTGGAACACTATGCCACTTAATTGAGACAGTTGCCAAATAGCTTCTAACTAGAGTCAGTCACGGGGCACTTGTGTGCCCACTAGACACAATACCATGCTTAGAGCAAACAGTTTTTAAATAGCGTCAGTTCTGTTCAAAAAGCTGTGATTTTTGTCACTGACAGTTGATGAGAAATAAGCAGTAGACAATTTAGAACCGTTTTCTTCACAGTGGTTTCGAGCGTTCAGGCTTGCAGATGCCACAAACCACAGTTAGACAATACGGACTGAACAGTTTTTAAGTAGCCTCAGCTGCGTGTGGTTGTGTTATGTTATCCATTTCGGCCAATAGATGCTGATTCAAAAACAATGATTTTTGATAATTTTTTTAAATTTTGACTTTATGAAGGAAGGCAATGAAGGGAGTCCATTCCTGAAGGTGTCTACACTGATTTTGTTCATTTACAGTCAATCAAAATAACACAGCAGTGATAAATACTTCCATTGATAACTATTAGGAACTAATACACAGTTTTATTATACTGTACTGGCATTGGTAGTGTTCTAATTTTTTTCTGTATATCATTTAAATACATAACTTGTTATTCAGTTTATCCTTTTTATACTGTATTTTTTTATTATTTCCATGAAACTTTGGCTATTTGGGGCAGCTGCTTAATTGGGCCAAAATATACTGGTCCTGATGTGTCCCAATTAATCACAATACACTGTGTATTAATATGTTTAAAGCAGAAGGAGACTGACTCTTGAAAAGTAAAGATTAACAAGATAAGAGCCCATGGTATTACAGGAAAGAAACCAGAATGGATCAAAGATTGGTTGATTGGTAGGAGGCAAAGTGTCAGAATAAAAAGGGCCTAATCTGGTTGGCTGCTGATGACAAGTGGGGTTCTGCAGGGGTCAGTAATGGGGCCAATTTTTCATGTTATATGTCAATGTTTGGATGATGCAATTGATGGCTCAGTAGACAATTTCAAGAGAAATATAACATAAGAGTAAGGATGGAATTTGAGGCTTTATAAGGCATTGATCAGACAGCACTTGGAATGTTGTGAGCAGTTTTGGACCTGGTAACTAAGAAAAGATATGCTGGCATTGGAAAAGGTCCAGAAGAACTCACGAGAATGATCCCAAGAATGAAAGGGTTAACATATGAGGAGTGTTTGATGGCTTTGGGCCTGTATTTGCTGGAGTTTAGAAGAATGAGGGGAGAATCTTATAGAGATCTATCACATATGGAAAGGCCTAGACAAAGTGGATGTGGAAAGGATATTTCCTTTGGTGGATGAGTCTAGACCAGACGGCACAGTGTCAAAATAGAGCGACATTCATTGAGAAGAGGAATAAGAAAGCATTTCTTTAGCCATAGGATGGTTTATCAGTGGAATTCATTGCCACGGACAGCTGAGGAACCCAAGTCATTGAGTATATTCAAAGCAGATGTTGATAGGTTCTTAGTTAGTCAGGACATCGAAGATTATGGGGAGAAGACAGGAGGATGAGGTTGAGAGGCATAATTCTGCTCCTATGTCTTATAGTCTTATAACTGTGGGTAGACGAGATTGTTGTTTTCTTTCTTTTTAAATCTTTTTATTGAGTAAGTATACAAAAAAGGTAAGCCATATAAACATTAATACAATGTTAAAGTATAATAAAATTCCAAAAGATAATAATACCAAAAAGAAAATACTACAATGTAATTTAAGCATAAGAAACCAAGATAACATAATAGTATACTAAATTTTATATATATCAATGGAAAAAAAAGAAAAAAAAACCCCAAAAAAAAACCCACCGTGCAGCTAACTAAAAGCAAGGCAAAGCAATGGGCTAACTTGAAACCAAACAGAGTTAAACTTAAAATCACGTCCTCAATCCCGACTTCCATTAAAAACAGTGAAAAAAAAACAAGAAGGGTAAATATTACATTAAATGAAAATATCGAATAAAAGGTCCCCAAATCTGTTCAAATTTAAATGAAGAATCATAAAGGTTACTTCTAATTTTCTCCAAATTCAAACATAAAATCGTCTGAGAAAACCAAAAAAAGGTAGTTGGAGCATTAAGCTCTTTCCAATGTTGTAAAATACATCTTTTCGCCATTAAAGTAAGAAATGCAATCATTCTACGGGCTGAAGGGGAAAGATTACTAGAAATTTTAGGTAGTCCAAAGATAGCAGTAATAGGGTGAGGAGAGATATCTATATTTAATACCTTAGAAATAATATTGAAAATATCTCTCCAAAAAGTTTCCAAAGTAGGGCAAGACCAAAACATATGAGTTAAAGAGGCTATCTGCCCCGAACATCTATCACAGAAAGGATTAATATGCGAGTAAAAACGCACTAACTTATCTTTGGACATATGTGCTCTATGAACCACTTTAAATTGAATTAGGGAATGTTTAGCACAAATAGAGGAAGTATTAACTAATTGTAAAATCTGCCCCCAATCATCCACAGAAATGGTAAGCCCCAATTCCTGTTCCCAATCTACCCTAATCTTATCAAATGGAGCTTTCCTAAGTTTCATAATAATATTATAAATCATAGCTGATGCACCTTTCTGACATGGATTAAGGTTAATTATCGAATCTAAAATATATATAGGAGGAAGCATTGGAAAGGAAGAAAGTATAGTACTTAGGAAATTTCTAACTTGTAAATATCTAAAAAAATGTATTCTTGGTAAGTTATATTTATTAGATAATTGTTCAAAAGACATAAGGGAACCATCTAAAAATAAATCCAAAAACCGTAAAATACCCTTAGTCTTCCAAGTTTGAAAAGCGCGATCCGTAAAAGAGGGAGGAAAAAATATGTTACCTAAAATAGGAATCGCTAACCCGAATTGATTAAGATCAAAAAATTTTCTGAATTGAAACCAAATGCGCAAAGCATATTTAACTATCGGGTTAGAGACCTGCTTAAGACATTTCGAATCAAAAGGAAGAGAGGAACCTAAAATAGAACCAAGTGTATAACCCTGAACAGATTGTAATTCCAATGCTACCCATTTAGGAATAGATAGTATGTCCCGGTCAAGTAACCAAAATTTACTAAAATACATTTACAGAAAGCTAAGAGAGATGGAGGTTTAGCATTACCTAACTTTAGATTTTATTATTGGGCTATTAATATTCGACATATGAAATTTTGGTTACTTGACCGAGATTGTTGTTTTGAGATTAAATTCAAGTCAGCTGTGATCTTATTAAATGGTGGAGAAAGATTGAGGGGCCAAGTGATCTACTCATCCTTATTAATATGTTTGTAACGGTATTTTTTAATGGCCAGACTTGGCAATGCCCAACACTAGGAACAAGATGCCAGTTGCATTGATTCAACTAGACCCAAAAAATATTTGTGTAAGAGCAAAAATCATATAGTTGGCAGATTCATCTCACTTTAGTTAATATCCTTGTCATATCAACTTATAATATGAAAGCAACACACACACAATGCCGGAAGTACTCAGCAAGCCAGGCAGCATTTACGGAGGAGAATAAATGTTTGATGTTTCAGGCTGAAACCCTTCATCAGGTCTCTTTACAGTTGAGTCCCAATGAAGGGTCTCAGCTTGAACAATCAACTATGTATTTCTCTTCATTGATGCTGCCTGATTTGATGAGTTCCTCTAGCATTTTGTGTGTATTACTCAAGATTTCCAATATCTGTTGAATCCCTTGAATGCAATGTACTACCACTCCCCACTCCACTTCTATCTCCACCTCCTAAATGTTGTTATAAAGTAACCGTAGCTCAATCACCCATTTTTGAACTGTACTGCTTATCAGTTTCTTTAAGGTGACCAATCCTAGCTGCTGCTAACATTAATTCTCACCAGCATCCCCACCCAGTTCAGTGCCATTTCCTTTTTATTAGCAATCCTGTTTGGTACTAGGTAAATGTGGAGCCTCATGGATGATAGTTGCCTAGCAACTTAGTCAGCCCACACAAATCTCTACAGGACAACAGCTCGCAATCTTAGCATAATATGTTTTCCCAATCTGACTGATTTTTAAACAACACATTTGCGCCCAATTACGTACAGGCAATATAACTGAAGAGTTTGGAATAGAATTAGCTTTTTTTTGTTTACAGATTTTGTATTCTTTTCAAGGACAACCAAATTCATTGGAATAGTAACAAAACTGGAGTGGCTAAATACAAACTTCACGCAATAGAATAGAACAACCTTTCCTCAAAGAGTTATAGTAAATCATTACTTGTTGCAAAAATAATTATGGAAAAAACTTAATAGTGAAATTTGAGTCATAAAAAAGATAGCAACATTTTATCCTAAACCAGATTTCTAACTAAAGAACATGAAAAATCTTCATTCTAGTTCAACAGCAATGAACCATTCAAAAAATAGAATATAAATTAAAACTTCATGTCTGAATTTCAGGCTAAATTTGTGGACCTAGTTACCAGTACCTAGGAATTTTGTAAGGTTATTGCACCAAATATTACTTCAGGTTGTAAATATGCTAAAGGATCATTAAAGGACCCTAAAGTTCTCTAAGTTATTTCATGATTGTCATGGGAGTGAGGAGCTGTCTGGATCTTCCAATGATTTAAAACAAAATCTATAATTCCCATAAAGCCAGCGAGGATCACTCCAACATTATAGTAGAAACATAGAAACATAGAAAACCTACAGCACAATACAGGCCCCTCATGCCCCACAATGCTGTGCCTCTCGTGCTAGCCATTTCAGCCCTGGGAAGAAGCCTCTGACTATCCACACGATCAATGCCTCTCCTCATCTTATACACATTTATCAGGTCACTTCTCATCCTCTGTCACTTCAAGGAGAAAAGGCCGAGTTCACTCAACCAAAGAAAAAAAGGCCAAGTTCACTCAGCCACTATAGTACTTCCACTAGAATCCAAAGGCCAACAGCAGAAACAAAACATGAAATGCCCAATCAGAAAATTACAAAATTCCAAGAAATATTCTTCTCAGCATTCATTAAGGAGAGGCGACTCAGCAAGGACAGTTTACCCACCAGCTTCTGAGGGATGATCGTATTAAACAGCAAACTGAAATTGATAAGCGACATCCTGGCATATGATGCACCATTTTCCAGGTGAGACAGGATGGAATTGAGAGCAATGGCTATGACATCATCACCAGACCGTTTTAAATGATAAACAAACTGGAAAGGGTCCAAACATTCCTACGCAGGATGGAAATGGTGACATTTCAGAAATGGTTTCTCCATACTGGTATAAAACTGTACTTGATGGAAGGCTATACTTTATGTAAGCTATTTTCCTGCACATTAAGCAGAATTTAACAGATAAGCTTCCTCTTCCCTTTGTTGAAGTGGTTTTTAATGACAGGGAAGTGTCTAAAACTGAGGGCTCCCTTAAAAATTAAGAGAATTGGGCCATTTAATATAAATGGAATGGTGCATGAGGAAGAAGATGCATGTATAATTCAATCTGAACACATTTCAAGATGGATTAAAATAAAATAAAGAATTTTGGAGAGTAACAATGTCATCCTTGCCTCAAGAAGGTCATGCATTTAAGTTCTACTTCAGATCTGAGTGCCAAATTCTCAGACAACATTCCAGTCAGGTTGCTTTCTTCAAGTCTTCTGCATGAGTTGTTATGCATGTAATTGATCCCAAGGCATGGAATAAAGAAGACCAGGTGACCTATCACTGGAATCTTGGCTGATATACTGTATATACTGTACCTTCCCAAAGCAGCCCATCCACCCATTGCTATTTTGGAGGGCTCGTGTGTAAATTGACTGCTAAATATTTTGTGCCCTCTCCACCATCACCACTATGCGACCCTCTGGCCACCACTCCCCCATCATCTGATAACATTGGGCTCCTTCCCCCAAAATTGTGATATTCCAGAGTTCTATCAGAGTTTCTCCATCCCGGCTGTCCTAACCAATATTAATTTCCCACTTTGATCCAGACCTACCATATTAGACCACTCCGCGTGTAATTGGCCACCACCTATGCACCCTCATCTCTACTGAGTGATTGAGACTTGAGATCCACACTCCACAATTTCTCCCTGCCCTGTAATGCGAAAGCTTTCCCACTTACCTGCTCTTGCTGGCTTTGGCCTAGTGAGGCAGGCCTCCTACCTGAAAGACTTTTAGCCTATCCATCGAGCTACCAATGAGCAGAAAAGTCAGAAACAAAAAAAAAAGTTCAGTATTTAAATTTAAAAGAAAATTGTGGAAAATATTCTTCCTAGTTTCCTATCAGGTTATCAGCTTGCCAATCCCACACACAGAATCTATATCGAAATTGACCCCCAATCCTGTTTTGGCACTGCTTAAGATTGGAACCAGATGGAACAGCCATTTATTCTCTGAATGGTGTTTCTGGGCAAGTATAGAACAGTACAGCACTGGAGAGGCCATTTGGCCCAGAATGTTGTCCCAATCTTGATGCTATTTTATAACATATGTCCCTTCCTGTGCATCACCCATATCCCATTCCTCCTCCCTCTTCTTAAGGGTGCTATAAATCTAAACTTGCAATTCACCTTGGTTCCCAAACATCCTTTGCTTCTAAATCAACCTACCATGAGGGGCCTTACCAAATGCTTCCTAAAGTCTGTATAGATAACATCCACTGCCTTAGCTTCATCAAGCCCTTATTATCTATATTCGCTGCCAGAGTAAATGGGGCTTCCTTAGCACCTAACATTTTCAGCCTGACATGGTTGTCATAGACCACAACCTGTGCAAAGTGTGGGACAACACGGTAGCATAGCAGTTATTATAATGTTCCACAGCGCCAGTGATCAGGGTTCAATTCCTGCTAGTGTCTGTACGTTTTCCCTGTGACCATGGGGGTTTTCTCTAGTTGACCCCACACTGAAAAGATGTACGTTAGGGTTAGTAAGCTGCGGGCATGCTACTTTGGCGCTGGAAGCATGGCGACACTTACGAGCTGCCCTCTGCACTTGTTTGTGGCTGATGCAAATGTCATAGTTTGCTGTCTGTTTCGATGTGATGTGACAAATAAAGCTCTTCCTTAATCTTTTAAGTATACCAAAGCTATTCAAGAGTACAAGCGATGAATTTTCCAAGAATAAAATGCAGACATCTCTATGGCATGCATCCTTGAGGTGTCAGGAGTAGGCAGAAGACTTATTCCCATTCTGTCAATTTAAAAATCTGAGTAATAATAATGATAATAATAGTAACATTATTATTATTATTATTAAGCATCTTTTCTTCATGCTAGGGGTGAATAAAACCAAAACCTGGCTGTAGATATAAAAAGCTGCCTGGGGATTGCCAGAGCATGCCTACAGAAGACTAGAACATCAACAGGGTATACCTTGTCCCAGTTGTAATATCTACAACTGGTATCACCCCAAAGACACAACACAATAGGATTAAACAAATTGACATACACAACAATATTTATGTAAACCTTCAGAAAGCCACAATACTGAACACCACCAGAGTAGTCTGAAAGATCCTCGCGATTGGAAAATGAGTGTGCTTAGCTATGCCCGTACCTCAGGTTTTAACAGCCTGAGCTGAGAAAAAATAAAAATACAGTAATAATAATAATAATAATAAAAACTCATGAGGGGTTTTCTGTTTCCCATCGGGCCTGTCCCCGCGTGGCGGTTTGGGGAAAACTCTGCAGCTGAGCAGAGTAAGTGGGAAATAAAATACCAACTGCAGACTAAAACAAACAAATCCAGGTACGTTTGTACCCAGATTGGGTGGTGCTGTGGTCAGCATCTGTTCTCCATGTTAGCAGTGGCTGAAACCAAAACCAGTTTGTAGATATAAACAGCAGTACCCTTTCAGTTTAGAAATGGAGAAATGTCAGCAGAATAGAGTGATATGGCCACTGCCTGCCATTCGTTGGGGCATGCCTTGAAATATTGCTGGGCGTGACAGTAAGTGAATCGGCCAGCAGTGCACTGCTCAGGCACCTGAGAAAGATACAGCCAGCATACAAGGAAGCCCACTAATACCCCAGGCTGTGACAGGTTTCACAGGGGAATAGTCCACATACAACTGAAGCCATTCAAATACCTGAAGTTATAATGGATATGCTAAAAGTGGTTATAAAAATACCACTACTGGAAAAATACCGGCTGTGATAATTTTCATAATTATTAGTATACAAATATTTACTTGCCTTCATTTGTACCAATGAGATTTACAGGAAGATGTATTAATGTATATCAACAATTTTCTTAAAAATCCTGAAAATTTGCCTGAATTTTGGACAGAAGATAAAATGTACCTCTTACCGAAAGCAGAAATCACAAATGACCCGTCTAAATATCATCCTATTACTTATGTACAAATTGTAGCATCACGCATTTCACATCTAATCACCACTCACTTTCATAACCACAATATTCTGACAGATAAGCAGAAAAGATGCCGTAAGGATATGAAAGGATGTAAAGAGTGACTGATAACAGAACAACCGATTCTCTAATTCTAAATCACGCCGACAAAAAAAGCAGAAATCTTTCATGTTGTTATATTGACTACCAAAAGCATTTGATTCTGTCCCACAATCATGGCTAATAGAAGCTCTTAATATATATAAACTACACCTAATACTTGTGAAATTTCTACCACATCTGATGAAGCACAAGTGTACTATACTCACGCCATCTATTAACAACCAAAAAAGAACAACCATTGTTATTAAAAGAAACTGAGGCACTTTTCAGGCTGACTCTCGAAGTCCACTGTGGTTCTGTCTAGATTTATACCCACTCTCTAATTTACTGAATCGGATGAAAATAGGGTATCAAATCAGAGACAATCAAACAACTTATACCTTGACACACCTTCTATACATGGATGATTTGAAATTATATGCTCCTTCATCAGGAAAGCTAAAGCAACTGATTCAAATAGTAGATCTATTTTCGAAAGATATAAACATGAACTTTGGACTAGATAAGTGCAGAACATTAAACATAAAGGAAGATGCAATAGAGCTAGTCGAATATAAAGCAGAGCAGCAGGATACAATCTAATCAATGGGTGAATATGAAACACATAAGTATCTGGGATATCAACAAGCAAAGAAAATAGATCGTTGTGTGATAAAAGGAATATTTTTTGACAGAATATATTTCAAGGCTTAGGAAAATCTGCTGAACAGAGTTCAATAATAAAAATATAACAAAGGTAATAAACAGTTTCACTACTCCTAGACGAACGTATTCTTTTGGCATAATATCTTGGTCTAAGACTAATCTGGAAATTTTTAAAAGGAAGTGAAGACTGAAATGCCAAATCTTAGAAAACACAATGTACATTTGAATGCACTTAGATTAACACTAGCGAGGACAAAAGGAGGAAGAGGGAAAAAGATTACACAACAGTCATATAAAACTTCTAAGGATATATTTTCATCACAAAAACGGGATTCAGCACTCCACGTGAGCATATGCAATTCCGATAAGAGGTATACATCTCAAAACTTAAATCACAACAGAGAAAACTGAAGAAGTTATTAAGGCAGAAGAAAAATAGTTAACCAATGGAAGAGTACGACCCTCCATGGAAGACCGCCCCACGATCTGAGCAGACTAGATGTCGACAAGGAATTGTTCAACAGTTGCTCAGAGTTGGAGACCTCTTCCCAGAAACAGAGTGGTTTCTTGTGGCAATACAGAACCACATGGTTAACACAAAAAAAAATCAAAAATAAAAGAAAATCAAATTCAAGACGATAAATGTAGAAAATTCCAAGAGGAACCAGAAACAATCCAACACATTACAGGATCCTGCAGCAGTTTAACTCAATCTGATTAATTACACAGGCACAATCAAGTGGCACAAATTCATCAAAATCTTGCCTTAAAGTACAAACTCATAAAAGACACTACACATTTCTATAAATACAAGCCTGACCCAGTTTCAGCATCTGAGTCCTACAAATTATATTACAACAGATTATTACAGATAGGACAATCAATAACAACCGTCTGGATTTAATATTACAGAATGAACAAGGAAGAGCAAGTTATTTAATAGATATAGCCATTCCAAAAACACATAATATACAGAAATCAGTAAGTGAAAAACACCAGAAATATGCTGAATTAAAAGATAAAATTGAAAAACTGAAGAACATAAATAGGGTATACATTGTCTGCAAAGTAATATCTACAGCTGGTGTCACCCCAAAGGCACTGCACAAAAGCATTAAACGATTCGACCTACACAGCAATATTTATGTAAATCTCCAAAAAGGCACAGTACTAAAAACCACTGGAATGGTTTGAAAGCTCCTTAACAATTGAGAAATGAATGTGTATGGCTCTGCCTGTACCTGTACCAGCTTGAGCTGAGAAAGAACAAAAATAAAGTAATAACTTATAGAGCACTTTTGTATAAACAATGTAGTTCAAAGTGTTTTACAAACAAAAGAAAATCTGCAGATGCTGAAAATCCAAGCAACACACATAAAATGCTGGAGAAACCCAGCAGGCCAGGCAGTATCTATGGAAAAAGAGTACAGATGACATTTCGGGCAAACACACTTCAGCAGGACTGGACAAAATAAGATGAGGGGTAGATTTAAAAAATGGGGGGAGTGGAGGGAGAAGTTGATTGCTGAAAGAGATACAAGGCTGGAGAAGGGGAAATCTAATAGGACAGGATAGAAGGCCATGGAGGAAAGAAAGTGGGGAGGAGCACCAGAGGGAGGCAATGGGCAGGTAAGGAGATAAGGTGGGAGAAGGAAAAGGGGATGGGGAATGGTAAGGGTGAGGGGGAGGGGAATGGTGAGGGTGAGGGGGGTATTACTGCAAGTTTGAGAAATCGATGTTTATGGCATCAGGTTGGAGGCTACCCAGATGGAATATAGGGTGTTGCTCCTCTAGCCTGAGTGTAGCCTCATCAAGACTGTAGAGGAGGTCATGGATTGACATATCGGTATGGCAATGGGAAATGGAATTAAAATGAGTGGCCACTGGCAGATCCTGTTTCTTTTGGAGGACAGAGCGTTGATGCTTGGGGAAGCGGTCTCCCAATCTACATTGGGTCTCACCGATATACATGAGGCCACACCTCCTTCGTTCTAGAATGAAAAGCCTCATCCTGAGAGCAGATGTGGCAGAGCGGAGACAGAGGAAGTGAGAGAAGGAGATAGCGTTTTTACAAGTAACAGGGTGGGAAGAGGTATAGTCCAGGTAACTGTGAGAGTTTGTTGGTTTATAATAGATATCAGTAGATAAGCTGCCTCCAGAGACAGAGACAGAGAGATCGAGAAGGAGGAGGGAGGTGTCGGAAATGGACCAGGTAAATTTCAGGGAGGGTGGAAGTTGGAGGCAGCTTATCTACTGATGTCTATTATAAACCAACGGACTTTCACAGCCACCCAGACTATACTTTTTTCCACCCTGATACTTGTAAAAATGATATCCCCTTCTCTCAATTCCTCCATCTCTGCCGCATCTGCTCTCAGGATAAGGCTTTTCATTCCAGAATGAAGGGATGTTCTCCTTTTTTCAAAGGAAGAGCTTCCCCTCCTCCATCATCTACACTGCTCTCAACCGCATCTCTTCCACTTCATGCATATCTCTCTCACCCCATCCTCCCACCACCCTACTAACGATAGGATTCCTTGTCCTCACCTACAACCCCACCAGCCTCCGCGTCCAGCACATAATTCGCTGGAACTTCCGCTATCTCCAACAGGATCCCAGCAACAAGCACATCATTCCCTCCCCACCCTCCCCCCCGCCATCCACCTTCTGCTTTCTGCAGGGATCGCTCCTTACGTGACTCCCTTGTCCATTCGTCCCTCCCCATTGATCTCCCTCCTGGCACTTATCCTTGCAAGCGGAACAAGTGCTACACCTGCCCCTACACCTCCTCCCTCACTATCATTCAGGGCCCCAAACAGTCCTTCCAGGTGAGGTGACACTTCACCTGAGAGTCTGTTGGGGTCATATACTGTGTCCAGTACTCCTGGCGTGTCCTCCCGTAAATCGGTGAGATCTGATGTAGATTGGGAGACCACTTCACCGAGCACCTACGCTCTGTTCACCAGAAGAAGTGGGATCTCCCAGTGGCCACCATTTTAATTCCACTTCCCATTCCCATTCCCATTCTGATATGCCAATCCATAGCCTCATCTACTGTCACGATGAGGCTACACTCAGGTTGGAGGAACAACACCTTATATTCCATCTGGATAGCCTCCAACATGGGATGAGCATCAATTTCTCAAACTTCTGGTAATGACCCCAACTTCACCATGCCCCACCTCCTTTTCCCTCTCTCACCTTATCTCCTTCCTTGCCCATTGCCTCCCTCTGGTGTTCCTCCCCCCTTTTCTTTCTTCCATGGGCTTCTGTCCTCTCCTGTCTGATTCCCCCTTCTCTCGCCCTGCATCTCTTTCACCAATCATCCTCCCAGCTCTTTACTTCACCCTCCTCACCTCCCAGGTTCACCTATCACCTGTTGTTTCTCTCTCGCCTCCCCCCACCTTTTAAATCTACTCCTCATCTTTTTTTTTCTCCAGTCCTGCCTGAAACGTTGACTGTGCTTTTTTCCATGGATGCTGCCTGACCTGCTAAGTTCCTCCAGCATTTTGTGCGTGTTGCTTCAAAGTGCTTTGCAATGGGATAAAGTGCAAACATGAAAATAAAAGACAAAAGATGTTAGCTAAAAACAAGGTTAAATAAATACGTTTTGAGCTGTCAACTGAGTCTGCATCCCTCATAGTTTTAGGTACTGAGTTCCACAGTTTAGGAGCGTTGTTCGAAAAAACTGACCTGCCAAATATCTTTTGAGGGAGATTGTTTAAATTTAAGAGATCAGCAGAAGAAGGCCTGAGAGCTCGAGCAGGATTATAAAACAAACCTGATTCTGTGATGTATTCTTCTCCCCGATCATTGAGAGCTTTGAAAACAAATAAGAGAACTTTAAAATCATGTGCTCAGTTCTGGTCACCTCACTTCAGGAAGGATGTGAAAACCATAGATAGAGTGCAGAGGAGATTTACAAGGATGCTGCCTGGATTGGGGAGCATGCCTTATGAGAATTGGTTGAGTGAACTTGGCCTTTTCTCCTTGGAGTGACGGAGGATGAGAGGTGACCTGATAGAGGTGTATAAGATGATGAGAGGCATTGATCGTGTGAATAGA
This sequence comes from Mobula hypostoma, assembly GCF_963921235.1. NCBI lineage: Eukaryota > Metazoa > Chordata > Chondrichthyes > Myliobatiformes > Myliobatidae > Mobula > Mobula hypostoma. The sequence goes on from NC_086106.1 coordinate 86,996,558, forward strand.
CAGAGGCTTTTCCCCAGGGCTGAAATGGCTAGCATGAGAGGGCACAGTTTTTAGGTGCTTGGAAGTAGGTACAGAGGAGATGTCAGGGGTAAGTTTTTTACACAGTAAGTGGTGAGTGCATGGAGTGGGCTGCCGGCGGCTGTGATGGAGGCGGAAACGATAGGGTTTTTTAAGAGACTCCTGGATGGCTACATGGAGCTTAGAAAAATAGAGGGCTACGGGTAAAGGCTAGGTAGTTCTAAGGTAGGGACATGTTCATGACAGCTTTGTGGGCCAAAGGGCCTGTATTCTGCTGTATGTTTTCTATGTTTCTATGTTTCTATTTCTAAAAGATACAGGAACCAAAGCAGAGTAGCTGGGATGGGAGTGATATGGTCCCTCATCTTGTTTTAATTACAAGTCTATTCTGGATGAGTTGAAGTTGTGTCAACAGATTGCTTTGGAAGGCCTGTGAAAAGGGCATTGCAATAATCCAATCTATTTGATATAAAGACATGAACTGGTTTTTCAGCATCATTACGTGATGGTAATGGATGTACCTTGACGATATTTCTTAAGTGTGGAAATGCTGCTCCCTTTAAACCATTTTCTATATGTGGGATTTAGAATTCAAATCTGAAACAAGGATAACACCCAGGCTTGTTACTTCTGATTTTACAAGGGGAACCAAGTTCACAAGTTTATCAAGAAGTTTAACTCTTTTGGCTTTGGGATCAACCAAAAGTATTTCAATTTTATCTTCAGTTATTTTTAGGAAATTACTGCTCAACCGTTTGTTTATTGTAGCCATACAAGAAGTCAAAAAAGATAGGGTGCTATCATCATCGGGCTCAGCCAAGAGGTACAACTGTATGTCATCTGCATTACTGTGGAAATCAAGTTTACGCTCTCCAACGATGTCTCTGAAGGGGAGCATATATACCGAGAAGAGAAGGGTACCAAGACAGCTTCCCTGAGCTACACCAAAAGGTATCTCATAAGAATAAAGCCTGAATGACCTGGAATCCTGGCAGAGCCAGACCCTGAACAATTGTATACTTACCGTTGAGTGGATTTTCCATTTTTTCCCACACTGGAAACCTTGCATCAGAAGTTGCTTATTTAGTCTCTTTGAATAGTTCCACCATTCAATGAGAGCAGCGTTGACTTCTACCCTATATTCCTTCACTACCATGCTTTCGGCCAGCTAAAGTCCACCTGCCTCATATGTTTATTTCAGAATTCAACTCAATTATTAAACCACCTTAAACAATGTTCCTGAATGAACCCGATTTTAAGATGATTCCTCCTTACATTGGAGTCCCCATCAGCAGAATTAGATTTCGCTCTCAGATGTGGATAAAATGCTGAACTTTTCTGGGCTATAAAACATTTAAACAAAATCCACCCTGATTTGAAACATATCTGCTTATTTTACACCAGACTTGAATCACCCTTGTTCTGGTGTCAATAAAGAGCAAAATTAGATGTTCAGAAAGACAAAACAGATTTGCCATGGAATGAAATGAATGAGCAAAGACTATCCAGGTGAATACATACTAAGTTCTTGCAATTATCTTTAGTATCCAATTTCCTTATTGAAGATTTTCCTGCTCAGTACGAGGTATTTAGGGAAGTAATCAATCTTTTGTCACTAGCCCCTAAATGGTGCCAACCATTAGTCATTCTACTCTCCATCTGATATTTGGATGTTTTGACTTTAATGAATGCATAAGTTTGTAGTGAAATGAACTGAGCTGCCAGTACTCAAATGATCACTGAGCATTAATGACCAAGGACCGAGTTCTCCCTGTTAAATTTAATCCTGCGTATCTAGAGTTTACAGAGATAAAAGCATAGCAGAGAAAAGGACATAAAAATCAGAATATAACAAAATTAAGTTGAAGACTAGATGGGCTTATAAAAATGTGGCATCGCGTACCTTTTTACAAACATGGTTATTGGTATGGTCATCCCTATATTTCTCCATAAAATGACAAAATGGTTAACTCATTCAGTACCATTTTGGGGAGCAAAAGGTCATGTCCTGCCTAATTCATATTTGTGAATCAGCTAGATTCACGGGTGATCAACCTTTCTTCGAGCTGAGGGACAACATAAAGGTAGAGATTTTAGAAAGGGTTGTTGGAAGTTGGCGCGTAGAAAATGGAAATAATATTAGTGGGAAATACTGGATTTTAAAAATGATTCAACAGTTTTGGATCAACAACAGAACTTACCGCCTTATACTGGACACGCCTCACTGGTAACAAAACCTGCAGGCTCCAAATGATTATTTCTTTCCTGAAGCAGTTATCGCCAAGGGCGAGCCTCTGTGATTCTTAGCGCTGAACATTCTAAAACAAGCAGTGGCAATTAAGGGATCTCAAATACGACTGAAGCTGTAATGATCTTGGAATAAAGAATATTAATGTGAAAACTCCTATCCCCCCTCCCCCATTTCCTCACACTGTCCTATTGGATTTTTGACACTGCTGCAGAAATACAACCTGCAGACCTCTGTCAGCTAAAGAATACAATTACCATGACAACTGAAGAATCTGCATCAAGTATGTAAAGTAAAATGCCATGGCAATATAGTGGGTGGAAAAAGACACGATTCAAGAGACAAAGTATTGAGATTAAGCAGATAAAGGATGCTGTTGTACTGGCCTATTTGGAGCTGCTCTGTGATAATTGTTCTCAGTGGTACAGGTGCCCATCCCTGCCTTTTATCTGCCACTTCTTTCTAGTCCACATGCAGCAACCCTGGCCTGGCTGCATACTTTCACTCAGCTAGGTGCCTGAAGCTGAGAAGATCCCATATCAAAATGCAGGGTCACACTGAACAAGCTCTGTGTGTTCTCCATATCAACACTACAGGCTGTGTTTCTGCCAACACAACAGGAGACTCCCATATTTTTCCACCATGGAGTACGTCGAGACGAGTCACTTCCATGAGTGCTGCTGGCACTTCAACAGCATAAATGGTTCTGCAAGAGAAGGCCTTGAACTTCTATACAGAAATAGAAAAGTACAGCAGGCACAGGGCAGGCGATTCAGCCCACAATGTCGTGACAATTTTGATGCCAATTTATACTAATTGTCATTTTGTATATCATCCATGTCCCTCTTTACATTCATGTGACTGTCTGTAAGCTTCTTAAACTCCAAGAACCTGGCTGATTCCACTACTAACCATTGGAACTCTATGCATGAAAAACTTGCCCCTCATTTCACCTTAAAATCATGTCTTCTAGTGTTTGTAATTTCTACCATGCAGAAGAGATTCTGAATGTCTACCCTATCTACTCCTCTGATATCTAACCTCTGTGAGGTCTCCCCTTTACGTCCGACACTCTAGGGAGAAGAATCTAAGTTTGTCCAATCTTACTTTATAGCTTGTGTCTTCTAATCCAGGCAGCATCCTAGTCTCCACATTTCCACAGTCTCCACATCCTTGCTATAAAAGGGCAAACAGAACTATATGCAATAATATAAGTGCGGTCTGACTAAAGATTTATATAGCCGTAGCAAGACTTCCTTACGCTTGTAATCAATACCCTAATGATGCAGGCAAGTATGCTGTAGACCATCTTAACCACCATATCCACTTGTGTACCACTTTCAATGAACAATCAATCCAGACTTTAAGATCCCTCTGTACTTCAATGTCATTAAGGGGCCTTTCATTAACTGTATACTTACTCCTTTCTTTGACTCCTCAAAGTGCAACACCTTACACTTCCCTGCATTAAACACCATATGCCAATTCTCTGCCCATATCTGAATCTAATATATATCCCACTGAGTTCTTTAATAGTCCTTTTTACTGTATCAGCCAGAAAATCTTCTCATCTATATTTGCCTCCAGTTAATTGATATATACCACAACAGAGCTCCTAGCACCGATACTTGTGGATTCATGGAGACAAATGCTTCTGGAAACAAGTGGGTCATTTGGAGAATGTAGAATTCTGTTTATTCAGTTTAAGGCATCACTCATAGACATCGATGTGAGGATCTGAGGAGGAATATGGATAAAAGATTGTTGGTGAAGTTGCATACTGGGGAAGAGTAGTGATCTGATCCAGAGTTCAGGCCATGGGTGAAGCTTGGTGCACATACATTCTTCTACTGTAAATTATGATCTGAAATTCTCTTTGAAGCAGTGCTTCTGTCGTGAATTGTGCCCATAGTGCACAATCTGGTACATCCAGGAGTGAAAAGCAAAAGTAGTAATGAATTACTGAGTTCTTGTTATCTCAAAATTGAGTTTTAAATTGCACCATGAAGCACAGCCCAATAGTAATAGTAATGTACAGTTCTTAATTTTTCTAAAATCATAGATCCTTTCCTTATTCATTAAAGGATTAAATAACTCTCCCCAAACTCCATGGGGTGTTTAATAAGGAAGAAAATTGTAGAGTATTTAATATTTCAGTAATATTGTAAATGGATTGCTTGATTGTGCCGTTTTTGTTTGTTTGCATAATTCATTACAGGTTATATGTAAGCAGTACGGAATATGTCAGTATGCCACCACATCATATGTGAGTGCCCCACTAAACGAAAACAAATGTACACGTTTTCCTGGCTCCCATGTTTTTCTTGAGATTATTTTTTGGAGTTACAAAACATAAGAGTGACGATGAGGAAGTTTTAAAATGAACCTGAGATGACTTCTATCCGTTGAATTGCAGCACATTCTTTCTTTGCAAGGTAAGAGAGACATTGAGGTTAAAATAAAATACACTTCAGAAGAGGAGAAAGGTGATCGAGTTAATAAATAGATAGAAAATGGATGAAAATGAGATGAGCAATATTGCTTACAGAAGTGAACAGCAAGCTACTTAAAATGCAATTGGACACTGGCTTGTCCAATTCCGCAAAATTAGTTTGAACAGCATTTCAAAGATACTGATCTGAAGCCTGCAGATATTCAGTTAAGAACTTATACTACAGAAAAGATAACTCCTGTGGTAATGGCATTTATAAACATGAATTATAACAATCAACAAGCCACATGTGACTCGTAAGTAGTAAAGCTGAAAGCCCACATTGTGGAGCCATAATTGGCAGATACAACTACAACTTGATTAGAGATCCATCCATTGTTTGCATGCCACATCCCCTGCAACAGAGTGAACTGGAAGTGAATTAAGAAAGGTACTGGATGATACCACAGCAGTGTTCAAGGATGGTATTTGAAAACTCAAACATATTGAGGTTAAAGTAGTGTTAAATGAAAATGTCACTCCCAAGTTTTACAAAGACCATCCGGTTCCTTATACCCTCTGTGATAAAGTAGCCAGTGAGCTAGACTGCATGGAGGCTGAAGGAATTCTTACCAAGGCTGAGTGGAGCCCATGTGCAACACCAGTGGTGCCAGTAGCCAGATAGAATGGGTCTGTCAGAGTCTGTGGTGATTTTAAGGTCACCATCAACCCAGTACTAAATGTAGATCAATACCCTCTTCCCAGGATAGGGGATATCTTTCTGGAGGGACACACTTCAGCAAAGTGTAACTAGGTTAGCTGAGGCCTACTTACAGATGGAGATGGAAGAAGAGTCCAAAGTGTTTCTCACCTCAAACACTGACAAAGGGCTTTATTGCATAAGTTTATTTTTGGAACAAGCATCTTCAGCTGCACTCTGGAAGTAAGCTACAGCCTAGGTGCTGTAAGGCTGCCCAGGCACTCGGTGTTACATGGATGCCATCACTGTAAGGATGACACGGAACATCTCCAAAACCTCAAGGTAGTGTTAAAGAAAGTGGGCTCAGAGCATGATGTGATAAGTGTGAATTATTTAATCCAAGCATCACTTACTGTGATCACACCATTGACGCACAAGTCTATACAAATGTATTGAGAAAATTCAAGCAGTGGTGGATGTCCCAAGGCCAAAGGACATGTCACATTTACAGTCCTTTTCATGATTTGTCAATTACTATAATAGATTTCTGCCAAACCTGACTATTGTGCTCCACCCCTTGAACTCATTACTATAGATCAGGAAAAAAATGGCAATGGACAAAGCAGTGCGAGGTGTCTTTCCAAAAGATAAAGGAAATGGTGACATCAAAAACTGTACTGACACATTATGATCCACAGAGTCCAGGGAAGCTTGCCTGAGATGCCTTGCCTTATGGTATAGGTATAGTCACGTCACATAAAAGTCAAAGTTCAAAGTAAAATTTATTACCGGAGTACATACGTGTCACCACATACAACACTGAGGTTCTTTTTCTGCGAGCATACTTAGCAGATCTATAGACCAGTAACTGTAAACAGGATCAATGGACACCAACTGTGCAAATGTAGATATAAATACATAACAATTAATAATGAGCATGAAATACAAGATAAAAGATTCCTCAAATTAATGTGGTTACTCCTTTTTGTTCAAGACCCTGATGGTTGAAGGGTAGTGACTGTTCTTGAACCTGTTTGTGTGAGTGCTGAAGCATTTGTACCTTTTACCTGATGGCAGCAGCGAGAAAAGAGCATGGCCTGGTGGTGAGGATCTTTGATGATGGATGCTACTTTCTTACAGCAAAGTTTCATGTAGATGTGCACAATGGTTGGGAGCGTTTTACCCGTGATGTACTGGGCCAAATCCATTACCTTTTGCAGGATTTTCCACTCAAAAGCACTGATGTTCCCATACCAGGTTGTAATACAGCCAGTCAGCACACTTTGAACCACACATCTATAGACGTTTGCCAAGGTTTTCAATTTTATGCCAAATCTCTGCAGACTCCTGAGGAAGCGGAGGTACTGTTGTGCTTTCTTCGCAATTATATTTTATGATCAGTCCAGGACAGTTCTTCTGAGATAATGACCCTGAGGAAGTTAAAGTTACTGACCCTCTCCACCTCTTTTGAATTACTGTCACTGTAATCTGTACGTAATTCTGTGGCAGCACGTAATTTCCCAACTGTGGTGCACTGGGTGCGTGGTCGACAATACGCCCCAGCATTCCTAGTGGTCAGCATTATTTATTGTTCTTGTTTTAGAATGTGTTCATGGGATTATGGTGGGATGGTCAAGTTCATTTATTGTTACAATTTGGCTTGTGTGATTTTGGGTCACCCTGACTGTAACTGGGGTGTCGAATAATCACCTCCCCTCTCTGTGTTTGTTATCACGGACCAAACGTTATTACAGTACTTTTAAATTGACTTAAAGATCTCGCAATTTCACAATTTTCTGAAGGATTAGCAGACTTAGCTCTCAAGCAAGCAGGTATGGCACCTTAAAGAGGACGAAGGTTCATCACCATGGCTGGAACCATACAGCAGGAAGGTACTCCAAGCCAAGCTGAAACACAGACTCTACCCAGCATCATGTTAGAAATTGTGCAGTTGCTACAGAACAAAACTAAGGACCTGAGGGCATGAGTGCTGTATTGGAGGAAAATGAGCGATTGCTGTATTCTATGCTTGGCCTGCTGCGTTCACCAGCAACTTTGATGTATGTTGCTTGAATTTCCAGCATCTAAAGAATTCCTGTTGTTTGTGGATAATGAAGTAGGTTTTCAAAGCTTGCAGAGAGATTTAGGCCAGTTAGAAGAGTGGGCTGAAAGATGGCAGATGGAGTTTAATGGTGATAAGTGTGAGGTGCTACATTTTGGTAGGACTAATCAAAATAGGACATGTTATCCGTAAACTTTTGCCCCCTAACTCTCAACTCATGTTCTCTTGTTTGAATCTCGCCCTCTCTCAATGGAAAAAGCCTATCCACGTCAACTCTATCTATCCCCCTCATAATTTTAAATAACTCTATCAAGTCTCCCCTCGACCTTCTATGCTCCAAAGAATAAAGACCTAATTTGTTCAACCTTTCTCTGTAACCCAGGTGCTGAAACCCAGGTAACATTCTAGTAAATCTTCTCTGTACTCTCCCTATTTTGTTGACATCTTTCCTATAATTCGGTGACCAGAACTGTACACAATACTCCAAATCTGGCCTCACCAATGCCCTGTACAATTTCAACATTACATCCCAACTCCTATACTCAATGCTCTGATTTATAAAGGCCAGCATACCAAAAGCTTTCTTCACCACCTTATCCACATGAGCTTCCACCTTCAGGGAACTATGCACCATTATTCCTAGATCCCACTGTTCTACTGCATTCTTCAATGCCCTATCATTTACCATGTATGTCCTATTTTGATTAGTCCTACCAAAATGTAGCACCTCACACTTATCACCATTAAACTCCATCTGCCATCTTTCAGCCCACTCTTCTAACTGGCCTAAATCTCTCTGCAAGCTTTGAAAACCTACTTCATTATCCACAAACAACAGGAATTCTTTAGATGCTGGAAATTCAAGCAACATACATCAAAGTTGCTGGTGAACGCAGCAGGCCAAGCAACATCCAACCCCATTCCCATTCTGACATGTCTATCCACGGCCTCCTCTACTGTAAAGATGAAGCCACACTCAGGTTGGAGGAACAACACCTTATATTCCGTCTGGGTAGCCTCCAACCTGATGGCATGAACATCGACTTCTCTAACTTCCGCTAAGGCCCCACCTCCCCCTCGTACCCCATCTGTTACTCATTTTTATGCACACATTCTTTCTCTCACTCTCCTTTTTCTCCCTCTGTCCCTCTGAACATACCTCTTGCCCATCCTCTGGGTCACCCCCCCCCCCGTCTTTCTTCCCGGACCTCCTGTCCCATGATCCTCTCGTATCCCCTTTTGCCTATCACCTGTCCAGCTCTCGGCTCTATCCCTCCCCCTTCTGTCTTCTCCTATCATTTTGCATCTCCCCCTCCCCCTCCAGCTTTCAAATCCCTTACTCACTCTTCCTTCAGTTAGTCCTGACGAAGGGTCTCGGCCTGAAACGTCGACTGCGCCTCTTCCTATAGATGCTGCTTGGCCTGCTGCGTTCACCAGCAACTTTGATGTATGTTGTTCATTATCCACAACGCCACCTATCTTAGTATCATCTGCACACTTACTAATCCAATTTACCACCCCGTCATCCAGATCATTAATATATATGACAAACAACATTGAACCCAGTACAGATCCCTGAGGCACACCACTCGTCACCGGCCTCCAACCTGCAAACAGTTATCCATCACTATTCTCTGGCATCTCCCATCCAGCCACTGTTGAATCTATTTTACTACTTCCATATTAATACCTAACGATTGAACCTTCCTAACTAACCTTCCGTGTGGAACCTTGTCAAAGGCCTTACTGAATTCCATATAGACAACATCCACTATTTTAGCCTCATCAACTTTCCTAGTAACCTCTTCAAAAAATTCAATAAGATTTGTCAAACATGACCTTCCATGCACAAATCCATGTTGACTGTTCCTAATCAGACCCTGTCTATCCAGATAATTATATATACCATCTCTAAGAATACATTCCATTAATTTATCCACCACTGACGTCAAACTTACAGGCCAATAATTGTTAGGTTTACTCTTAGAACCCTTTTAAAACAATGGAACAACATGAGCAATACGCCAATCCTCCAACACCATCCCCGTTTGTAATGACATTTGAAATATTTCTGTCAGAGCCCCTGCTATTTCCACACTAACCTCCCTGAACGTCCTAGGGAATATCCTGTCAGGACCCGGAGACTTATCCATTTTTATATTCCTTAAAAGCACCAGTACTTCCTCTTCTTTAATCATCATAGTTTCCATAACTTCCCTACTTGTTTCCCTTACCTTACACAATTCAATATCCTTCTCCTTAGTGAACACTGAAGAAAAGAAATTGTTCAAAATCTCCCCCATCTCTTTTGGCTCCACACATAGCCATCCATTCTGATTTCCTAAGGTAGGGGTCCCCAACCTTTTTTCCACTGCGGACCGGTCGACCCGGGGTGGTGGGGGGGGGGCGGTGTGGTTAGGGTTGCCAACGGACAAGAGCGGCAGTCAAAGAAAGACTACAATGACCATGAAGCCTTGCGCGGGCAGCAGTGCGCATGCGTGTACCTGTCGACATTATTCTCTGCAAAGCGTTTTTGGTAATTCTGTTCGGTGGGGGCGGGGGTGTTCATCACGACCGGAATATTGGTAATAAGGGGCTAATACACTCAATTTCGTTTCTAAAAGGGTTTATCTAACGAATTTAATATCAAACACACAGTGCATAATTTTCTCGCATGAATATAGTGATGAGTCAATCATCAGGGGAGGACGGGGAGCTTGAAGTGTTGAACGAACTTTCAGTAGAAGTGGTAGAGGCAGGTTCGATATTACCATTTAAAGAAAAATTGGATAGGTATCTCGACAGGAAAGGAATGGAGGGTTATGGGCTGAGTGCAGGTCGGTGGGACTAGGTGAGAGTAGCGTTCGGCACGGACTAGAAAGGCCGAGATCGCCTATTTCCCTGCTGTAGTTGTTATATGGTTATATAAGTCACCTATCAATCAATAGCATCATAACATTTTAAGTAACGTTTGGATATTAAACACACAGCACATATTTTCCCTGTATGAACATATAAAATCATTGCAACACACCAGTATCGCTGAATCAGTGGGAGCCCTGGGCTTGTTTCCCTGCAACAAGACGGTCCTATCGAGGGGAGATGGGAGACAGCGATACTCGGAGGAGGTTCCTTATGTCCAGTCTATTTAGTTTTCGTTACATTCATCGCAGAGATATGTTGGAAATGGAAGCAACGTTTTCAGTGCTTTCGTGGCTATCTCAGGATATTGAGCCTTGACTTTGATCCAGAATGCCGGCAAAGATGTTATGTCAAACATACTTTTCAGCCCGGCGTCGTTTGCAAGCTCGAGGAATTGATCTCCTTCCCTCGCTGACATCGATGACGCGCTGTTAATGACCTCGCGTGCGTTCAAGCTCAACAGTGGGTGTGACAGGGAATGAGGAAAGGTGCAGCTGACTCATATCGCCAAATCATATTGTTTCCTCGCGGCCCGGTACCGATCCGCGACCCGGTGGTTGGGGACCCCTGCTCTAAGGGACCAATTTTATCCGTCACTATCCTTTTGCTATTAATATAACTGTAGAAACACTTTGGATTTATTTTCACCTTACTTGCCAAAACAATCTCGTATCTTCTTTTAGCTTTTCTAATTTCTTTCTTAAGATTCTTTTTACATTCTTTATATTCCTCGAGCACCTCATTTACTCCATGCTGCCTATATTTATTGTAGATATCTCTCTTTTTCCAAACCAAGTTTCCGATATCCCTTGAAAACCATGGCTCTCTCAAACTTTTAACCTTTCCTTTCAACCTAACAGGAACATAAAGATTCTGTACCCTCAAAATTTCACCTTTAAATGACCTCCATTTCTCTATTACACCCTTCCCATAAAACAAATTGTCCCAATCCACTCCTTCTAAATCCTTTTGCATCTCCTTAAAGTTAGCCTTTCTCCAATCAAAAGTCTCAACCCTGGGTCGAGACCTATCCTTCTCCATAATTATATGGAAACTAATGGCATTGTGATCACCGGACCCGAAGTGCTCCGCAACACATACCTCCGTCACCTGACCTATCTCATCCTCTAACAGGAGATCCAACACTCCCCCTTCTCTAGTTGGTACCTCTATGTATTGCTGCAAAAAGCTATTCTGCACACATTTTACAAACTCCAAACCATCCAGCCCTTTTACAGTATGGGCTTCCCAGTCTATGTGTGGAAAATTAAAATCTCCCACAATCGCAACCTTGTGCTTACTACAAATATCTGCAATCTCCTTACAAATTTGCTCCTCCAATTCTCGTTCCCCATTAGGTGGTCTATAATACACCACTATAAGTGTAACTACACCTTTCCCATTCCTCAATTCCACCCAAATAGCCTCCCTAGATGAGCCCTCTAATCTGTCTTGCCAGAGCACCGCTGTAATATTTTCTCCGACAAGCAATGCAACACCTCCCCCTCTTGTCCCTCCGATTCTATCACACCTGAAGCAACAAAATCCAAAATATTTAGAATATTTAGTTGCCAATCATACCCCTCCTGCAACCATGTTTCACTAATAGCTACAACATCATACTTCCAGCTGTCAATCCATGCTCTAAGCTTATCCACCTTTCCTACAATGCACCTAGCATTAAAATAAATGCATTTAAGAAATTTTCCACCTCTTACTCTCTGTTTATCACTAACGGTGCAAACAACTTTACTATTTTCTTTTTCTTCCTTCTCCCCTGCATCTGTTCCTACACCCTGGTTTCACCCCCCCCCCCAATATCTAGTTTAAATCCACTGGAGTCTCTCTAGCAAACCTACCTGCAAGAATATTTATCGCCCTCCAGTTCAGATGTAAACTGTCCCACTGGAACAGGTCCCACCTTTCCTGGAAAACTGCCCAATTATCTATAAATCTGAAGCCCTCCCTCCTGTACCATGTCTTCAGCCACGTGTTGGATCCGCATTATCTTACTATTTCTAAACCCACCTGCACATGGCTGTGGTAGCAATCCTGAGATTGCTATCCTAGTGGTCCTGTCCTTTAACTTGGTGCCTAACTCCCTAAACTCACCTTTCAGGACCTCCTCATTCTTACTGCCCACGTCATTGGTCCCTACATGGACCACGACATCTGTCTGCTCATGGAACTAATCATGGAAATGCTTATAGATTGTCCAGCTTACCCTTGGAAAAGGAAATTCCAGAAAACTTACAAAACTGGACCCTCCACTTGAAATATACTCCCTAATGCAAATCAAAAGTCTCCCTATTATGGCAGAGATGATCCAAAGGGAAATCAGAAAAAAAAAACAGTGTCTCAAGTCTACACAGCCTTCAAGACTGGCTGGAATATGCAGCAGGAATTCCAGATCGCCTATGTTTTACCAGCACCAAGATGAAGTGGCCCTTGATGGTGGATGCCTTATGAGGGGATTGTGTGCTGTTGTCCCTTCCAAACTGAGAGATAAATTGTTGGAGGCACGGTCAAAATGAAAGCATTGGCTCGAAGCTTTGTCTGCTGACCTGGGATAGATCAGCAGATTGAGCAGCCTGTCATGCACTGTTTGGGATGTCAATACATCCAGAAGAAAGGTCTCCATGAGGCCATCAGAAATAGGAGCAGAATTAGGTTATTCAGCCCATGAAGTCTGCTCTGCTATTCCATCATGGATGATCCCGGATCCCACTCAAAACCATACATCTGCCTTCTTGCCATATCCTTTGATGCCCTGACCAATCAGGAAACGATCTACATCTGCCTTAAATATACCCACAGACTTGGCCTCCACCACAATTAGTGGCAGAGCATTCCACAGATTCCCTACTCTCTGGCTAAAAAATTCCTCCTTACCTCTGTTCTAAAAGTTTTCTCCTCAATTTTGAGGCTGTGCACTCTAGTTCTTGGTGCCTCCACCAGAAGAAGCATCCTCTCCACATCCACCTTATCTAGAACTTTCAACATTCAGTAGGTTTCGATGAGATCGCCTCGATCTTCTAAATTCCAGTGAGTACAGGCCCAAAGCTCTCAAATGCTCCTCAAATGTTAACCCCTTCATTTCTGGAATCATCCACGTGAGCCTCCTCTGGACTCTCTCCAATGACAACACATCCTTTCTCAGATATGGGGCCCAAAACCGTTGACAATACTCCAAATGCGGCCTGACTAGTGTCTTATAAAGGCTCAAGAGAGGTCAAAACCTCTTACTGCAGTCCTAGAGTCAACTCCTACAAGCACCACAAAGTAGGCCCCGAGCCTGAGATTGTTTCACAGCCACAGGTCTCACCTGCCAAGCAGAGTGACCCCCTTGTCAGGAAAGACGTTGTCCCACAAGAGTAAGAAATCCACTCTATATAGTAGTTGTATTATATAGCATCCAGAGTATATAAGATAACTAGAGAGCAATACGTTAGGTTTTTGAGTTGAGATGCATTATATATTGAGTTGGAGTTTATAGCTAAGCGATGAAAAGTGTAATGTATTTAATACTACAGTAATTTTGTAATTATTTTGATTAAATATTCCTTGTTTGCTTACATAATTCATTACAAATAACATGTAAGAAGTACATGAATGGCATACATCATTATGCCACCACATCATATGTGAGTACCTCTCTAAAGTAAAATGAAGTACACACTTTTATCTGCCTCCCGTGTTCTTTTTTCAATTAGTTTTTACAAAACGTAATAAAAATCCTCTTCATTCAATAATAATTGTACTAGACTGGACTACAAAGACTACTTCTGTATTTAAAGGGTTTTATAATAATGTCATTTTAACAACAGTGCAGGTATAATTCCCTTGACTGACACAAACTGAATGGATTAATTTAACTCTAATTAATCAGATTCTTTTGTTATTTTACTCATAATTGTAGAGCTGTTGAGCAGGTACAAATGATGAAGAAAATTTTAAAACACAAAGCACTGCATTATCCTGTGAAGACTTGTTAACATTATGAGTATCAATAGATCTGAAACATTTTTTGAAATATTTGTCTTACCTCTGATAAGCAAAAAATGAGGCAGACAGGCAAGCTGTACTGAAGGCTGAGTATCTGTGGATGAATATTGAAATTAGAGGTTTCATCTTCCCCATCCAAAAGAAGGCAGCTCGTGTTCTGATAGTGGTAATGTGAGTGGAGAAAATTTAATTAGAAGCCTTTCAACATGAATGCCTCTGCTTCCCAAGTCATAGAAGAATAAATAAACGGAAATCATAAAGTGTTGCAGATGCTGGAAATCTGAAACAAAAGTCGAAAATGTTGGAAACACTCAGTAAGTCAGGTAGCACCTATAGAAAGAGGAAGAATCTTCATATTTCTTACTAAAATTTTTTGTCAGATATGTAGTTCTAATATCACTTTTTCTTAAGAAAATAACTCAGTTTCTATTCTCACAGTTTCTATCTGGTCTGTTGAGATTTCCAGCATTTTTATATTGTTTTTGTTTTTGATAAAAATGGGGAACTCAGTTTGGAAAAATAATTTTGGATAGTTCTTTCAGAACAAGATTATTCAGCCCCAAATCAATCAAGACACAGTGGTAAGTGAAAGCCCAGAAGCCCCAAAAAATTATTGTACATTTACAAAAGACTATTATTTTGAACTTTGGTAGTGAATCCTTTGGGGTCTCCAAGAAATAAAGACTAACTTCTAGGATCCTGTTGCAAACAGTCCATATGAAAAGGATACAAGAGTCCTGATATTAATTTGCTTCAGATATTTTCATTCATTTTTTTTCTTAACTGGTTAAATAGGTGCAAGGACATTTGGAGCTAGGAAATCCAGTAGTGACGATGTTAAGAATTCCTCCAGTCGGAATTAGCAACCCAAACTCTACAAGGTGATTTCTATCCTGTTACTGAAATTCCAAAGGCTTTGGCTATAAGACCACTGCAGATGTTATTGTGTAGTAATTCAGTCAAATTTTCCAGTCAGGGGCATAGTTGTTTCCACTAAGGAGCATGTGAAATTTGAAATCCAGTGGGTATAGAACATATGATGCCTGAGTGAGACATGGTGTTGTGATGTAGATTCCCAATAAATCTCACGGCTTCCTCTGTATACTACATCTTCAATATCATGAAGTTTTATATGGAACCTAAAAACAAGAGTGTGTGTGAGAGAGAGAGAGTTGAGATTAAAAGAAAAAGACTGTATCGTTCTGAATAGTGGTTTGGCTGGGTAGCAGGCTCAATTCTTGCAGTTACCTTAAATAAGTTCAATGAAAGGGGACCCTGCCCTCATGAAAACTATGTAGAAATCTTTATTTTACTCTCAGATAGGGAATTCTGGAATTCCTCACTGCATTTTAACTTGGATTAAATAGGGAAGCTGCCCCAGTTTTCCTTGAGCAAAAGCTGGTCCTCCACAATTTAGATTAGGTCGAAAAGGTAAACTAGAACCGTTGTGGGGCTCAAAAGATCCGGACTCACTGATCTTGGACCACCACTGGGAGAGCTGTGACCTCCACTGATTCAGATTGAGAGTTTCAGGCTGGATAGCAACGATCCGTTTCCCCTTCAGATGCTGCCCATTGAGTCTCTTCAGTAGTTTTTACTCCAGTCTCTTGTGTTACCTTCTATTGTACCATGCCTTGCCTGAAACATGGCTACTTAATCTCTGGCAACTGAATCAGTGTATCTTCTACAGATATCTACAGATCTATCCTGGAGAGCATTCTAATTGGCTGCAATACTGCCTGGTAAGAGGGTGGGGGTGGGGACTACTGCACAGGATCGAAATAAGCTGCAGAAAGTTGTAAACTCAGTCAGCTCTATCATGGGCACTAGCCTCCCCAGCATCCAGGACATCTTTAAGGAGCAATGCCTCAAAAAGGCAGCATCCGTCGTTCAGGATCCCCATCACCCAGGACATTGCTACCATCAGGAAGGAGGTACAGGAGCCTGAAGGTGCACACACAACAACTCAGGATCAGTTCCTTCCCCCCTGCCATCAGATTTCTGAATGGACACTGAACTCATGAACACTAGCTCATTACTTTTTTTACATTGCTTATTTAACTTTATTATATACTTAATGTAATTCACAGTTGTTATTATTATGTGTTGCAACATACAGCTGCCACATAACAACAAATTTCATGACACGTGCAGGTGATATTAAACCTGATTCTGATCTTTTATTCTAAGTTAAACTACCCCTATTTCTCCATCCACCCCCAGAAACATGTCTAATTGATGACATTTATCTTTTGTTCCTTTAAAATACAATCATGATTCAGTTTGATACACAGATAAACAGGCTTTGGTTCTATAAGTGCTCCATCTATTTCCATCATCATTGGATTGCAGGTTATCTTTGTCCATAATCAGCCACAACAATTTGATTTAGATCAAATTACATTTCTCAATTCTCAAACTTTCAAATCACTACGTACATTTTAAACATTCAGCTGACTTTCTACAATCAAATTTAACTTTAGAATTTATGCAGTAAGCACATGCTTGACCATACTGTGAAATCTTTTCTCCTCTCCATTCTTGGCAATAAAGCTTCATCCTAATCAGATACCAGGCAGACTAAAGAAACAATTTGTGTCTCTAGCCAGCAGGGAGAGGGCAATGACCTTCTCAGATAGTAACACAACATTCACTACACAACCGTGTGTCAAATAGTTGCTGCAACGCATGTAGTGGGGTAGTGGGGTAGTGGTGTAGTGGGTAGTGCTTGTCACTCTCACTTTCAGCTTCCACCGCTGGCTAGCAGTCTCACGAAATGGAAAGCAGAATGTGTAAGTCTCTTCCTGCCAGTACATAGCCTGTCCAACAGCAAGCCTCATGTAGTACCTCCTCGCTGGTGACACACGGAAACTGAACTCCTTTTCGACTTGCAAACGTGAGGAAATCTGCAGATGCTAGAAATTCAAGCAACACACACAAAATGCTGGTGGAACGCAGCAGGCCAGACAGCATCATCAGGAAGAAGCACAGTTGATGTTTCGGGTCGAGACCCGTCGTCAGGACCGAAATGTCGACTGTACTTCTTCCTATTGATGCTGTCTGGCCTGTTGCATTCCACCAGCATTTTGTATGTGTTCCTTTTGGACTCAGAGGATGGGAGGAGGCCTGGCCTCTGCACATGCAACACATAGACCCACTGGCATGTGGACACATCCTGGTGCTCAGGAATCAGATCCCCAGCTTCTGGTAAATGGCCCCACAGTCTTGTGGGCAGCTTCGGGAGAGGCGAAGGGGACAGGAGTAATACCAGTCAGAAAATCCAGAGTAGAGGCCATAAGGTGGCCGGACGTCCTTCCAGCAGCTCCTGCAGCCTAGCTGGTGCCAAGCGTGTTGCTTCGCTTTCCTTTGGACTACAGCGATGAGGCTGAGAGGGGTATCTTGTCAACTGGGCATTCCGGGATCTCCATAGCTTTCTTCCAGGCTTAAACTCGATTGTATTTCGAGACAGACAGATGCCATTATCATCACTACATAAACACACCAAAAAATTAGGTCCAGCTATAATCTTCCTGCTTCTAACAAAAAAGTATCATGTGCATAGTATTGCTTGAAATAGACTCAACCAGCCCACTCACTGGTCACCCCCAAAGTACACCTTGAGATACCTTTCCCTGGCACAGTAAATGGTCTCATCTTACAACACTGTCACTGTGAGAACTAGAGCTGAATGCAAAGCTATATTTCACATACAGGCGCCAAGGGAAGGTTAAGCATGGCTTCTGATTAAAAATATGCAGACATTGTTTTGTCAGAGGGTTGAATTAAGGATCGTCTGCTTGTGATGAATGGGAACAGGGTGAGTTTGTACAGAGTATGTTTTGCAGATGATGTTGCCTTAATGGGGTGAAGAGGTCAGATATGGACAAGGCTGCTGCTGCATTGTGAAGATTTATGATCAAATTCCTTTAGCAGAGTTTGCTTTAACTGGTGGTGAACCAAAATTCACCAAGTATCTGTTCCAGAGTACTATGTGGAACCCAGTGTTAGCACTGAGTTTTCAAACAGACTGGAGGAGGAAAGCTAATCCTCTGGAATGTGTTTATACGAACACAGCTTTGTTTTGCTGGAATGCATAAGTCCCTAAGACATAGGTGCAGAATTTGGCAGTGAGGGTCACAGGGCAAATAACAAGATGGTTCGGGAGTGTCTACTGCTATCCGCAGCAGCCATGAAGTATCCCTGGCACAAATCCTGTTCACAACCTCTCACAGCATTACCAGCTCAAACTTTCAAATGATCTTCTTGTGATAATGGTGAGGGGAGAAAGAAGCATAAGGCAGATGAGAGGTGAAACTGAGAGAGGGAGAGGCAGTGAAGTAAACAGCTGGGAAGTTGATTGGTGAAAGAGATAAAGGGTTATAGAAGGGGGGAACTGATAGGAGAGGACAGAAGGCCATGGAAAAACAGAAGGGGGAGGAGCACCAGAGTGAGGTGATGGGCAGGTAGGAAGAGAAGGTGTGAGAGAGAAACAGAATGGGAAATGATAAAGGGGGTAGCAATTACCAGAAATTTGAGAAATCATTAAATATAATGGCAGAATTTAGTATCAATGGTAAGACTCTTGGCAGTGTGGAGGATCAGAGGGATCTTGGGATCTGAGTCCATAGGACACTCAAAGCTGCTGTGCTGGTTGACTCTGTGGTTAGGAAGACATACAGTGTATTGGCCTTCATCAATTGTGGGATTGAGTTTAAGAGCCGAGAGGTAATGTTGCAGCTATATAGGACACCGGTCAGACCCCATTTGGAGTACTGTGCTCAGTTCTGGTCACCTCACTACAAGAAGGATGTGGAAACCATAGACAGGGTGCAGAGGAGATTTACAAGGATGTTGCCTGGATTGGGGAGCATGCCTTATGAGAATAGGTTGAGTGAATTTGGCCTTTTCTCCTTGGAGTGACGGAGGCTGAGAGGTGACCTGATAGAGAAGTATAAGATGATGAGAGGCATTGATCGTGTGGATAGTCAGAGGCGTTTTCCCAGGGCTGAAATGGCTGGCACGAGAGGGCACAGTTTTAAGGTGCTTGGAAGCAGGTACAGAGGAGATGACAGGGGTAAGATTTTCAAGCAGAAAGTGGTGAGTGCGTGGAATGGGCTGCCGGTGACGGCGATGGAAGTGGATATGAACGGGTCTTTTAAGAGACTCCTGGATAGGTACATGGAGCTTAGAAAAATAGAGGGCTACGGGTAACCGTAGGTGATTTCTAAAGTAAGTACATGTTCGGCACAGCATTGTGGGCCGAAGGGCCTGTATTGTGCTGCAGGTTTTCTATGTTTCTATAAATTGATGTTCATGCTGACAGATTGGAGGAATATAAGGTGTTGCTCCTCCAACCTGAGTGTGCCCTCATCATGGCAGTACAGAAGGCCATGGATGGCCATGTCAGAATGGGAAAGGGAATTAGAATTTGAATCAGAATTTATTTAAATCTTATATTCATCCCACTCCACGAGCCAGTAAAAAACTCTTTGCGTTATGACTCTGTTGCAATGTAGTCCAGAAGGAAGCAACTGGAACGGTTTATGGCTGAGGTGACTGGTGTCCCCGATGATTTTCCAAGCCTTCTTTCTGCACCTGCTGCACTAAATGTTCTCAATGGAGGTGTGTTCACATCCACAGTTGCGCCGGGCTGTCCGTACCACTCTCTGCGGTGCCCAGCGATCAAAGTTGGTGCATTTCCCATAGCAGGCGGTGACACAGCCAGTCAGGATGCTCTCAATGGTGGGCCTGTAGAAGGTCTTGAGGATCTGGGGGCTCCATGCCTAACTTCTTTAATCGTCTGAGGCTTTTTTTTTGCCATAAAGTCAATGTGTACCGTCCAGGTGAGATAATCGGAGATGTGTATACCGAGGAACTTGAAACTACTCACCCTCTCAACTGCAGACCCGTTGACGTTGATCAGGCCAAGCCTGTCTCCGTTCCTCCTGAAGTCCACAATCAGCTCTTTTGTTTTTTGGACATTGAGGGAGAGGTTGTTATCCTGACCACCACTGTGTCAGGGTGTCAACCTCTCCTCTGTAGGCTGTCTCATCACCGCTGGAAATAAGGCCGATCAAAGTTGTGTCATCTGTGAATTTGACCAGCAGTTTGGAGCTTTGTGTAGCAGTAAAGGGAGTAGCAAAGGGGACTCAGGACACAAACCTGGGGGGGGAGCGCCTAAATTGAGGGTCAGAGGGGTAGAGCTGAGGGAGGAGGGAGCCCATCCTTACCACCTGTTGGTGATCTGATAGGAAGCCTAGGATCCAGTTGCACAAGGTGGGGTGTAGGCTAATGTCTCTGAGCTTCTTGTCAAGTCTGGAGGGAATTATGGTCTTAATCGCTGAGCTATAGTCCAGGAATAGCATTCTAACGTGTATTAAAAATAGGAGGCCACCGGAAAATCCTGTTTTTGTGGCAGACAGAGTGCAAGTTCTCGATGAAGCAGTCTCCCAATCTATGTTGGGTCTCACCAATATACAGGAGGCCACATCAGAAACATTGGATTCAGTTGGGGACCCCAACAGACACACAGGGGAAGCGTCACCTCACCTCGGAGGACCACTTGGGGCCCTGATGTAATTTAGGGAGGAGGTGTAGGGGCAGGTGTGGCACTTGTTCTGCTTGCAAGCTAAATACCGGAGGGAGATTGGCGGGGAGTGATGAATGGACAAGAGTGATCCCTGTGGAAAGCTGGAGGTGGGGTGGGGCAGTGGGGGGTGGGGGGTTGAGGGAAATATGTGCTTGGTTGTAGGATCCCATTGGAGATGGCAGAAGTTACGGAGAATTATCATCAAGTCAATTGACTGATATGTGACTTTGGATTATGAGGTAAAGAGGGTTAATCTACTTTACGGACAAGTTTTGAAAATTGCACTGAAATTGAAAGTGATTGCTAGACTGACCCGTCTCCTTGCCTTTTCAGTCTATATGGGCCAGCATTTAAATCGTCCAAACTCCAGTTTGTGCCCCGCTCTAGGACTCGGCCTCCGCCACAGCGATTCACTCTGGGCCTGTACCCCACCACCCAGGCTGAAGCTGTTCTCAACACTTCCAAATCAGCTCGGCACTTCGATGCTCCTGGTTTAGGTGGAGGGGTTTCGAAATTCCTCGACACTGACTCCACTCC
The DNA here is from genome assembly GCF_963921235.1 of Mobula hypostoma. Taxonomy (NCBI): domain Eukaryota; kingdom Metazoa; phylum Chordata; class Chondrichthyes; order Myliobatiformes; family Myliobatidae; genus Mobula; species Mobula hypostoma. Next base: position 87,018,070 of record NC_086106.1, read on the forward strand.
GATTTGCTCACTCCAACTCCATCTCTAATCGCATCTCCATGTCACGCTCTGACTTTGCATTGCACCCACACAGCTTGAAACGCAAGTCACTTCACCTTTGCTTGCCTCTTCATTGTGTGCGGTGATAGTTTACCACAATTTATGAGCACAATAAGATGTGTTGTCCATTCAGAGATGCGCTGCTACACAATACTGTTGTAACACCTGGTTATTTGAGTTATTGTCCCCTCCTGTCAGCTTGATCCAGTCTGGCTATTCTCCTCTGACCTCTTTCATTAACAAGGTGCTTTTGTCTATAGAACGGCTATTCATTTCTTTTTTGTAGCATCCTCTGTAAACTCTGGAGGGTTTCCAACTTTTATGCCACAGACCCATACCATTAACGGAGGAGTCTATTCACCCCAGGTTGGGAACTTCTGTGACTGTTGTGCATGAAAATCTCAGGATATCAACAGCTTCTGAGATGCTCAAACCACCCGGTATGGCACCAATAATCATTCCATGGTCAAAATCACTCAGATCACATTCTTTCTCCATTCTGATGTTTGGGCTGGGCAACAAATGAACCTCTTGACCATGTCTGCATTCTTCTATGCATTGATTTGCTACCACATGGCTGGCTGATTAGATATTTGCATTAATGAACGGGTGTACAAGAAGAAATGTTTCCACAACACACTCCCACACACACACAATGTTGGAGGAATACAGCAGGTCAGAGAGCATCAATGGAGGGAAATGAACAGTCGACAATTTGGGCTGAGAACCTTCATCACAACATTTTCTCCGTGGATGCTGCCTGATCTGCTAATTTTCTCCAGCATGTGGTGTATGCATCTAAATTTTTCCACAACTGCACTTTCCATACAGTTTTATATTCTTCCTCTTTTACTCTATGGAGGCTATGATATCCCTCTCTATAGAGAAGGTTAGGCCAGTGGAGCCGTGCTCTATTGTGGAGCAAGCCACAGAAGAAAGTCAAAAGGCATTAAGAGGAAGTCGAGTGGTTTCCATTCTCTGTGTATTGATGTGTATTAAATATTGCCAGTAGAGGGAGTGACCATCTACCAGCCTAAATTCTATCTGTAGACAATCCATGCATTCATTCATGTATGATTACTGTCACTAGGTGGCAGCATATCATAAATTTTATGACTCCATGTTTATTTTAATAGTCTGATAATAGAATCTGGTCTTGTGATTAGTTGGATAAAGTTATAAAACCCCTAGCGCAACAGACCTCAGCTCAATGCAAAATCCACAAAAGCAGATGGAGTGAAGGCACAAAAAGTACTGGAAACCTGAACAAAATAAAAACCTGCTATAGAGGAAATTAACAAATGCAAAGAACCTGCAACTATCTGGCAACCATCCTTCTGCCTCCACAGATGCCGCTTGACCTGTTGGTTCCTCCAGCAGTTTGTTTTCTGTGGCATAGCGATTAAATATTGCCTTTTATCGAGAGCTCTTGCATCTCATAATGTGGTATTAAGCTGCATCCAGAGAGGAGTGTCTATATAATGCTCACACCTGCTCTTTGAGGTCAGTAGACACATGGGGTTTGTGTTGTCAGAGTGGTGACGGATTGCAGCCATGTATACCAACAAAATAGAGCTTATTAAAGTTGTAGGTGTCTGCATGTCTGCTGGAGGCTAGAGGCTGAAGAATATAGACTGGTCTTGGGGTTAAAGGACCGCGCCTGTGCATCAGTGGGATGGAGGAACAGGGGCTCGTTTTGCTGTTGTTCTTCTGTTGCTTGTCGTGTTCTGCGTCATTTTCCCGAGGATTGTGGACATGCTAAGTTGGCGCTGGAATTTGCGATGAGGTTTGTGGGCAGCCCCCAGCATACCCTATGTCTCTGACCACCACCTCCTCAGGTGACACAGTTCCAGATTCCAACCCATTCTCTGTGTGGAAACCACCCCCACTACCAGCTCAGATCTCCTCTTTCTATCCTTTACCTTAAACCTACACCCTCGTGTAAAACAAACCCAACCTATCCATATTTTCCTTATGAATTAAATGACCTAGTGTGTTCAAATGCTTCTCCAGGACAGGTGAATTGAATGTATGCTTACAATGCAAAGCAATCAGAAGTAGTGCTGTTTTGTTGGAGCCATCATATGGATAAAATTGTATACTACATCGTTCATAAGCAAAACTTGGCAAATGATTAACCAAGGACAGAGAAATATTTAGAATCATAAGGTAGTAAAACATAGAAAAAGGTATTCGGCCTCCTCAGTCCATGCTGACCAACATGTCTAACTATAATAATCCCACTTGCCTGCATCTTTCCCAGTTTTCACAAAACTTGCTCATTCAAGTACCTTACCAGATGTTGATACTGCCCCTGCCCATACCATCTCTTCTGGCATTTGACTCCCGATGTCAATTACTCTTTGTGTAACATATTATCCTTCAGAATCCCTTTAAACCTGATTCATTTAATCTTAACTCTATATCCTATAGTTCTAGTTACCACTACCATGGGAAAATGATTCTGACTTATCTCTGCCTCTCATAATATTATGAAAAACCATCTGCCATTCCTTTGCCCAATTTCTCAGTTGATCAGGTTACAACAAGATATTGATCACCTTATCTACGTACAGTATCTCATGATTTTATATACCTCTATTATACCTCTTCTTGGCTTTTTATCTCCAAGGAAAAGAGACTCTGCCTATCCAATCTCTCATTATAACTTAAGCCATCCTATTCAGACATCTTTATGAATCTGTTCAGCACTATCTCTAACTTCAATTTCCTTTTCATAAACTGGGATCTTCTGAGTGCAAGAGGTTTAGATGGGACAGAATTTGTCAAGTGTTCTTCTTCTTCAGAACTATGATCATTGCAGTCTGCCACCTGTGATCTCCCTTCTAAGGATGTTTTTTTGAAACAATTAAATGATCTGGCACTTTTGCAATCTCCTGGGGGAATTCAGGGAACTAAACTCTCAAGAATGCAGGTATGGCTGGGGCAGTCATCTCTGGGAGTGGACACTGCATAAAGGCCTGATGGCAGAAGACCAACATATGGTTGGCTCTATTTCTCCGCGTCTATTAAAGCATCAAACAAGATTTAAAAAATCTTTGAGGTCACGAGCAGTAACTGAACAGGTGTTCAGCACCACCTGCCTGTGTTTGACTGCTCTCTCTCTCTTCTCACTACTATGATCGGGCAGGAGGTGCAGGCGTCTTGGATCCCACGCTGCCAGGCTTGGGAAAAGTTGTAGCCCTGCAGCCATTGGGCTCCTGGACGTCCTTCACTCGCCTCAGCACTGAATGAGCTCCGCAGCTGTAGACTCACTTTCAGGGACTTTGCAATTCATGGTCCAAGTGTTTTTGTTTGCTTTTTTTAGAACTATTTGTGTGATTAGATCAAGGCGTCAAGGCTGATTGCAAATGTCAATCGGTGTTGGGCTCACTATTCCATAAGGTTTACTCACCTCAGTGCTGAACTGATTCTGCTGCTATGGGCTACATCAATCAACACTCGTCTCAGCGCTGAATTGGTTCAGTTGCTGTGGACTCACTTTCAGAGACTCGGCGATTAACGTTCTGTGTGTTATTTGTTTACATTTTTATTATTTGCACTATTTGTTCTTTTTTTTGCACATTGGGTATTTGATAGTCTTTATTGTTTGTTTTTTTAATAGGTTCTACTGTATTTATTTGTTTTGTGGCTGCCTGTAAGATGGTGGTATACTGTACACATACTTTGATAGTAAATGGACTATGAGCTTTGAACTTAGAGTTGCATCCAGGAGGGTACCAGATAGCCCAACGAGACGAGGGGCTGTACTGGACCTGGTGTTGGGTAATGAGCTGGTCACCTTTCAATGGGTGAACAGTTAGGGAACAGTGACCACAGCTCCTTAAGCTTTATGATAGCTAGAGATAAGAATAAATATGGACCTAGCAGGAGAGTATTAAATTGGTGCAGGGCAGATTAGAAACATAGAAACATAGAAACATAGAAAATAGGTGCAGGAGTAGGCCATTCGGCCCTTCGAGCCTGCACCGCCATTTATTATGATCATGGCTGATCCTCCAACTCAGAACCCCGCCCCAGCCTTACCTCCATACCCCCTGACCCCCGTAGCCACAAGGGCCATATCTAACTCCCTCTTAAATATAGCCAATGAACTGGCCTCAACTGTTTCCTGTGGCAGAGAATTCCACAGATTCACCACTCTCTGTGTGAAGGATTTTTTCCTAATCTTGGTCCTAAAAGGCTTCTCCTCTATCCTTAAACTGTGGCCCCTCGTTCTGGACTTCCCCAACATCGGGAACAATCTTCCTGCATCTAGCCTGTCCAATCCCTTTAGGATCTTATACGTTTCAATCAGATCCCCCCTCAATCTTCTAAATTCCAACGAGTACAAGCCCAGTTCATCCAGTCTTTCTTCATATGAAAGTCCTGCCATCCCAGGAATCAATCTGGTGAACCTTCTTTGTACTCCCTCTATGGCAAGGATGTCTTTCCTCAGATTAGGGGACCAAAACTGCACACAATACTCCAGGTGTGGTCTCACCAAGGCCTTGTACAACTGCAGTAGTACCTCCCTGCTCCTGTACTCGAATCCTCTCGCTATAAATGCCAGCATACCATTCGCCTTTTTCACCGCCTGCTGTACCTGCATGCCCACTTTCAATGACTGGTGTATAATGACACCCAGGTCTCGTTGCACCTCCCCTTTTCCTAATCGGCCACCATTCAGATAATAATCTGTTTCCCTATTTTTGCCACCAAAGTGGATAACTTCACATTTATCCACATTAAATTGCATCTGCCATGAATTTGCCCACTCACCCAACCTATCCAAGTCACCCTGCATCCTCTTAGCATCCTCCTCACAGCTAACACTGCCACCCAGCTTCGTGTCATCCGCAAACTTGGAGATGCTGCATTCAATTCCCTCATCCAAGTCATTAATATATATTGTAAACAACTGGGGTCCCAGCACTGAGCCTTGCGGTACCCCACTGGTCACCGCCTGCCATTCTGAAAAGGTCCCGTTTATTCCCACTCTTTGCTTCCTGTCTGCTAACCAATTCTCCACCCACACCAATACCTTACCCCCAATACCGTGTGCTTTAAGTTTGCACACTAATCTCCTGTGTGGGACCTTGTCAAAAGCCTTTTGAAAATCCAAATATACCACATCCACTGGTTCTCCCCTATCCACTCTACTAGTTACATCCTCAAAAAATTCTATGAGATTCGTCAGACATGATTTTCCTTTCACAAATCCATGCTGACTTTGTCCGATCATTTCACCGCTTTCCAAATGTGCTGTTATCACATCCTTGATAACTGACTCCAGCAGTTTCCCCACCACCGACGTTAGGCTAACCGGTCTATAATTCCCCGGTTTCTCTCTCCCTCCTTTTTTAAAAAGTGGAGTTACATTAGCTACCCTCCAATCCTCAGGAACTAGTCCAGAATCTAATGAGTTTAGAAAAATTATCACTAATGCATCCACTATTTCTTGGGCTACTTCCTTAAGCACTCTAGGATGCAGACCATCTGGCCCTGGGGATTTATCTGCCTTCAATCCCTTCAATTTACCTAACACCACTTCCCTACTAACATGTATTTCGCTCAGTTCCTCCATCTCACTGGACCCTCTGTCCCCTACTATTTCTGGAAGATTATTTATGTCCTCCTTAGTGAAGACAGAACCAAAGTAATTATTCAATTGGTCTGCCATGTCCTTGCTCCCCTTAATCAATTCACCTGTTTCTGTCTGCAGGGGACCTACATTTGTCTTTACCAGTCTTTTCCTTTTTACATATCTATAAAAGCTTTTACAGTCCGTTTTTATGTTCCCTGCCAGTTTTCTCTCATAATCTTTTCTCCCCTTCCTAATTACGAGACCATTGGGCAGGAACAACAGAGAGCTAATTGGAAACATTTGTTCTGCGGCAGTTCCACATCGGACATGTGTTTAAAGACCAACTGCACTAGGGACAGGACAGGTATGTTCCAGTAAGGAGGAAGAACAAGGGTGGCAAGGTAAGAGACCTGACATATTCGGAGAGGTAATGAATTTAGTCAAGAATTAAAAGGAGAAGTATATAAAGTCTAGGAAGCTAGAATCAAACCGAGCTCCTGAGGATTGTAAAGAAGTCGGAGAAGAACACAAGAAGGGTAATATGAAAGCCAGGAGGGGCCATGAACAGTCTTTGGCAAATAGGGTTAAAAAGAATCCCCAAAGCATTCTACACATGCATCAAGAGCAAGAGGAGAGGGTAGGACAACTCATGGACAAAGGAGGGATTTGAGGATGAGGGTAAAGTCAATAATAAGTACTTTACATCAGTATTTACCAAGGAGGGGGACTTGGAGGAGATCACAGCTGAGCGTATTGATATGCTAGGGCATTTTGTGGTTAAGGAGTGTTGGGTCTCTAAAGGAGTATTAAGGTGGATAAGTTCCCAGAGTCTGATGGAATATACCCCAGGCAAGAGAAGAAATTGCTGGGGGCTTGCAGAATACCTTCATGTCCTCTCTAGCCACAATGTCCTGGAGGATTGGCAAGTAGTTAATTTTGATCCACTGTTCAAGAAGGGGACCAGGAATAATCCGGGAAACTATAGACCGGTGAGTCTCATGTCAGTAGTAGGAAAGATACTAGAGACGATTCTTAAGGATAGGATTTTTGAGCATTTGGAAAACGATGGCCTAATTAGGGAGAGTCAGTATGACTTTGTGTGGGGCAAATTGTATCTTACTAACGATTGAGTTTTTGACCAGGTAACAAGGATGATTGATGAATGTACAGCTCTAGATATTGTCTGCATGGATTTTAGTAAGGCTTTCGACAAGGTCCTTCATGAGTGGCACATCCAGAAGATTAAGATGCATGGGATCCATGGTGAATTAGGTATTTGGATTTAGAACTGCCTTTCCTACAGAAGACTGAGGGTAATGGTCGAAGAGACTTTTTCTGGCTGGAGGTCTGTGATCAGTGGTGTTCTGCAGGATCAGTATTGGAAGCTCTCCTGTTTGTGATGTATATATATATATATATGACTTGGATGAAAATGTAGATGGGTGGATTAGTAAGCTTTCAGATGATACAGAGATTGGTGGTATTGTGAATAGCGTAGAAGGCAGGCAAAGTATACAACGGGATATAGATCAGTTAGAAATATGGGTCGAGAAATGGGAAATGGAGTGTAACCCAGCCAAACATGAAGTGTTGCATCTTGTGAAGAGACAGTGCACTGTTAGGGGCAAGATCCTTAACAGTGTTGATGAGCAGAGGAATCTTGTGGTCCAAGTTCATTGCTCCCTGAAAGTGAGTCTGGTAGTCCTGGCATGGCACCTACATAACCTCCGAGCTGCTGGAAGTGTGATAAACAGCCCATGAGCAGTGTGGGTAGGATCCTTCATAATATTGCTGGACTTTTTTCCAGCACTTCTCTGTATTTATGTCCTTGATGTTGTCAGCGATGTGTTGGCCAGTTTTGACTACCCATTGTTGAGCCTTCCTGTCCATTGCAGTGCAATTTATGTAAAGGTCACATGATTAATTGTTAAGACAAATGTGCCTTTCCAAGGCAATTCAATGGGTTTTCTCTTTAGGTTATGCTGAATGCCACATACTCAGTTCACATGATATGAACTGGCATCCCAGTACAAGGTAATGGAACAAAAAATGATCTAAGAATGGGAGATGGCAGAGATTCACAGGGTATGAATATCTTATTTCTATAGAACCGGAGAGATATTGTTCTTCCAAATAGCCTCATCTTAGCTAAATTTTCCTGTCAGGTAAATAATGCAAAAGGCATTTAAGAAATTCAAATACAGTGGACACATCAGGACCAGTATATTTTAGTCCAATTAAGAGGCTGCCCTAATTTGCCAAAGCTTGGTGGACATGGTTTAAAAAAGACAAACTATGTTTAACTGAATAACAAATTATGCATTTAAATAAAATACAGGAGAAATTAGAACACTACCAATATCACTACAGTACTATAAAACTATGTATTAGCCCTTAATAGTTATTGTCGGTGGAATTCATCCAGTGTATGCTGCCATGTTCCTTTGATTGACTGTAAATAAACAAGATCAGCGCAGACACCTAGTATAAATAATGAACGGCCTTCATTGCCTCCAGGATGAAGTAGTATCAAACATCACTGCTTTTTAATTCAGCGTCTGCAGGCCCAAACATAACACAAGCATATACAAATGACTCTATTTAAAAACTCTTCACTCTAAGCACAGTATAGTGTCTTATAGCCACACAAGTGTATATGACTGGCACTAGTTAGAAAATCTTGCATCCTCCAAATCTTAATTTTCATTGTAATATTCAAGATGATTGTCGATACCTTCAGATTCTATATGGTTCTCAGCTTGATGAAGTAGTGAAATTGCTTCATTTTCACTCCCAACCATTTCTCACATCTCCAAGCCTGAATGCTTGAAACTGCAGTGAGGAAAACAGTCCGAATTGTCTTACTGTTTATTTCTTGCCAAATATCAGTGTCAAAAATCATTGTTTTTTTTAAGACAAGCACACGCAACTGTGAGTATTTAAAACTGTTTGCTCTTAGCATGGTGTAGTGTCTAATGGGCACACAAGTGCATGCAGCTGACACTGGTTAGAAACTGTTCAACAACAATCTCTTGAACCAATTAAGTGGCATAGTGTTCCAAATAAACAATGGAAAATCTGGATACTTTCTCAATTGGTTCTTGTTCTTTAAGAGTGTCCCAATAAACAGCTCTCCCAATTAACCAATGGTCCAATTAACTGCAATTCACTGAATGTTAATTATGTTCAAACACAACATGTGTGCAAAGGCAGAAAATCCAAAAATATTGTCGGCTACCATAAAATAACTGTCACAAACATAAGCTATGAATTAGGTGTCACTAGAAGGCAAGAGTCTCTTCAAAGTAATTGGAAAAAAAAACAAACGTTTATAAATAATCTGAGCATCTGAATTAGGATTCAATTTGCAACTCTGAATATCCAACATCAAAACACAGTATAATTTCCACAAATTTACTCTGTTCAATCATTCATGGACCTGAAAGTTAACGCTGGAGCATTATGTGAAATACTGTGAATTTGTTGTCTTTTGTTGGATTTGAGATTCAAGGTTTAAGTGTGTTTATCAGGTGTACATTAAAACATACAGTGAAATGTATCATTTGCAGTAACAACCAACACACCCATGAGTGAGCTAAAAGCACAGACAAGTGTCATCGCAAATTCCAGCACCAACTGAGCATGCACACAATACTCAGCAGGACGACACAGAACACAATGAACACAACAAGCAACAAAACATCAACAGCAAATCAAGCCCCTGTTGTACATACAACCGACCACTGAACATACACAGTCCTCTAATCCCATGACAGTCTGTATTCTTCAGCCAGGAGACACAGATTTGGACATGGATACGGATGCAGACCTGCCAACACCTACAGCTTTAATAAGCTTTATTTTGTTGGTATACATGGCTGCAATCCATCACCACTCTGACAACACATACCCCATGTGTCTACTGACCTCAAAGAGCAGGTGTGAGCAATATACAGACACTCCTCTCTGGATGCAGCTTAATACCACATTATGAGATGCAAGGACTCTCTATAAAAGGCAACATGCAGTCAGTCTGCCACAGAAAACAAACTGCTGAGGAACCAGCAGCTCAAGCAGCATCTATGGAAGCAAAGGGAGTGTTGACAGATAGTTGCAGTGTCTTTGCATTTGTTGAGTTCCTCTAGCAGGTTTTTATTTTGTGCATGTTTCTGGTATTTTCAGTCTTCATTCCATCTGCTGCAGTGGATTTTTTATTAATTTGGGGCCTATTGGGCTAGGGGTTTTATTGTTTTATCCAACTAACTTCACGACCAGGTTCAATTATCAGACTGTCAGAAATTTTATGATATGCTGCCACCTAGTGACAGTAATCATATATGAATGAGTCCATGGATTGTCGTCAGATAGATTTTAGGCTCCTAGATGTTGCCACTCTCTACTTTCAATATCTAATGCACATCGATACACACAGAGTGGAAATCCCACAACTTCCTCTTACTGCCTTTTGACTCTCTTCTGTGGCTTGCTCCACAATGGAATTCTGCCACTGGCCCTACCCTCTCTATAGAGAGGGATATCATAGCCTCCACAGAGTAAAAATATAAAACTGTAGGAAGATGCAGTGTTGGAAAAATTTAGATAAAAAGAGGTAGCAAATGCCTGAAATCGGGACCAACATACACCACATGCTGGAGAAAATTGCCAGGCAGCATCTATGGAGAAAAATGCGATGAAGGGTCTCAGTCCAAATTGTCGACTGTTCATCTTCCTCTGTAGATATTCTCTTACCTGCTGTATTCCTCCAACATTGTGTGTGTGTGTGGGAATGTGAAATGGAAACATTTCTTCTTCCAAAGCCACACCGTGCTCCGCACCATTAGTCACAGTGACACCATTTCAGAAGCGTTGCAAAATCGGAAGGTCTATGTCTTTCACTGATTTCACTGCCCTGTTATACACTTAATGATCACTTTATTTGGCTCATTAATGTAAATATCTAATAAGCTAATCATGTGGTAGCAACTCAGTGCATGCAGTCATGGTCAAGAGGTTCAGTTGTTCTTCAGGTAAAGCATCAAAATTGGGATTAAATGTGATATAAGTGTCCTTGACTGTGGAATGATTGTTGGTGCTGAAAAGGATGGTTTAACCATCTCAGAAACTGCTTATCTCCAGGGATTTTAATGCACAACAGTCTCTGGAGTTCCAGATAAGGGTATGATAAGAAGAAACATCCAGTGAACAGCAGTTCTTGTGGGCAAAATCGTTCTGTTGATGAAAGAGGTCAAAGGAGAATGACCAGATTGTTTCAAGTTGACAGGAAGATGCCAATAATGTGTTATAACGGTGTTGTGCAGAACAGCACCTCTGAATGCACAACACATTGTTCATTGAAGTGGATGGGTTCCAACAGCAGAAGACACACAATCACTCAGTGGCCACTTTGTGAGGTGCATGAGGACGCATTTTCAGGCAGCAACTTCCTAATATTTGTTACAGCTGGTAGTGGGGGATATAATCACTGGAGCAGCAGGATCGTGTCAAAGCAGGAAGACCAAAATAGAATTAAGTGAGGCCATGGAGTGTTTTCGAAGTAAAGTGAAGGTTTCTTGTGTTCGAGGACTGCAATAGAGCTTGGCAAAACAAGAGCAAACAGTATCTGGGCCTTTGGGTAGGAGAGGGCTCATGCTGCAGAATCCTCAATTAGTTCTTTCTTGTGAAGAATGAAGGCAGGGAATTGGTTCATGTCCACAATCAGGCCAGAGCTGACGAAGGGAACTTAGCTCAGAGTTGGGCAGAAATGAACATTGAAGCTACAGATTCAGTTAATATGTTCAGCCAGAGAGGATGTTTTGTTTTGTAACTCCAAAACTTTCAATTAATTGGGAACTTAGCTCAGAGTTGGGCAGAAATGAACATTGAAGCTACAGATTCAGTTAATATGTTCAGCCAGAGAGGATGTTTTGTTTTGTAACTCCAAAACTTTCAATTAATTGAAACCAAAAAAGCAGGAGCCCAAGAGAGCTTGCCTTAGTCTGTTTTAACTTCAAGCGAGGCGCGTGCTTTCACACAGTAGCGCCATGACATATGAAATTCATGTATAGTATTGTTTTATAAAACCCATAATGTGGATTATTTAAACCAAAAAGAATGCTTAATCAAACAAAATATTTACAGTATTACTGAAATATTAAATACACAACAGAGATGACTAAGGATTTGAAGCTGGAAAATTCGGTGAGTGACGAAGCTAAACTTCTACGGGCCCTACTGATCACTGAATTTTCAAAGGATCAAACCTCCTTTCATAGAGGCATCACTCCACGGCCAATGGTTTTAGTCACAGCTCCACCAGTACACTTTCAGCCAGGCAGTAGCAGACTGTATGCTCGCATACTCAGCTGGACACTTTAGGGCATGGGGAGTATCACAGGCCATCCATGGGTAGCCATTATTATAGACATCCATGTCAATTCTGTCCTTAAGTTGGCAGGATACTTGGTAGTGTGGAGGAGCAGAGGGATCTGGGGGTACATGTCCACAGATCCCTGAAAGCTGCCTCACAGGTGGATAGGGTAGTTAAGAAAGCTTATGGGGTGTTAGCTTTCATAAGTCGAGGGATAGAGTTTAAGAGTCGCGATGTAATGGTGCAGCTCTGTAAAACTCTGGTTAGGCCACACTTGGAGTACTGTGTCCAGTTCTGGTCACCTCACTATAGGAAGGATGTGGAAGCATTGGAAAGGGTACAGGGGAGATTTACCAGGATGCTGCCTGGTTTAGAAAGTATGCATTATGATCAGAGATTAAGGGAGCTAGGGCTTTACTCTTTGGAGAGAAGGAGGATGAGAGGAGACATGATAGAGGTGTACAAGATAATAAGAGGAATAGATAGAGTGGATAGCCAGCGCCTCTTCCCCAGGGCACCACTGCTCAATACAAGAGGACATGGCTTTAAGGTAAGGGGTGGGAAGTTCAAGGGGGATATTAGAGGAAGGTTTTTCACTCAGAGAGTGGTTGGTGCATGGAATGCACTGCCTGAGTCAGTGGTGGAGGCAGATACACTAGTGAAGTTTAAGAGACTACTAGACAGGTATATAGAGGAATCTAAGATGGGGGCTTATATGGGAGGCAGGGTTTGAGAGTCAGCACAACATTGTGGGCTGAAGGGCCTGTACTGCGCTGTACTATTCTATGTTCTATGTTCTATGTTCTAAAATACATAGAAGTTACTCATTGTGGTAAACTATACCTCTATTGTAATGAATGCCATCAAAAGTGCAAAAGACTGATAAGAAAGAACAATCACTGAAAGTGGAAAGAGGAAGCTAGTTACGAAAATACGTATGTAGTCGTACTTCTGAATTTAAAAAATTAGACATTTTCAGGGCAGAAACAGGACCTTCAACCCATGTGGGTGCTTGATCAAATGGGGGGGCGGTGGTATCATGCCAGCTTGTGTTGAGGGACAGAACAGTTAGATAGCTCTTCAAGTAGAATAAGGTGATGACAATATTACCTTGTCGCCATCTTGAGAACCAATTACTATTCCATGAGAAAGAACTGTTTCTGAAACATTTACTTTGCCTAAAATACAGGGGAAATTTATATCGAAGCTTCTTAAGAAGTAAATCCTCTTATGTGCAGATTTTTCACATTTCCTGGGGGTAACATCCACTGATTATCAGAAGCTGTGTGATAGTTATGATTTAAAACTTTGAGCTTCAGTGGATTGCAATTGAAAGGCTAAATGATAAGCAATGTTTGTGAAAATGATTGTTCAAGCTGCATCATAAAATTTAAGTGAAAGAAAAATATATTAAATCATCAAATCTGGCGAGTCTAATTAATCAAAGGTATACTAGTTCAATATTTTGCAATTCAAAAGGAACACAGCTTGTGTCCTCAGTAGTGAATAATGCATCAATTACTGCTGCCTGTCACTGGCCATGAGCAAAGTATATTTTACAAGCAGTGAGAAATTAATGTGGTTTCATACGTTGAAAGCTACTCCGTAGCATTCTGGTCTAAGGCCAAGGGGACAAGCATAAAAACTCTGAAACCAAATGACCCACAACAGCCCAAGGTCATAAAAAAGATCAAACACACTGTTCTGGTTTCATCTTTACAAATTCCTGTGGGGGCCACAGCTAAGAACATTCCTTACCAATTCTCACAGCAGTAACCTCCATTATTTACACCACCAGGTCCATAGAAACCAACTTAAGGTAAAGGAAAAGAAGCAGTCTAACAGCTTGAAAACATCTGAGAGGTCCAAGTGACTGTAAAGGGAAAAGAAAAGCAATGCCTAACACCAAAGGTATAAGATAAGGGCATTCTCGAACACTTTTATCTTAGAAGAACATGCACAAAAACATCACTTACAAAATTACCAGCTAGTTGTTAAACCTAAACTAAACCTGGGAGCAGGATAAGACATTGGATAGAAAGCTGAAAGTAAAAGATCAGGAGGTTAAAGTGGGTAAAACCTCCCTAGGGAACATCAATGAGTTATGTTCATAAATTTAGCTCCAAATTTCAGGTGAATTCACACAAGGAGGATCTGAGGAAGTAATCTGAAAAATAGCAAATGTTAAACCAAATACATAAGTGTGTATAAAATAGAATAATAAGCTTTGCTGTGAATTAAGGACAGGTTTGGGAGAATAACCACATATTTTGTGAATGATATTGAAAGGGTGTCAACAATTTGGATGGTTAACATGACAGTCAACATCTCTGAAGATCTATGCTGGGCCAAACATATAGATGCAAATACAAAGAAGGCACACCAGTGGCTATATTTCATTAGGAATTTCAGAATGTCACAAATGTCTACAAATGTACCAGGAAGTGAATGTTGACTGGTTGTATCACCATCAGGTATGAAGGTAGCAGTGCATTGGATTGGAAAAGACGCAGAGGATTGTAAACTCAACCAGGGTGGTGGTGAGGCAAGCACTCTGTCATGGGTACCTGCCTCTCCACCATCGAGGGCATCTTCAAAAGGTGATGCCTCCAGAACATAGCATACATCTTTAGCCAGAGAGTAGTGAATCTGTGGAATTATTTGCCACAGGCAGATGTGGAGGCCAAGTCTTTACGTATATTTAAGGCAGAGGTTGATAGATTCTTGATTGGTCAGGCATGAAGGGATATGGGGAGAAAGCAGGAGACTGGGGCTGAGAGGAAAGTTAAATCAGCCATGATGAAAAGCCAGAGCAGACTCGATGGGCCAAATGGCCTAATTCTGTTCCTATATTTAATGGTCTTATGAAGAACAGTCACCATCCAGGGTGTGTCCTCTTCTCTTTGCTACCATCAACGAGGAGGTACAGGAGATGAAGCAACACCCTCCGTAATTTAGGAAACACACATCAAAGTTGCTGGTGAATGCAGCAGGCCAGGCAGCATCTCTAGGAAGAGGTACAGTCGACGTTTCAGGCCGAGACCCTTCGTCAGGACTAACTGAAGGAAGAGTTAGTAAGAGCTGTTATAAGAAATCTCTTACTAACTCTTCCTTCAGTTAGTCCTGACGAAGGGTCTCAGACTGAAACGTCGACTGTACCTCTTCCTAGAGATGCTGCCTGGCCTGCTGCATTCACCAGCAACTTTGATGTGTATTGCTTGAATTTCCAGCATCTGCAGAATTCCTGTTGTTTCCGTACTTTAGGAACAACTTTTCTCCTTTGCTATTGGGTTTCTGAACCGACCATGAACCCATGAAAACTACCTATTTTGCTCCCCTAATGTGCCATTTATTTTTGTATAATCTTATTGTAATTTATAGTAATTTCATGTATGTACTGTACTGTTGCCACAAAACAACAAATTGCACGACATACAACAGTGATAATAAACTAGATTCTGATTCATCCCAAAGCTTGAATACCACGTCTCCTTAGAATAATTAACACAAGTCCTCAGAAGCAGTTGATAAAGAAATCACAGGGTGGTTCCTTTGTACTAAAAGACGGAGGCGGGATAGAAAACTTGGAAAAAAATCAAGCTGACTGAGAAAGGATTTTAAAGAGGTATAATGCTGATAAAGAATTCAGAATGGTTGAACTTGAGTAAAGTTAAAATTAAATGGTGAGGGCTGAAGAGACTCAGTTCTCATTAGTAACAGGCAAATTTAACGCAAAAGTTTGCCAGATATTCCTTATGCAGAGGTGGCCAAAATGTTAAGTGGCTTCTGAGAAATTATGAAACATTTAGATATTACAGAGGAAAGCAGGACTGTAGGATCTGTCAAGATGGTGGCATAGCTGTTTCAGCCTGCTTTTGGTCTCATACCAGTTGGTGAGTGAAAGCATCACATTATTTTCTAATGGCATGGTTTCGTCTAACAAATATGGATACTTGAAGTTTTATTTGGTACACTTTCCAACATTACAGAAACTCTGATAAGCTTATGATTTCAACAAAAACATTCAGAAATTTTGATCAACGCACATCAAAGTTGCTGGTGAACGCAGCAGGCCAGGCAACATCTCTAGAAAGAGGTACAGTCGACGTTTTGGGCCGAGACCCTTCGTCAGGACTAACTGAAAGAAGAGCTAATTTTAAAAAAATGGAAAATAAAAGTAGTTACAGAGTCATTGAGAAATAAAGCACGGAAACAGCCCCTTTTAACCCAACAGGTCTATGCTGTCCAAAACATCGACCTAAGCCAGTTCCATTTGCCCTTGTTTGGTCCATATCCCTCTAAGTCTTTGCTATCCCAGTGACTTTTAGATGTTGTTAATATACCTGCCTCAACCATTTCCTCAGGCAGTACATTCTACATATGCACCACGCTCTGTGTGAAGGAGTTAGCCCTTAGGTTCCTTTGAAATCTTTCCCCTCGCACCTTAAGCCCATGCCCTCTACTTTATAATTCCCTACTGTGGGAAAAAATCTGTAAGTTCTATACAGTTGCATAAACTTCCATGCAACATTATTAATTTAGCACCTTCCATTCTGAATCTTGTGTGGAAAAATTGACATTAATACTGATGTAAAAAATCATGTGCGAATGTTAATATTTTATATGCAAAATTGGCTCATTATCCCAATCTGCTCTTAAACTGGACCCATGGCAACCAAAATGTAAAACAATGTTGTTTGAACTAGGGAAATGCAAATTTAATGCTTGAAATAGTTTAAGTAGCTTCAGGGCAGATGATGGGAAGATGACGTCATTAAAACAGAAACTTGCAACTGAGTTCTGAACAGCATATTCAATAATAATTTGACCTTTCAAATTTAAAATGATGATCAACCTGACGTATGGGTTTTAAACAAGAGGCTAAAAATTACTTTCAAAGATATTTTCAGACGAAAGCTTAACACATATGTATGACCTTATTATTCTCATTAATTTAGAGAGGTCATTAACAAATGCCCTAATAACTCAAATAAAATCCAGTGCAGAATTTAATTTGAATGCATTAAGTGCGTAACTCCTATTACCACCAGTATTTTTTCTGGCCTACATCACATTTTTGGCCCTGGCACTCTTCTGAGATGATAAGAAAACTGTATAAGAGAGTATTTTAGATCTGTCTTCCCAACAGAAGCAATATTCAATGGAGTATCTTTCATACTGTCTCTGAGTCAGATATAATGCATTAGAATCAATTCAAGGATCTCAAAGACAAAATTGCAGTGTGGCCCTGTTGCACTGTTTGAGGATCTACCTTCCATATGAGATGTTAAATTGAGGTTCTTTTATGCTATCAGGTGCATAAAAAGAATCCATTAGATAATGCTCCCATGCTGAGTGTGTGAATTGTTGTTCAAGATACAATATATTTGCAAATTGTTTTTGTTGTGTATTTAATATTTCAGTAACTTTTAAGTAATATTGTAAATATGTTGTTTGATTAAGCATTCTTTGTTTACATAATTCATTGTGAGTTATATGTAAAAAGTACATGAATTGCATATGTCATTATGCCACCACATTATATGTGCATAAGACCATAAGACCATAAGACAAAGGAGCAGAAGTAGGCCATTCGGCCCATCGAGTCTGCTCCGCCATTTTATCATGAGCTGATCCATTTTATCCTATTTAGTCCCACTGCCCCGCCTTCTCACCATAACCTTTGATGCCCTGGCTACTCAGATACCTATCAATCTCTGCCTTAAAGACACCCAATGACTTGGCCTCCACTGCTGCCGTGGCAACAAATTCCATAGATTAACCACCCTCTGACTAAAAAAATTTTTTCGTGTTTCTGTTCTGAAAGGGCGCCCTTCAATCCTGAAGTCATGGCCTCTCGTACTAGACTCCCCCATCATGGGAAACAACTTGCATGCCTCACTAAAAGCAAAATTAAACTGTCAACAAGTTATCCCTGGCTCCAGTGTTTTTCTTTCAATTAGTTTTATGTTTTGCAGTTACAAAACAAAACAGTTTCCTACAGTACAGGATGACTTTATAATGCAACAGTAAAAGGCACAGAAGAAATGCAAGTTTGCTAAGTGCCTCTGTGTGTTCTCCCACACTTCTCCATTGTGGTTGGCAATGGCTAAGAAGCCCTCAGGATTCAGGCACTAAGATCAATCTTACAAGCTAACCTTGTGCTGCGCATACAGTAAAGTTCTGGTAACTTTGTAATGGCCTAATGTGTGCAAACTTTGTTGAGCAAGATCTGCTCAGGAAAATAAAAAAGTTCTGCAAAGTGGCCTAGTGGTACAGAACTCTAAGGATTGTCTCAACAGTACTTCCCATCTAACACATGCAGAACTCTGCAAAACCCAATAATCATCTCGTGACCCAGCTGAGCGCTGCCAGGCAGCTCTGTACTCAATCTATTCCTGTTGTTTTGCATTTATCAAGCAGACATCTGGCAAGGTGAAATAATGTAGGTTCAGCAACTAATATCAACCAGACCTCCTGGTATGGCCTAATGTATGCAAGCTTTGTAATGGCCTAATATATGCAAACTTTGCTGAGGCTAACATATGCAAACGTTGCTGAGCAAGATCTGCTCAGGAAAATAAAGAGGTTCTACAAAGTAGCCTGGTGGTACAGGACTGCAAGGATTGTCTCAACAGTATTTCCCATCTAACACATGCACAACTCTGCAAAACCCAATAATCATCTCATGACCTAGCTGAGTGTTGACAGACAGCTCTGTACTCGATCTGTTCCTTTTTTTAATGCTTTAATCAAGCAGACAGCTGGAAAGGTGAAATAACTGAGATTCAGCAACTAATGTCAACCAGACCGCCTGGTGTTGATCTGATAGGTTAAATTTCCCTACTTAAGTCCATTTCAACTTCAGTGCCCGATACTAATGAGTCCAATATTAAACTGAAGGTGTCAAATGAGATCTTACAATAACAATATTTAGCCCCTAACTGACTCAGGCTTCACAAATAGCATTGTCAAAGTTATTAACTGGTTCCAGACCCTCTGGCCAAATTTCAACTTTGCAATAAAAAAAGATGGAATTTTGCAATTTATATATGAATGCAGTGAAGGGGGTTGGGGTCATAGAGAGTTAAAAACTTTATCTGGGTTCCTTATCCTGGTCTTTCATATATATGTAGGTTTACATTTAACAAGTAATATAGGTGAGGATAAGAAGGGTGTTGGAATCTATGGAGCTCTACCTCAACAAGTCAGCAATTTCAGCAAAGCGGTAAGGAAAAGAGGAGATATAATTGCTAACAGTGTTGGCAGGCTGGAGTGCACCTGTTAATAGTTGGGAGGAGAATGTCCAGCTGAGATCAAAAGACAGGACTGAGCAATGACTGCAGGCAGACATCAAGGTCTCAAATACATTCAGAAATGCATTGTTAAAATTTTCTGATGGTGCTGATTATTTTCTTTCTTTGTCTGAGCAAAAGCAGAAAGCAACTGTTGAAAGCAGCAGGAGTTTCCAGCAGGAATCAGCCTTTGTCAATCTTAAGAAGCAGAAAACCATCAGGTTTGAACTGTATAAGTAGGGTCTTTTTTCAAAAATTGAAGTGAGAGTTAAATCTATAACTCTTATTTTCAATAAATGCATGAAGCAATTAGGAAGGAACCTGAGAAAACTTACTTATTGTGTATGTTGGGTAGGGCTGCCAAATCAGGTTGGTTGAGATGAACGGCTTCCACATGTTACAGGTGCTGGTTATGGAACAGAAAGACGTAGGAGGGTGTTGTGCATTTAATATTTGAGTAAGATTAAATGCACAACATTGGGCACATGACCAAGTGGTTAAGGCATTCGACTAGCGACCTGAAGGTCATGAGTTGAGCCCCAGCCAAGGCAGTGTGTTGTGTCCTTGAGCAAGACACTTAACCACACAGTGCTCTGCAATAACACCGGTGCCAAGCTGTATTGGCCCTTGCCCTTCCCTTGGACAACATCGGTGTCGTGGAGAGGGGAGACTTGCAGCATGGGCAACTGCCAGTCTACCATACAACTTTGCCCAGGGCTGCACCCTGACGAGTGAAGACTTTCCAGGCGCAGATCCATGGTCTCGCAAGACTAACAGATACTTTTGTAATATTGTAAATATATTGTTTGAGCATTCTTGTTTGTTACATAATTCATTAAAGGTTATATGTAAAAGTATGTGAGTGGCATACGTCATCACACCACCACGTCATACACGAGTTCCTTGATTAATGTAAAAACAAAACTAAGATACACAACTCCCAGCCTCATGTTTGTGTTTTCAATTAATATCATGTTTTGGAGTTATAAATGATGATCTATTTTTAAAACAAACCTGAGAAGACATGTTGAACTGCAGCAAGTCTTTTGAGTTTTTAAAAAAGCACAGTGAGAAATGATCAAGCACTTAAAAAATAACGCAGTGTGGTTTCTTTGCAAAAGTCAAAAATGGTCAAATTCCCAGGATCATAACCAGTGAGTACCAGGCGATAACAATCTTAAATGTTTAAAAAAAAGCAGAAATGGCTGGTACATTGGAAAGATAAATGTGTTAGATTGCACAGGAGATAGCTGGAATATGTATACCGAACAGATTGAACAGTATTTTATAGCAAATGGAATAGCCAATGAAAGACAAGTATCAGTGTAGTGCATTGGGTGCAAAACCATGCAATTTGTTTAGAAGTTTGACTGCTCCAGCTAAGTCAGCCAAAATGGGCTTTGCTGATGCCATAAAAGTAATGCAGGAATATTTAGAATCAAAACCATTGTTGATTGAGGAACACTTTAGATTTCATAAACAGAATCAAAAGTAAGGCAAGTCCATTTCAGCATACGTGGCTGAAATGAAGAGACTGAGTATTGTCAGTTTAGTGATGGGTTTAGTGATACTCTGAGAGATCATTTACTTTATAGAATCTTACAAGAAAACATTCAAAATGGCTCCTAACTGAAGCACAACTTTCATTTAAAAGAGCAGTTGAAGCAGCTATATCAATGGAAACAACAGACAGAGCCACAACTGAGTTGCAGTCAGGAATGAAAGTGAAGATGAACAAAATTGCAACTGTTGTGCAACTACATATCAATTAAATTAAAGCACACACACAGGAGATGGCTTTAACTGATGTATTCACATTGCAACGAGAGGGAAATAGAGAGTGAACAATGTGCTGCATAGACAACAGATCAATACGCATCCGTAGATAACAGTCCATAGGTAAAGCTAAATGGAGTCATTGCTCTAAAAGAAATAGATCATACATTACACTTCCTCTCCCTTTAAGTTAATGTAACTTAAAACTGCATATGTACAAAACATTCAATTTCCCTTTCACAAACCATATTCAAATAAATATGCTTTCACAATAATAGTCCATAACTAACTTCACTATACTAAAAATTCAGTATTTTTGGGTGGCGCTCTGTTTCT
This sequence comes from Mobula hypostoma, assembly GCF_963921235.1. Lineage (NCBI taxonomy): Eukaryota > Metazoa > Chordata > Chondrichthyes > Myliobatiformes > Myliobatidae > Mobula > Mobula hypostoma. The sequence continues at coordinate 87,039,470 of NC_086106.1, forward strand.
TTCAGGATAGTGCCTGTGGAGTGACATCAGTTTTAGCAGATGTCTTGTCAATGGTAATGTCCTCATAGTGCCTCTGGGCATGTGGAGTCGCATCAAGCTTTCTAGGTGTCTTATCTAAGACAATGTTCTCTGTTGCCGGTGTCATGTTGCTGTCAGTGACATGATCATCACTGAGGCGTAAGACCGGCAGCTGTAATGTGTCGGTCTTCTTGGATGTAGTCGACTTAGTTGTGTTCTTCGGTTGTGCGTTCGGTATCTGGTCCACATGATGTCCAACATCCACTGTGTACAATAATGATCCAGTTCTTGTAGCTATCCTACCAGGTGTCCATTTGTCTTCTCCATAATCATGCACGAGGACTTCCTGTCCAATCTTGAAGCTCCTTGCTGATTCACTTTGCAACTGGCTGAACTACCCATTCTGCAATTCCCTCCATAGATCTGGTTTCAGGAGGTCTATGCAAGATCTTAGATTCCTGCTCATGACGGCACTGAAGGCATGACAGGGTTCCCATTACACAAAAAAGGAAATTGCCCACCTTGTGCTGTAGAGAAATGTCCTCCTTGCCCATGGCTTTAATGGACTAATTGAAGGTTTGGATAAACCTTTCAGCTAACCCATTCATTGCTGGCTGGTGAGGAGCTGACTTGAAATGTCCGATGCCATTTTTCTCATGAATAATCTGAACTCTTCTGATGTGTATAGTGGTCTGTTGTCATTCATAATTTGCTCTGGTATGCCATTTCTGGCAATGGTAGCCCTCAAAGTGGAAACAGTCTTTTCTGAGGAAGTTGACTTCATTGCTATGACCTCAGGCCACTTTGAATAAGCATCCACAGCAGTCAGAAACATGAAGTCCATGAATGGCCCGCAAAGACAATATGTGCCTTTTGCCATGGTAATGATGGCCACTCCCATGAGTGTAATGCTGGGTGTGGGGGTGCATTTTGAACTTTTTGGTAGCCTGAACAGCTTTTAGCAGAGTCTTCAATCTGGTCATCTATTCCTGGCCACCACACATAGCACCAGGCTAGACTCTTCATCTTGACTGTACCCAGGTGTCCTTCACACAGATCCTCTGGTGCACAGTTTACAGGGAACCACACCACGAGATCCACACATCAGTGTTCTTCGACATACTGACAGTTGATCTTGTCTCATTTAGAACTATGGAATCATAGGGTTACCATGAAGTGATCATCCATACATTGTCATGTCATAGACTTGTGACAATGTTGAGTCATTCCTTGTTGTCTTTGTGTTTCGGCATATGTTACCGGCAATCAGTCCACCATTTGGACCAAACATTTCTTCTTCAGTTGCCAATAGCGGAAGGTATGACAAGCCATCAGCATCGCTGTGTTGTTTGGTACCCTTGAACTCTATGTCATAAGAGTGGACTCCTAGGAACAGTGCCCAACATTGTAACTGGCTAGCAGACATCACTGGGATTCCCTTTGTGGGACTGAAAATGGGCAAAGGAGTCTGGTGAACTGTCACTGGTGTAAACTTTTGTCCATAGTGGTAGTGGTGGAACTTATTTATTCCCCATACTGACTAAGGGCCTCTCAGTCGAGCTGTGTGTCATTGTGTTCTGTGGTTGTCAGAGATCTTGAAGCAAACACAGTCGGACATTCACAGCCACCTTTCATAATGTGTGACAAAGTGGCTCCAGTGCCATAAGGGGATACATCGCATGCCAATCTGATGGGCAGGGATGGGTCATAATGAGCGAGCTGATTATCGGATGTTATTAGTCTCTATGGTTCCTTGAATGCTCTTTCAAATCTTTCTGACCATTCCAACTTTGCTCCTGCCTGCAAGTACAGTCAATGGATGCAACGCTGTAGCAATGTTTGGGAGAAAACAGTGGTACTGGTTTACAAGGCTCAGGTATGCTCTGAATTGTGACACATATTCCAGTTTGGGTACCTGTAGCCATGCTTCAATCTTCTCTTGTGACTTATGTAACCCATGCTTGTCTGGCATGTCCACAGTATGAGATTTAATTCTTGAAAAGCTCACATTTCTCTCTCTTTGTGTGCAGACTACACTCACTCAGTCTGGTAAGCATTTTACCAAGGTTCTAGAGGTGTTCTTCATCATTTTGACCAGGCACATATGATGTCATCAAAGTAACGTTGTGTTCCTGGGACATCTTGGTGCACTTGGTCCTTTGCCAAATTGCTGGAGCTGATGCGATACCAAAAATAACACGATTATACGGGAACAGTCCCTTGACAGTGTTGATCGTAAGGAACTTCCTGATTGACTGTTAATCTCCATTTGCAAATAAGCTTGTGATGGGTCAATCTTTGAAAACCTCTCCCCGCTTGCCAAAGATGCAAAAATGTCTTCTACTCACAGCAGGGGAAAATGCATGGTACACAGTACCAGGCTGAAGTTCACCTTGAAATCCCCACATACGTGAATGGCTCCAGTTTTCCCTTTCTTGATTACTGGGACAATGGGCATGGCCCAATGACTTCATTCAACCTTGGAGAGAATTCCAGATGCCTCCAACCTCTGAAGTTCGGCATCAACTTTAGGATGTAGTGCGTAAGGTACTGGACATGTTTTACAGAATCCTGGTGTTGCTGCTTCATCCAGTTCAATTCCGGCCTTCATATCTTTGAGTTTACTAATACCCTTCTCAAACACCTTGTCATTAGTATTAAGCAGCTCTGACGGTCTCTGGTTAGTGCTACCATTTGGGCTGTCATTGCCTGTTGATGTCACACTGAAAGCTTTGATTGAGTGTTAGTCCAGTTGGATTTTTCTCAACCATTCATGTCCAAAAAGTGCTGGTCCTCCACTGTTGCACATACAAAGCTCTAACTGCTGCGTTTGACCTCCACTTGTCACCTTCACTTTCAATTTGCCTTTGGGAGGCACTTTTTCACCTGCGTAGGTCCTTAGCATCACTGAGGTCTTCTCACATGGTAGCTTAGAAGACAGTTGGTTTTTAGTCAGCCTCTGAAATTATAAACAAAGATGACCCTATATTTTGTGTATTTCACATTCTAACCTCTTTTTCTGTAGTACTACCTCATCCTTTGCTGAAGTCTCTAATGATATTGCAATAGTCATACATGGTTCTAAGGTTAGGTCTCTTTCTGCCAGTAGCCTCTTTTGAGAGCTTTGACTTTGCTGGCACATCCAAGTCTGTTCCTTACTGCATCAAATAGTTTATCTCTAAATTCACAGTATTGGGAATGTTTGTGCAGTTCTGCAATGTTTTCAGAAATGCTTTCATCCCTTAGTTCCTTTTGTAAAATCTAAATCTCTCAGCTATTACTAGTAGTTTAGGGCTCAAGTGTCTTGAATGTCTTGCCTACTGGCTTTTCGCGCGTTACTAATTTGTGTGAGAGACTGCATGTTCTAGTACCCATTAAGCTAAAAAGTGTAGGGGGCTTTCTTTTCCTCATCCACATTGTTTGCTTTACAAAACAGTTCAGCCCTTTCAATATACGACTGCCGGCCTTCATTAGCACTATTAAATTTATCATCTTTCCTGAATACAGCCATCATCACTTTGTTAGTTGTGCATCTTTCACTATGTACTATGCAGTTACTCATGCATCACTTTGTTAGCGTCCATGATGGCCTACTCACTGTTGGTTAATTCTTTTCTCTTGCTGTCTCAACCTTGAATCATCCTGTAACTAATAGTGCAGTTGGTGATATTCTCTGATATTCAAGTGCATTCTCGTCGCAAATTTATTGTGTCTGTGCAACTACACATCAATTAAATAAAAACATGCATGTGGGAAATGGCTTTAACTAGTGTATTTGCATCACAGTGAGAAAGAGAGAGAGAGAGAAACAGACAGAGAGAGACCCATGCACATGCGTTGACATAAATCCATACATAGTCCTAAGGGGACATTGCTCTAAAAGGAATAGATCCATACATTACAGCAACGTCTGAACAGAAACTGGCTTAGCCAAACAAATTGTGTTACTATTGTGGCAGGGGCTCACATTCACCAGACTAACGCAGATTTAACGTAAAACTTGCAAAAAATGCAACACAGTAGGAAGCATACAAAGAGCATGTCGGGTAGACAAAAATAAATGGTCTGCATGGGGAAGGGAAAAAGATAAAAGTCAAATTGCTGTTTCAAGGTAAGCACTAATCTGTATATTATGATGAGGAATCTGATAATGATGAGAGTGACACAGGACTAAGTAGCTGTAAGATTCACTATGTGAAAATTAACAGGACACAAGCAATGTGGTTTACACCAGAAGTCAATGGCAAATTAATTAAAATGGAATTGGACACTGGGTTCGGCTGTTTCAAACATCCCACAAAAGAAGATTAAACAGCATTTTAAATATACGCAATAGAAGCTTGCAGATATCCAACTAAGACCTTGTACAGGAGAAAAGATCAAAAGTCTCCCTATTAGGGCAGAGATGATCCAAAGGAAACCAGAAAAGACCCCACACTGTCTCAGATCTACATAGCCACCCAAAAGGGCTAGAATTTGGAGCAAAAATCCCAGTTTCCCCCATTTTTACCAGCGCCAGGAAGAATTTGCTCTTGATGGAGGTTGCCTTGTATTAGGGTTAGGGTTGTGGCGATTCACTGTTATTGTACCATCCGAGCTGAGAACTAAAGTGTTGGAGGAGCTACATGCTGGTCATCTCGGTGTGGTCAAAATGAAAGCATCGGTTAAATCTTTTGTCTGGTTCCCAGGGATAGATCAGCAGATCAGGCAACTTTTCATGCGCTGATCAGGATGCCAGCATGTCGTGAAAATGTCAAGAGCAGCGTCTCTCCATCCCTTGGAATGACCTGCATTGCCCTGGCAGAGGATTCATATAGATTTTGCCAAACCATTCATGGTCACTAATTTCTTGGTAGTAGTGGACGGGGCCACAAAGTGGCTAGAAGTGTTCCCAATAGCCTTTACTCCAGCGTCACGCACTGTTGATGTGTTGAGAAGCATCTTCTCAAGGATTGGTGTTCCAGAACACTTAGTCAGTGACAATGGACCACACTTTGTTGCAAACAGTTTCAGTGATTCCAGAAAATTAATGGAATATGACTTGTTAATTCTGCACTTAACCTCCCATCTACAAATGGCTTGGTGAAAAGATTTAGTCAGAGTCTAAAGAATGCACTGCAAGCAATGTCAGTAGAAAACAACATACTAACACCAAATCAGAAGTTCACCTACTTTTTCCTTGCATATCACATTGCAGAATAAGGAGGATGCAGGACAAACAGCTGAGACAAATTGAGGGCTCCTCAAAACAAGGAGGTTTGATGTTTCACTCCTGGTCAAGTGGTCCTGCGGAGGGACTACAGAGGTGATCAAAACTGGGTACTCAGAAAGATTAAGGACAGAACTGGACCACTCTTGTGAGATTTGTGGCTGATATCATCTGGAGATGACACATCAATCAGTTGAGGGGAGCAGAGTTAACTGTTAGAAAAGAAAGGTGAGCTGTCAGAACTACTTCCTGCAGTCCCAGAATGAATTTCTTCAACCCCATGTAGGACCACCTTGAACCTGAGATTGTTTCACAGCAACAAATCTCACCAGCCAAGAAGAGTGAACCATCTTGTCAGGAAAGACATTATCCTACAAGAATAAGAAAGCCTCCACAGTGATTAAATCTTCAGGTCTGAGTGGGACAATTTAAAATTTACTATGCTGTGGAAGTTTATAGCAGTATTATAGTATACTGTATATACTATTTATATATATATACAGGATATATATCAGTTGAGATGCATTCTATATTGATTTGGAGTTTATAGCTAAGCAGAAAGAAGTGTTGTGTATTTAATATTTTAGGTAATATTTGAGTAACAATGTAACACATTACTTGATTAAGCATTCTTGTTTGCTTATATAATTCATTATGTTATATGTAAAAGTATATGAATGGCATACGTCATCACGCCATCACGTCAGATGCACGTTTCTCACTTAAAATAAAAACAAAACTAAGATATTTCCCATCTCTGTGCTTTTGTATTCAATTTATTTTATGGTTTAGAGTCACAAAACATAACAGTGGGTGGGTTGAAAAGTGTGAGATAAATCATTCAAAAGTAAAGAAAAAAAAACATGGGGAATCAAAAAAGAAACGTTACAAGAAGTAAATGATGCACTACTAGATACTACTAGATTTGATAGTAAACCATTTTTAGTTCATATATATGTAATATACCGTGGATGTGATTCTTGCAATAGGAGAGATAGATTGAATAAAATTCTTGAAGGAAATGCACACAGATATCAGGGGTTTGGGACAACAAACGGTTTGCAAAGAGGCCATATGCTGTGATTCACAGCTGAGATTTGTTTACATTATGGAAATCCCTGGACTGCTTAACCAGTAATTTCTAGGTATGGAACAACTTTATAGATTATGATAAAAATAATGTTAAAGTAAGTAATCCAGTCACTTTAAACACTAGCTCAGCTTCTTCAGCTACTTAATGGCAGTAATGAAACCAGGGATTAAATATTCACATTTGCTTCTTTTAATAATAATTAGAAATATTCTATTGATTCTCAGGTGCTGATGGGCCAAAATTGTGTTCAATTTCATTCAAGTCACCCTACCACCCCCAGCCCCCGCACACCTTTTTGGATCCTGTAAACCCAGATTAAGAAAATAGCTATTGTTGATCTAGTTTTAAAGCTGACAAAATAAGAGTTGTGTTTATTGTTTAGCATGTGGCCTATTAAGTTACTGTAGCCAATAGTAAAATTTGCCGAAGGTTCCGGAGAAAGGAATTTACAGTCTGATTCAGGATATTATAAAACGTAGGCTGAAAAATCAACGGAACCAAGATCTTCTCACACACTGATATTCAGAGAGGATCATCTACAATGGTGGTAGAAAGTTTACAAATCCTGCAGAATATTCTCTATTTCTGCTTAAGTATGACCTAAAATGTGATCAGATCTTCATGTAAGTCCTAAAACTAGATAAAGAGAACCCAATTAAATAAATAACACAAAAATATTATACATGTTCATTTATTTATTGAGAATAATGATCCAATATTACAAGTATTTGTTGGAAGAAGCATGTGAACCTCTGGGCTACTGCCTTCTACAAAAGCTATTTGGAGTCAGGTGTTCCAATCAATGAGATGAGATTGGAGGCCTGGGTTACAGCGGCGCCCTGCATTATAAAAAGATACACAACGTCAGGTTACTGACAGAGCCTGCTTTTCTCAAAAAAGATCTGTTTATGTGCACCATGCCTCGATCAAAACAACTTTCAGAGGACCTTAGAAGAAGAATTGTAGAGATTCATGAAGCTGGAAAAAGACCTGCGTGTTCATCAGTCCACAGTAAGAGAAATTGTCTACAAATGAAGGAAACTCAGTACTGTTGCTACTCTCCCTAAGAGTGGGCATCATGCAAAGTTCACACCAAAAGCACACTGTGCGATGCTGAAAGAAATGAAAAAGAACCCAAAGGCAACAGCAAAAGACCTGCAGAAATCTCTACAAATTGCTAAAGTCTCTGTTCATGTGTCCACGAGAAGATAAACACTGAACAAGAATGGTGTTCATGGAAAGACACAATGGAGGAAACTACTGTTCTCTAAAGAAACACTGCGTCTCGAGTTTGCAAAAGGCATTGTGGATATTCGACAATGCTTCTGGGACAATGTTCTGTGGACAGATGAGACAAAAGTTGAACTTTTTGGCAGAAATGCACATTGCTATTTTTGGAGGAAAAAGCGCACTGCACACCAACATCAAAACCTCATCCCACCTGTGAAGCATGGTGGAAGGAGCATCAGGGTTTGGCACTGCCCTGCTGCCTCAGGGCCTGGACAGCTTGCAACTGTTGAGAGAACAATGAATTTAAAGTTGTATCAGAACATTTTACAGGAAGTGTCAGGGTAGCAGTACGTCACCTGAAGCTTAATAGAAGTTGATTTATGCAACAAGACAATGATCCGAAATACAAGAGTAAATCAACAACAGAATGGTTTAAAAAAATCCATGTTTTGGAATGGCCGAGTCAGAGTCCTGACCTTAATCCTGTTGTAATTTTGTGGAAGCAAGCAGTTCATGCAGGGAAGCCCAATAACATCCCAGATTTGAAGCAGTTTTGTAAGGAAGAATGGCCTGGAGTTCTTCCAAGCCAGTGTGCAGGAATGAGTAACGGTTAGTGGAAATGCTTGGTTTGAAGTGATTGCTGTCCAAAGGGGGTTGGGGGGGGGGGGTTCACACCAGTTACTGAAAAAAGGTTCACATACTTTTCCAACAAATATATGTAATATTGGATAATGTTTCTCAATACATAAGTGAACAAGTGTAATGTTTTTGTGTTATTTATTTAATTGGGTTCTCTTTATCTAGTTTTAGGATCACAGTTTATGTCATATTTATGCAGAAATAGAGACAATTCCACAGGGTTCACAAACTTTCTAGCACCAATGTTAAGAACAAAAGAATGGCTTGTGACAGAAACATGTGTTGCCTGACATTGAGAAACCAGTGTGCATGCAAATATGACTGAATATATAGGGAAAAATTAGCATATGGCAACATGTCATGAATTGCACATAAGTGTGAACCCTGTCATGGCAAAGTGGATTCAAAGCTCAACAAGAGAAGGTTAATATACTTCAGGAGAATGAGTTCAGTATATTAAATTATTGGAGTTCAGACCTACACCATAGAAAACTAACCTGATGGTTTCTATAATTGCACCACTAAGACAGATATAAGCAGCATATAAAAGGAATGAAACATAAACATTTGATTTACAACTAAGAACTAAAGTGAAGCAACAAATAGAGATAATTATCCATGGGGTGAATACATTTACAAATAAGCACCGGAAGAGTGCATGTCAACAATTGGAATCGTATGTTAAACTGCAGTTCTCCATACCCAACTGTGCCTGAATCTTTTGAATAGCACCCATTTACACTTGCAAAGGTTAGTTGCATTTGCCTCGTTCGTGTGAGAATTTTGTTCGGTAAACATTTGCAAGTTACCCATAAACATCTGATCCCTTCTAGATAAATAGATCAGATATAGTTTTTGAACAGTTTTCTATGGGCAACAGAAGACTAACATAATTTATCTTTCTATTTACCTGTCCAACTACAGAGAAGATGTTTTTCCCTGTGGCTTGCTGTTCTTAAGGACAAATAAGTGACTTGAAGCTGTTGAATGGTCTTAGCTATTGGTCATGTATAAATATGAGATGGTGGGCGAGTTTTAGAGTTATATATGTTCCAAATTATTGAAAAGTGGGTTTGTGTTCAAGAGCCAGTAACTAATGGCAGTGTTAAGTCCATTTATTGAGCATGTTTAACTAGCATTATTATTGCCATCTTTGTGAAAACTTGTATTGTCATTATATATAATATAACCCAAGGAACTGTACAAAACAAGAAAAGGTCTTTTGGCCCTTGATGTTTGTGCTGACTAAAATGGCAATGGGAACTAACCCTATCTGTCTGCACAATACTATATCCTTCCATCCACTACTTGTTCATGTATCTGTCTAAATGCTTCTCAAACATTGCTATCTCGTCTACTTCCTCCACCTCCCAGGAGAACATTACAGGCAGCTGCCACCCTTTGTGCTTTGCGATCTATTAATTCACATTTCCCCTCTGGATAAAAGATCCTGACTGTTTACCCTATTTATGCCTTTCATAATTTTATATATTACTATCAACTCACTCCTCAGACTCCAAGGCTCCAGAGAAAACAATCCAACTTTGTTCAACCTCTCTGTATATTTAATATTCTCTGGTTAATAAAATTCCCAATGAATTTCTTCTGCATCATTCAAAGCATTCATGTCCTTTCTGCAATACCGACCTAGAATGCACACGTTACTCCAAAGTATGGCCCAACCAAAGTTCTACACAACTCACAACATTTACCTTCTGCAGTATCTTCCACATCCGCAGAATTTCTTGTGTTTATTTATCTTCAATGCCCTGACCGGTAAGACAGTAATATTCTTGCTTTCCTTATCAGTCTGTTGCTGATTTCAGGGATCTATTAACTTGCACCCCAAGATCACTCAGTCTATCAATGATCCTAAATGTCATGCTATTTACTGCATTCTTTCCTCTTATGTTAGACCTGCCAAAGTGCAACACATCACACCTGTCCCGATTAACTCCATCTGCCATTACGCCATCAAATTTTCAACCGATGTATTTCTTGCTGTGTTTTGACAACCTTCCTCACTATCTATAAAGCTGCCAAATTTCTTATCATCAACAAACTTACTAATCTGTGAGTGCAGTTCTCCTTTAAGAAAATGGAATTGGGGCGCCACACCAGTCTACAGATGTGATTGGAACACATAAGCCTTAGTCTTATATGCCCGACTATCCTGCTGCTAAAAGTACAGTTTCTAGAAAATAAAACTGATAACCTCAGAGTAAGATATACCACAGGGACATCAGGGACTGCTGTGTACTCTGCTTTCTGGAAACCTGGCTCACACCCGCAATTTCAGATGGAGCGCTGCAGCCTGACGGTTTCGGCATTCTCCACAAAGTCAGAACAGCTCAGTCTTTTAAGGCAAGGGAGGTGGAGTATGCTTTCTGATTAACCCATCGTGGTGCACAGATGTGGAGGCTCTGTCTCACTCTTGCTCACCTGAACTGGAACATCTAGTGGCTAAATGTCTGTTTTATCTGGAGAGGGAGTTTTCCACCAGCGGTTTACATTTCACCTCACACCAGGCACTCTAGAAGCTGAGCAATGAAATCAGCAGGCACAAAACTAGCCACACTGATGCCTTCCTTATCACTGTGGGAGATTTCAACTAGACCAGCCTGAAGAAGTCTCTGAACAACTGCCACGAACAGTAGAGACAACACTACTTCTACTCTCACCATATAGGCAGAGACTAAAGACCGCACCACCAGCGGTGAGGACCAACAAGGTACGGTCAAGAGAGGCAGAGGAGTGGCTACAGGTCTGCTTTGAGTTGGTAAACTGGATAATATTCAGGATTCATTTTTGAGTCTAAGCGAATATGCTGCAATTGTCGCCAACTTCATCAAGACCTGTGTGGATGAGCACCTTTGAACCATACTGGACATACCCAAAGTAAAAGCCATGGATGAACCAGGTGATTCATACTCTGCTGAGGGCTAGATTTGTGGCCTGCAGCAGTGGTCCCCAACCTCCAGGCCGTGGACCGATACATTGCCGCAAAGAATGCAGCGGTGGCCGGAACACACACAGCACATAATTAATTAGCTTGTTTATTTCGATTTTTTTCTTAAAGATGTGCTGGGTGCGTTCCGGCCACCGCTGCACCCCTGCATGCTTTGTAGCAATGTATTGGTCCTCGGAGGTTGGGGACCACTGGCTTTCAGGACTGGTGATTCAGAACTATACAGCTATACAAGTCGAGGTACAAACTACATAAGAATATTTTATGAGTGAGAAGACAATTCTGATTGAGGTTAGAGATGGAATCAGATGTACATCAGCTCTGGGAGGGTTTACAGGCCATTACTTCCTACAAAGCAAAACCTAACATCATGAATAGCTGTGATGTTTCACTTTCAGATGAGCTCAATGCCACTTATATATACAGAATTTCAGATAGTTACCATGAGGCGAACAGAATTAAGATAGATCAGCAAGCCGAGTGATGTCACAACAACAACAACCTTGCATTCAACAGCAGTAAGACCGAGGAACTGATTGTAGCCTTCAGAAATGGGTAGTCAAAGATACACACACCAGTCCTCACCAGGAACTGCTCATTCCTCTCTGCCACCAGAATTATGAATGGACAATGAACCCATAAACTCTACCTTTCTGTAATTTTCCCCTCTGTCTGCACTACTTATTCACACACACACACACACACACACACACACACACACACACGCACACACACACATATATATACACACTCATTGTAATTTATAGTTTTTATTATTATGTAATGCAATGAACTGCTGCCACAAAACAACAAATTTCATGACAGGTTCCAGTGATATTAAATCTGATTTTGATTCTAACCTCTACATTTCCATAATTCCTATTTTGGTTGATAAGGTTGTTGCTATGGTTTGTATCCTCCTGTCATGCTAGCTTAAACCCTCCTGAGAAGCACTGGCAAACTTCTCTGCAAGGATATGGGCACCCCCTCTGATACAGGGGCAAGCAGTCCTTCATATAAACTCCCACCTACTCCAGACAAAGTGCAATGATCCTTGCAGCTGAAGCCTGACTATCTGTGTCAGTTCCTTAACCACACATTCATCTGTACTATCTCCCTCTTTCTTGTCTCACTAGGAGATAGCACGGGAAATACTCCTGAGATTACAACACTGAAGGTCCTGTTTTTTCTTAACATTATAACTACATAAATTCTCATTGAAGAATTTCATCTCTCCTCCTGCCTATGTCGTGATATATCATTGGGGAAATAGTGATTATAGTCACTCATATTTTTCATTACTTTATAGGACACAGTTTTTGCAATTTTTCTTGTTACTATTGCTGTCTCTGAGGGTGCAGCTTATGTTTCATTCACTGTTCAATAAGGATTGAAGTGTTGGATTAAACCCTTTCTTTAACAAAGACATTTTTGAAATAACTCTTGTCTTGAGCAAAACGGAAAGGAAGATACTAAAGTACAACTGTCTCAAAAAGTGGAGCCAGATGCAGAAGTTGAATGAATTTCAGGTGGTCGATCTTGAGTTCCACTGCCACATACATTCAAACTCTTTGTAAACATCCGCATGAGAGATATTTTTAAAACATTTAAGTAGATTTAAACAATTAAGCAGAAATCAAACACACAAATAATAAACTTCCTTAAAATAACAACTTACCAAAAATTACTTAAGGATAGTAATCAACATTTCTTCCAAAAATCCAGAAAATGTCACCACAACTACTTCCCCAACTCTACATCCTGCTTGAGGTCAGATCATTTCAATCCAGTTCCTGGAATGGATTCTGGACCTTCGCACTCTGTACAGTTCGATATCACACAATCACAGTGAACTATCCAACCGTTACTGCATGCTTATTTTCCTAAGACATGCAAGCATGGGTCAATGCGTTATTGTAAGGACATTTCAATTGTGATATTCTGCAGGAGAAAGTGAGTAAAACACATCAGTAGGAATATAAAATACTGAGTCCCACGCATGGTTAATTCAGAGATGAAACAAACTAAGTGAAAACGAGAGACCTATGGAGACACAAGAGACTGCAGGTGCTGGAAAGTGGCGCAAATTCCTCCAGCAGATTGTTTATTCTGGAGACTTAACCAGTCCCTGCCACAGCACCAGGTTTCATCTCAGCTTTTGCAATGGATCAGCAACTGAAAACTAAGCCATGCAGAAAGCGATGCCTCAGAAAGGCAGCATCCATTATTGATCCCCATCACCCAGGACATGCCCTCTTCTCATTGTTACCACCAGGAAGTGGGTACAGAAGCTTAAAGGCACACACTTGGCGATTCAAGACCAGTTTCTTCCCCTCCGCCATCCGATTTCTAAATGGACTTTGAACCCATGAACACCACCTCACTTTCATTATTTCTATTTTTGCACTATTTTTAATTTAACTATTTAATATACATATATATAGGTGTAACTGATTTACTTCTTTTTGTATTATCACCTATTGCATTGTTCTGCTGCCAGTAAGTTAACAAAATTTCACAACATATGATGGTAATATTAAAGCTGATTCTGATTCTGATTCTGAAGGTGTTGCAACTCACTTCTGATGACAGCCGAAGAGATAAGAAAATAATACACTTGCCCACACATTAAGAATGGTTGGCTAGGGAAAGTTGCCTGCACAACTGCAGCCAGTAAGAAACCAGACTGAAGTCGGAAAAAAAAGCAGCTGTGACTATATGTGAATAGAAAGCATACGCAACAGATGTAAATAATATACCTAACAAATTCTAGACCAAACGAGTGTGCCCTGATGATGTTAATCTCCTGTGGATCAATGACTTAAGTCAGCTGATGAGAGCGTTATGAGCTGCACTATAACTGGATGGCAGTATGGCGAGGTTTAGTGTTAATGCAAAACTGACATCTTGAAAACCACCTGGGGAAAGAACTCCATGGAGTGTGTGTGAAGAAGAAATGACAGAATTATTAATGCACTCTCATTTCAAAATCAATGTTGCATCTAAAACTGGTACCACCAGTTATATTTATTACTATTCACATTCACGCAGAAGACCTCTAAACACATTGCAAAGAGAATAAAGGAGGTCTGGCAATTAATCAGAGAGTTATAACAACAAGCATTAAGTTACAAAGCAGTTAACTGAGGGCTAGCAATAAATATCTGCATAAGTGAACGAGGTAAGACTGTAAAATAGCCAAATAGTCAGATTTCCTGAAATGCAGTTGAGAGATGGAACGGTAGGTGTGTTGGATCCTCTGGTACTGCAGGTAATGTGTTGGTGGTAGCTGGGCAGATACTTCTCCAAATAGCCTGATTGAAGTCCTTGGCAAGGAAGTGAAAGGCATAAGGGTGTGCTGTTTCTTGTTTGTTAATCGTGGCCTCAAAACATTGAGTGCTTGCTTGACATCCGCCTTTGGCAAAATGTAAACAGCAGTCAGGATCATGGTGGAAAACTCTCTCTGTGAGTGGAATGGTCAGTACTTAATTGTTAGATATTCCAGGTTGGGAGGACTTGAGAGAGACAAGGCCACTACATCCTAGCACCATGATGAAGCAGATGCTGCACATCTGTCCTTTCCTGATATCACCATCCAGTCCATCCAGTGATCTGAGCACAGTGTTTGGAGTGTGGGCAGTCACCAAATCTTCTATCCTTGCTAGTACCTTGTCTCTAATTCCCTGGGTTTTTACTTTGTTTAGCAGCCTTGTGTGCAACACCTTGCCAATGGCCTTCTGAAAATCCAAATAAGTAACATCCAATGACTCTCATTTGAGTTGAAGGTGTCACATTGAAAACTCTCTTAAACTCTTCTTGATCTTGACTTCCAAAACAGGTACTCACAGCTGGAGGCTACAAGTTAGCAGAGGAAAGAACATC
Organism: Mobula hypostoma; assembly: GCF_963921235.1. Classification (NCBI taxonomy): domain Eukaryota; kingdom Metazoa; phylum Chordata; class Chondrichthyes; order Myliobatiformes; family Myliobatidae; genus Mobula; species Mobula hypostoma. The sequence continues at coordinate 87,054,509 of NC_086106.1, forward strand.
AGAACATCAGAATATTCTGAAATGCTTAGATAAACTGGCAAAAACATCAAAATACAATAAAGGCTGGACATTTTAAACAGAAAATGAGAGGGATACTCAGTATCTGTAGAGACAAAAGCTGTTAGGAGGATAGAAATTCATCCTCTGTCACATACATTTTACTTGTGAAATAACATCGTGTGTGGAAGCAGAAAATAACAAGTACTTGCTTTTTAATGAACATGACTGATACTTTTATATTCTAATATTTCAATTTGTCACTTGTTCATCAAAACCCACCACGAGTGTCTCCATCATTTTTTGTTAGTTTTATGGGTGAAGCAAACGGTATGAAATGAAAAAATTCACTTCCCATTTTATTGGGCTGCTTTGCTACTGTTAGCACTCATAGATTAAAAGTGACCACATTTTTATTGAAATTGAATCAAAATCCTTCTATATTGAAAGAGTCAGGAATTATAAAGACAATCAGAGTTTTTTTTCACCCAGGGCAGCAATGGCTAATACAAGAGGGCACACTTTTAAGGTAATTGGAAGAAAGGATGATGGTGGGGGGTGGGGGGAGATGTCAAAGGTAGGTAGGTTTTTACACTGAAAAGTTCATTGTACATTCATGGAACATAGAGGTGTACAAGATAATAAGAGGAATAGATAGAGTGGATAGCCAGTGCCTCTTCCCCAGGGCACCACTGCTCAATACAAGAGGACATGGCTTTAAGGTAAGGGGTGGGAAGTTCAAGGGGGATATCAGAGGAAGGTTTTTTACTCAGAGAGTGGTTGGTGTGTGGAATGCACTGCCTGAGTCAGGGGTGGAGGCAGATACACTAGTGAAGTTTAAGAGACTACTAGACAGGTATATGGAGGAATTTAAGGTGGGGGGGTTACATGGGAGGCAGGGTTTGAGGGTCGGCACAAAATTGTGGGCCAAGGGGCCTGTACTGTGCTGTACTATTCCATGTTCTATGCTGCCAAGGGTAGTGGGAGAAGCTTTAGATTGATCTTGGAGTGGATTGAAATGTCAGCACAACATTCTGGGCCAAATGGCCTGTACTGCACTGTGCTGTTCTATGTTCTAAATTCTAAAAGTGAGTTTTGAAGAGATGGGAATATGCATATTTCTTTAAGGAGGCTTAATTGTCATTGGAGAGATGCACCTTCAACCAGAAGGTGCAAAGTAAAGGTTTCATGCCAGGTTCTTAGCACAACAGTGTTGTCAGTAATGCGTTTCTATATATAAAATACTATAATGACACCTCTTATTGCTTATGTTGTCACTCATAGGAACGCATCCTGAGCCCCTATCAAATTATATTCAGTTAATTACAAGCCAAGAGATTTCAAACTAAAATTGTATGGCATATTCACAATTACATTTACTTTGGGTCACATCAGCAGAGGTGCATATCAGAGAAGAAGCAAAGCTCATCTTTGGTTTGAACAGAGATCATTGCTTTGATATGTTAACTCAGTTTCCCTTTCCAAAAATGCAATTTGATCTGCTGAATATTTCCAGGATATTCTGTTTTATTTTAAATGATCGGAAATTGCTTATATATATATGGAGCATAGTTGTATTTTGTAAGATTAAATCAGCACTAGAAATTAAATGTTGAAATTATAAACCTCAGTTTCCATTGGATGCCAAAATGGGGAGAGAAATCTGTTTTTCATTTTTGGTGGCTTGTTCTTAGACTTAGACAAACTGCTTTGTTCTGCCAATGTACTTAACACTGTATCTAACTGCACAGCACTGGATGTGCACGATGAAAGAGAGCAGAGGAAGTGTGACATTGTCTAAATCATGTTTTATTCAATGTTAATGATGTTTGTAAAATACAAAAATATCGTACAGTCTAGCAATAAAATAATACATTGGTTGATGCAATGATTCATCCCTTTCAAAAAAATGTAGCTACTGTACAAATAGTTTAAATCTCAATGCAGCGCATTCCATTTCTCTCCATTTTTTATCTGCATTTAACGTTGGAATTACACATTTAGGCGATCATACTGGTAGAAAGGATAATTAACTCTTAACCTATGTAAAGAGCACTTGGCTCAGGAGAACTTGGGTGAGTGAGTGGGAGTAGGACTGAAGCACACTTCATGACCCAGTGATGTAATAATGTACAGGCAGTGCTGTCTTCCAGCATTTTTATTCTTTACTTGTGCACTGCTTTCACTCAATTTCAACTTAATTATAGAGGGAAGAATTGTGGTTTATGCTTTTTATTGTTGTACTAATTTGAAAAATTTTGCAATTTTCTTATTTAAAGAATAGAATTTTGTAGGTTTATTATCTTACTTTTAAGGTATTTTTCTCTACAATGTATCTCTATTATACACATCACTCTAAAATAACAGTGGCTTTAGACCCTCCCTCCACCCCCATCCAGCCCAGCATAATACTCTGCCTTCCTCACACTCAACAACTTTTCTGAATGTCTCTGACTCTCACAATTAGAATATGTTATCTACTGTATTTTCTCTGTCTAACATATTAGATATATTGTCTCGTTTATGCAGCTCAGCCTATAGTTCTTCTGGTTATTAACCTGAGCAATTATAATTGTCAGGTATCTTTAAGTAGGGTCCATCTGTTTCTCTGGTGTGTGTGTGTGTGTGTGTGTGTGTGTGTGTGTGTGTGTGTGTGTGTGCGCGCGCGTGTGTGCGTGTGTGTGTGTGTGTGTGTGTGTGAACGAGATATTGCAACTAGAGATGTGCCTGCTTTGCAACAATGCAATATTGTCACAGTCAGTCTGCACCAACAGCTTAAAGAATCAAGATGTAAAAGGTATGCCTGGCCTGCTGCATTCCACCAGCATTTTGTGTGTGTTGCTTGTAAAAGGTATGACCTCACTGTCTAGCAAACTAACACTTCTCAGTATGCCATGTCTGAAGCATTTTGAAGGCATGGCAAAACTGATGACAATGAATGGTATCTTTCTTTCCAGTTTATTGAACAAAACTGATGAATTTCCTTGGCACTGTTCAAATGTGTTTGTGGCACCAAAACTAAATTTTGTAGTAGTTTGTGTAAAGGCCTCAACATGGAATAAATACAGAGCTAAAATAAATGGCACATTACAGTACCACTGAGTTGCTACTTGTTGGTTCATGTACACACCAAGATTAACCATCTCATTGCAAGGAAAACAGGAAATGAAGCTTATACCAGCAACTCACAAGATATTGACAAATCTTCTCACAACATCCTATATAAAGATAGGCAGTGATAGCAAGATCACATTATTCAAAAACCATCAGAAATAGATGAATGACCGAAGTTTGGACAAGGACCCAGAAGCAGAGTGAGACAATGAATTACTATGGCCACTTTAGTAAAACTATGACCACTTTACAGTAAAAAGAATTTTGCTTTTGTTGTCTTATTGTGTTCTTCCTGGTAAAATTTGTGTTTAATTTTTTTTTTGTGAATGCTGCTTATGTTGTGTATCTGTAATGCTGCTGCAATTAGTTTTTTCATTGCACCTGTATATATATATATATATATATATATATGTATGTACTTGTGCATATCACAAAAACCTTGACTCGATTATAGAGGTTACCCTTGGGTTTTAATTTTACAGCATTTTATTTGATCAAGCATTATGAGATAGGTTTGAGTGTGGATAGATGGATGAACAAATTTTATTAAAGCCCCAAAACACATAAAAATTGATCTTCAACGTTGCACCTAATATTGTTGTGCTGAAGGACACGTCCGCTATGAATACTCTAGAATTTTATCCATCAGAATTGCTGCAGTCTGCAGTCAGAGTTGGAGCAAGTTTCAAGCATTTGAAACAGTCTAACATGTACCCATATGATTACATCCAGCTGCTCTTATTGTGGCCATCATTCAACAAAGTCCAGACACTTAAAATAACAGAGTGTCTTCGTTGCCAAAAGAAAGATCCTATTTCAAAACCCTCTAGATCTCATGTTCAAATCAGTGACAAAAGCAGTCTCAGTGGCAATTCAAAATGACATTAGAAATCTGAAATTCAACTTCATTGAGAATGGAGAACTGAGATCAGAAACAGAATCAGGTTTATTATCACTCTCTTGAATTACATTAAATTTGTTCTTTGTAAGAGCAGTACAGCGTACAGATATAAAATTACTATAAATGACAAAATAACTAAATAGTGCAAAAAATATAATAAGAAGGTAGTGTTGAATAGTTCATAAGCTATTCAGAAATCACATGGTGGAGGGGAAAATTGTCACTTTTCAGACTCCTGTACCTCCTCAGCATGTGCTGGTTGGTGACAGTCCTCAGTGATGCATGGTTCCTTCTCGAGGCACTGCTCCTTAAAGATATCCTTGATGGTGGAGACAGTTGCGCCTGTGATGGAACGGGCTGAATCTACAACTCTCTGCCTTCTTTTGTGATTCTGTGCATTGGAGTCTCCATCCCAGGCTCTGATGCAACCAGTCAGAACGCTCTCCACCATACGTTCGTAGAAATTTATCAGACTCTTTGATGACATGCCGAATTATCTTAAACTCCTGATGAAGTAAATCCTCTGGTATGCCTTCTTTGTGACTGCTTCAATGGGTTGGGCCCAGGGTAGATCCTTTGAGATGCTGACACCCATAGACCTGAAGCTGCTCACCCTTTTTGGAGATTGTATGGTGTCCAACCATGGGCAGTAGCAAAGAGACCCACTTTCAAGTAAAGTCATTCATTATCAGTGTAAACTGATACCACCACAAACTATTCACTCCTGTGTCAAGACACTAACTCCATCAAGTTCAGCTAGAAACCACTGATAGAATGCATCTTCATACCAAAAGTCAGTTCTGATACTGGCTTTCCTGATACTGGGGCACACAAATACCCAATCCAACATGGTGCACATGAGTACAGCTACCCATCATTGCAGCAAACTATGAAGGTTTTTTATGAGGGAAAAGCTAACTGAGATAGCTTGTTCAAGTGTCTGATAACAGTAGGATTGAATCTGTCCTTGAAACTGGCGGTACATGCCTTTATAACTTGTACCTCAGGAATTTGTTTAAAATGTTTTTCAATGTGTTTAGAGACAGCAATACTGGTGTAACCAGGTACAATGACTGCATTTTCAAAAGACCAGATGAAAACCCAGTTAATTGTAAGCTTAGACCAGCTGATATACTCTAAGAACAAAGAGATCTGCTTGTGAAACACCAGCCAAAATGAGTGGGCCATGCCAACTGTGGCTGTGCCTGGCAAATGAATTGTTGAGGCAATGTGAGGATTAATAAATCCTTTTGAATTGGGTTGTTGAGCAATAACCAACATTCCCTTCGGAAGGCAAGATCATAAGTCTTCAACATACACAAAATGCTGGAGGAACTCACATAAAGTTGGATCTTACTCATTAGACCATGGACCAAAAGACACAGGAGCAGAATTAGGTCATTTAGCTCATCAAGTCTGTTCCACCAGTCTATCACAACTGATTTATTATACCTCTCAATCCCATTCTCCTGCCTTCTCCCCATAACCTTTGATGCCCTTACTAATCAAGAACCGTTTTAAATATAATCAATAACTTAGATTCCACAGCTGTTTGTGGTAATGAATCCACAGATTCACCACCCTCTGGCTAAATAAATTCCCCTCATCATCTCTGTTCGAAAAGGATGTCCCTTTATTCTGAGGCTGTGACCTCGGATCCATGACAAATTGCACCACTCTTGCTCAAACCTGAAGGTTAACAAACAGTCTTTGTATTGGGCAGCCTCTTGGAATTGAGGTTGACTTGTTTCCATTAAGTAATGGAAGGAGATCTGTGCATCATATTTTTTAACATAGGGTAGCCATTGCACACCAGCTGCTGCATGGTTTTGACAGAGTGAGGTCCTGATCTAACCACAAAGACAAATGGAGATCAGGCTTTGCTGCACCAAATGCCTTCTTCCTTCTCTCCGTAGCCTTTGATGCCCTGACTAATCAAGAACCTATCAACCTCCGCTTTAAGTATATGCAATGACTTGGCCTCCACAGCCATCTGTGATTGTCATGCTGAGCACAGAAAAGGCCCTTTGGCCCAACGCATCTATGCCAATGAAGACGCCTACACAAGTTAGTCACATTTGCCTGTGCTTGGCCCATTTTCCTCCAAACTTTTCCTATGTCTTTTGAACATTGTAAATGTGCATGCCTCTACCACCCTCTGTATGAAAAATATGCTATGATGACAAACCAAGTTATCAGAAGATTGATGTTGATGAGAGAGATAAGAGAGACAATGGAGAAACATTCAAAATGCTAATAAGAAAGAAGAGAGAGATTAATGAGAAAGAGACACATTTCAGAATATTGACAGACCGGTTGCTTTGAACCTGAACTGTTTGAAGTTTGATGGACGGGCGATACCCCAGCAGGGGGATAAAAAGGACAGGTTCGCTAAGGCACGACACACTACGAGATCACGAGATAATGAGACCCTGGAAGAGCGGTGTGCCCCCACAAGTTGGTGGAAGTTTGGAGGTCTGGTCGCGGGAACTGACCATAGACGCACAGGGTGAAAAGGTGCGATCGGCGGGAACCTGGTGTGTGTGTCCGCCCTTGCCTGGGTGCCGGGTTCACCACGGAAGAACAGTCATATCCAGAACGGAGGGGTCACAGTCGGTGACCACAGAAGACATAAAAGGGTTCGCCCAATAATTAACTGCGAAGAACATTAAAGGTCTGTCTGAATCAGATTTGCATATTCCCTCTCTCTCTCTCCAATGGCACAACAGCGATTACTGCGAACTGTACTAAGCTGAATTGCATCACTTGAGACTGATCATTTTACCCTAGACTGCGATAGAGCTTGATTGATTCCTATTACCCTAGTTCTGTGTACATGTGTGTTTTATCATTGCTAACCTGTTGCATTTATATCCGTACGATTAGAGTACTGTGTTACTTATTTCTTCAATAAAACTTTATTAGTTTCTGTTAACCAGACTCCAACTAAGTGGTCCATTTCTGCTGGTTTGGCTACCCAGTTACGGGGTACGTAACATAAGTGGGGGCTCATCCGAGATTTTGAACGCCAAATTTGGGACTGGGTAAATTGATTGGGTTAAAATTCCCGAAAGAAAGAAAGGGCCAACAGCAGAAATGGAGATTGAGGAATTTCTAAAGGCGCCAACCTTGGAGGCATTAGAGGATGCCAGGAAATCAGAATTGGCAATTGTGGTCAAACGGTTGAATCTTTTTAAGGGGAAGTTGACAATGAGGAGAGCAGAGATGCACAGAGCTATCATTGAGCATTATGTGTCTAAAGGTGTGTTTTCCCAAGGGGAACTGGAGGTGGTATCTATGGGCAAACCTAGTGGTGAAGCAGTACAGCTGCAGGTTGAAAAATTGAGACTCGAGCACGAGTTCCGGTTAAAACAGCTGGAACGAGAAGAGAGGGACAGGCAGTTAGAGCAAGAAGAGAGGGACAGGCAGTTAGAGCGAGAAGAGAGAAAGAAACAGAGGGAAAAGGAATTTGAGCTGGAGAAGTTAAGGATGACACTAGCGCAGGGCCCCATGCCGAACCAAGGTGGAGGGTTCAGGGTGACCCAGGAGGTTAGGCTGGTTCCCCCATTTGAGGTGGCTGATATTGATCGGTACTTTCTCCATTTTGAAAAAGTCGCTGCAAGTCAAGACTGGCCAAGGGATAAGTGGGCTGTTTTGCTTCAGAGCGTACTTAAAGGGAAGGCTTAACAAGCTTACTCGGCATTGTTCGCAGAAGATGCCCAGAGGTATGATGTGGTGAAAGAGGCGATACTCAGGATTTATGAGTTGGTCCCGGAGGCATACTGGCAGAGGTTCCGGAATGTGAGGAAGCAGTGGGGCCGCACGTATTTAGAGTTTGCCCGTGAGGTGCAGATGTATTGTGAGCGTTGGTGCACCTCGAAAGGGGTCAATGGGTATTATGACAGACTGCTACAGCTAATACTGATTGAGCAGTTTAAAGGTTGTGTCCCTGAAGGTATGAGGCCCTATCTAGATGAGAAAGAGGCAGAAACTTTAGCCGCAACTGCTAAGTTAGCGGATGAATACGCGTTGATGCACAAAGCGAAGTTTACCCCGAGTAAAAGCTACAAGAAGGGTAGTCAAGAGGGCGGAGAGAGTCCGCCAGGAAAGTCAGAAAGTAAGCCGGGGACTAGTGAGAAGGATAAGGAAGACCGGGAGCAGTTTGATAGGAAGTCTCCTGGGGTCGTATGCGATAATTGTGGGAAAGCCGGTCACTTTGCGTCCAGGTGCTTTGCCCCAAAGAAGGAGATGGGGAAAGGGAAAATGACGGTTCCGACTGGCTGTATTGAGCTGGCAAACAAACCGCTAGGGGAGAAGAGGTCTGATAAAGTTCAGGAAGGGCGCGAGAAGTTTATCTTGGCTGGATTGGTGTCGGTGAAGGAGGGGTTAAACCCGGTTCCAGTACAGATCTGGAGAGACACTGGAGCTTGTCAGTCATTGATCTTAAAGAGTGTGTTAGACTTTAGTTCAGAGACCCAGACTGGGGAGGTCAGTGTGATAAAAGGCATTGGGAAAGGGACTGAAGCAGTACCTTTGCACCAGGTACACCTAAAAAGCGACTTAGTCTCCAGACCGTTCACGATCGGGGTGAGGCCCGAACTACCGATGGAAGACATGGAGGTCTTACTCGGTAATGACCTCACCGGCGGAAATGTGTTCTCAGCAGTAAAACTGACGAGCCAGCCTTCCAGCATTGAGCCCCGCCCATGAACTCACAGGCTTATCCTGTTTGCGCAGTGACTCGGCGCATGTCCAGAAAGGCTGCCGAAACGAATGTAGATTTAGCTGAGATCTTTTTACCAGCCTTGTACCAGGAGGGGTTAGAAAGTGAGGAGCATAGCAGAACAGAAGGAAGTGAGGGAGTTGAGGTAGACTTATCATTAGCAAGGAAGGACTTTATACAGGCACAGGAGCGAGACGAGGAGCTGATGGTTTTGGCGGAGACAGCTCTCTCTGAAGCGGAATTAAAAAGGGAGCCAGTGGGCTATTATGTGAAGGAGGGAGTACTAAAGAGGAAATGGAGACCAAGTACCATGCCCACAGATGAGGAATGGGGGGTGGTGCTGAAAATTTATAGGGGCGAGGTTCTTAACCTGGCCCCCAAGATACCCCTCGGTGGACATTTTGGGGTGAGGAAGGCAGTCGATAGAATCATGAAAGAGTTTTACTGGCCGCACAGGAGGAAGGATGTTATTGACTATTGTAGACGTGAGCCGACACAGCCTATTGATATGCTAACAGCTTGCCATGATAAGAGAACAGACCTAGTCGGTGTTATCACGAAAATTAATGAGGCTAGGGTGCCATCCGATAAGGGGAAAACCCATTTTGAAAAGGTAAGTGTGGTGCCAACCAGCTGGGAGAACTCTATTGTTTTGGCCAACTTTGCTGATGAGTTCTCTTACTTAACCCTCGAACAGAGCGAGCCGATGATAAAGCTAATTAACCGGCACGCACAAGTATGTCCGAATGTCCCGAGGCGATGCAAAGAGCCGAGACATGGTGTTATTGTCACATCAGGTCAGCCTAGTGAGCAACATCTCTATAGGATGATTAATTCAGTGACAAAAGGGCTAAAGAATGCCAAAGTGTATATTGGCGATTTAGTGGTCTGGAGTGACACGTGGGAGGGACACATTGTGGCAGTAGAGGAGCTGTTTAAAAAGCTGTTTGAAGCCAGCCTGACAGTGAACCTCGCAAAAAGTGAATTCGGCCACGGAAAGATCACTTATCTGGGATTTGTGGTAAGACAGGGGCAGCTGGCACCGATGCAGGCTAAGGCGCGGGCTATCTCTGAAGTCCCCACCCCAACAGACAAGAGAGCCCTGAGAAGATTCTTGGGGATGGTGGGGTACTATCGGAAGTTTTGCAAAAACTTTGCGAATATTACCCTCCCTCTTACTAAGCTGTTGCCAAAGAATGCTAAGTTTGTGTGGGACGACCTTTGTTATATGTGTCCAGGACAGAAACCACTGAGAATTTACACTGATCACAACCCATTAGTGTTTTTGGCCACTATGAGGGATAAAAACAAAAGGTTGCTAAGTTGGAGCCTGGTCTTAGAGGATATTAAAATAAAACATATAAAAGGAACGGAAAATGTGATTGCTGACTCTTTGTCAAGGTGTTGACAACTTAAAGTTCTCCGTATTAGCCGAATAGCTGATGACCCTGTATATTAGTGTGTATTGAATAATGCATTCATGCCTATAATTATTACCCCGGTAAAAATCCTTTGAAGGATAGGGGTGTGACGACAAACCAAGTTATCAGAAGATTGATGCTGATGAGAGAGATAAGAGAGACAATGGAGAAACATTCAAAATGCTAATAAGAAAGAAGAGAGAGATTAATGAGAAAGAGACACATTTCAGAATATTGACAGACTGGTTGCTTTGAACCTGAACTGTTTGAAGTTTGATGGACAAGTGATACCCCAGCAGGGGGATAAAAAGAAAAGGTTCGCTAAGGCACGACACACCACGAGATCACGAGATAACGAGACCCTGGAAGAGCGGTGTGCCCCCACAAGTTGGTGGAAGTTTGGAGGTCTGGTCACGGGAACCGACCATAGATGCACAGGGTGAAAAGTTGTGATCGGCGGGAACCTGGTGTGTGTGTCCGCCCTTGCCTGGGTGCCGGGTTCACCGTGGAAGAACGGTCGTATCCGGAACGGAGGGGTCACAGTCGGTGACCACAGAAGACATAAAAGGGTTCGCCCGAAAACTAACTGCGAAGAACATTAAAGGTTTGTCTGAATCAGATTTGCATATTCCCTCTCTCTCTTTCCAATGGCACAACAGCGATTACTGCGAACTGTACTAAGCTGCACTGAACTCTGTGTCACTTGAGACTGATCATTTTATCCCTAGACTGCGATAGAGCTTGATTGATTCCTATTACCCTAGATCTGTGTACATGTGTGTTTTATCATTGCTAACCTGTTGCATTTATATCCGTACGATTAGAGTATTGTGTTACTTATTTCTTTAATAAAACTTTATTAGTTTCTGTTAACCAGACTCCAACTAAGTGGTCCATTTCTGCTGGTTTGGCAACCCAGTTACGGGGTACGTAACAATGCACATTGGGTTTCCTTTAAATCTTTCTCATCTTACCTTAAACCTACGCACTATAGCTTTAGACTCTCTTGCCCTGGCAAACAGACTGTGACCATCCACCTTATCCATGCCCCTCATGGTTTTATGAACATCCAAAGGGATTAAGTGCACATAGATGCACAATGACACTTTTCCAGAGCCCTTCTCCCTCAACTTCCAGTCATGCTGCCCTCCCCCAGACTTGCTACCTATGACTCCATCCCCATTCCCTTGGCTCAGCCCCTCTAAGTCCCCTTGCCTTTGTTCACCTCTTTTCCAGTTAGCACTTTCTCTCTTCCTTCTCTTCTTGATCCTCGTGCTACCACTCCACCCGTATTGCTCCACAGACTCCACCTGCTGGCTGCTCAGCTTCTACTAGAGAAGGGTTTTCCCCTGCGCCAGCCCTCTCCTCCTCACCTTTTGCCACACCTCAGAATTTACTGACTAGGTCCACAAGAGGAACTTGTGATTTTTCACTCACAAAAGAGTGCACAGACAAAGTAGTATGGACCAGCTCATGCACATGTCTATGCTACAGTCAAGAATGTAACATTCTCACAGTCAGTTTGAGCCAACAGCTTCAAGTCTCAACATGTAAATACCAGAAGTCTGCTGCTGGGAAGATAAATCATTATTTCTTAGAATTTATATACACTACATTGCAATGTATCAATGATTTTAAGTATACAGTTGAAACAGGGAAAACAATCATCCAGCAATGTCTTCACTCACATTAACAAGCAGAGGGCAATATTCAAATAGTTTCACCAATGTCTCTCACCTCAACAAACTTCTTTATAAACATTTATCATCTTCAGACTCTGATCCATTTCACCTTCTAGATGATGCCTTATACAATGAATGGACATTAGCAGAGTGGTTGCAGAAACAGCTATGTTTGACAGTTCAGGTTCTGACAGCTCATGTTGAGAAAGTGAATCCAGTAATTTGTGGTCTAACTCTGCCAAATCCAACTGCAAAAGGAGGAGAGATTGGCATGGGGCTAGCAACCTCATCCCATAAACACCCAGAGCTACAGAAGTCCCAACAGAAGATCTAAGAGCCACATCTTAGGAGAGGAAGTATACACCAAGAAGTTGGGCTATACTTGGGGACAACTTGAAAGAGTGGCCCAGGACAGAGGACTCTGGTGAGAGGCTGTCAGCAGCCTATGTCCCAGTAGGGGTGATGGACTAAAGTAAGTAAGGAAATAATATGTGGTCCAGTACAAGGAAAATCTAAATATGTCACTACAATCCAAATGATTTACTAAACTCGTACAAGGAAGGAAGCTTTTCATTCTAACCACTTTGAAGTGCAGGTAAACTAACCCACATTGCCTCACAGCTACAGCTGTAAACAATCAAGACAAAATTCATTTATAAGAAAGCCAGCTAGACCAGTATCACAGCACATCCACAGAATTTCTTTCTTTCTTTTGGGACACAGCATGGAATAGGCCCTTCGAACCACTCTGCCCCAGGAACCCCCAGCAACCCCAATTTAACCCTAGCCTAATCATGGAACAATTTACAGGGACTAATTAACCTATACGGGATGTCTTTGGACTGTTAGGGGAAACCAGAGCACCTGGAGAAATCCCAAACGTTCCACAGGGATGATGTCCTGACTCCTTACAATTGACGCCTGAATTTAACTCCGAACTCTGACACCACAATCTGTAATAACATCATGGTAACCACTAGGCTACCTTGGCGCCCAATCCAAGGCAATCCCAAACCAGTCCAAACTGCACAGTCATTCTCATTACAGTAATTGAAAAGATATCACAACCATGACCTAAGTTTCAGAGATTCAATGGGAATGCATTTCACCACAGCGAAGCCATGCGACTAAAGTTTCTTGTGCACAATCAAAAGAATGTTCTGGAGTGAAGTAAGGAAAGAGACAGTGCTTACTGATCCATCCACCAAGACAAAGGGGAAAGTAGTGGATGAATGTAGAGCATTGGGCTGACAGAAAATTATGAAGATGGATCATAGTCATTGTGCTGGGCAGGACAGGAGGACAAGAATAGCCATAATTGAATGTGCAGCTTAGCAGCAGTCGGTAACAAATATTTTAATAAACTTTTCATAAAATGCATGGAAAGAAACCAACTGGTGGTTCAAGAGGAATTAAATAGCGAGATTTTGTCGAAACTGCAATAGAGATGAGGAACAGAATGAAAATGGATTGTACAGGACATACTATAACACCTGAAAGGGAAGCAATGACAAAGTTGGAATGAGGTTGAGGGAAATAAAATACTTGCATTTATTTAATGTCTTAGTAAGAAGGAAAGCTTCTTAGATGATTAGACTCTTAATGCAAAGTCCAACTTAAAAGGTTTTAAAAAGATCTCCACTCATAAAACCCCTTGGTATCAATGATGTTATTTGATGTCATTCAGAAAAATAATGAAAATGTAACAGACAACTTGTACAGATCAAGATGCTACGAACAGCGATAAAATAAATGACCAAATGAGAACATTCATTGGTGTTGTTCTGGAAATATTTCTGCGCTCTTTTCAAATACTACCAGAGGATATTTGATTTCCAAAAAAAAACAGAAGATAATTTAGTTTCATTCAAAAGAATTTCTCTCTAACAGTGTAGGCAGTATTCATAGTCAATAGAGGTAGCAGCTGACAAAATGTGATTTACATTGGTCTTGAACTTTATATCTGAATGGGGCCCTCACTGAGTACTACATTCAAATGTTAGTCTACCTTAGTTCCAAATTATTTGAAATGTTTAACATTAAATCTACATTTCTGATTCAGGAAAACAGCAGCATTACCATCATAGGCCCGAAACGTCGACTGATCTTTTCCACGGATGCTGCCCAACCTGCTGAGTTCCTCCAGCGTGTTGTGAGTGTCGAATCAATTAAGGATGCTTGACAGTTGTGGCTGGGCTTGAATCCTATCACCTCTTACAGGGTGAAATCAAGCAACATAGGTGTCAACAAGGCTTCACTTCCAGGTGAGCTCAATGCCTTCTATGCTTGCTTTGACCATCAAAACATGGAGAAACCATCACAAGTTCCCATAACCCCGATGACCTTGTGATTTCAGTCTCTGAGACCAACGTGAGAGCATCTTTCAGGAGGATGAATCTACAGAGAGCATTCGGTTCAGATGAGGTACCTGGCCAAGTCTAAAGACCTGTGCTGATGAACTGACAGCAGTATTCACTGAGACCTTTAACCTTTTGCTTCACCATTCTGAGGAGTCTCCCTGCTTCAAGCAGCTTTGAATTGTACTAAGAACTAAGAAGAAGTTGGTAACCCACCTCATGACTATTGTCGAGTAGCACTTACATTCATGATGATGAAGGGTTATGAGAGGATGGTGATACAACATATCTAGTGCTGCTGGAGACGCAATTTGGATCCAATCCAGTTTGCCTACCAGCATAACAGATCAATAGCAGATGCTGTTTCTTTTGCTCTTCACTCAACCTTGGAACATCTGGACAGAAAAGGTCTATATGCAATACTATCATCCCCTCAAAACCAATCAATAAGCTTCAAGATCTTGTCCTCAATACTTCCTTGTTCAATTGGATCCTTGATTTCCTCACTTGCAGACCCCAGTCAATTCCAAACGGCAACAACATCTCCTCCACAATCTCCATCAGCACAGGTGCCCCATAAGGCTGTGTGCTTAGCCCCCTGCTCTACTTGCTTTAGTCAGGATTGTGTGGCTAGGCACAGCTCGAAGGTGGTGACGAATCAGCATATTGAAGAGATATTGAAAATCGGGCTGAGTGGTGCCACAATGACAACCTCGTACTCAATGTCAGCAAGACCAAAGAGCTGATTATTAAACTGGAGGTTCATGAGCCAGTGCTCAGTGGGGGAATTAGAGATGGAGAGGGTCCGCAGCTTTAAATTCCTCAGAATTTCAGAGAACCTGACCTGGGCCCAGCATGTGAGTGCAATTATGAAGAAAGCATGGTACTGCCACCACTTCCTTAGAAGTGTGTGAAGATTTGGCGTAACAACTAAAATTTTGGCAAACCTCTATAGATGTGTGGTGGAGAGTATTTTGACTGGCTGCAGCACACCCTTCTATGGAAACACCAATACCTTCAAACAGTAAATCCTACAAAAAGTAGTGATACAGCCCAGTCCATCATGGGTAGAGCTCTCCCCAGCACTGATCTCACATATACGGACTTTTGTTGCAGGAAAGCAGCATCAATCATCAGGGAACCCCACCACCCAGGTCGTGCTCTCTTTTCTCTGCTGTCATCAGAAAGGAGGTACAGGAGTCTCAGAACTCACACCACCAGGTTCAGAAACAGTTATTACCCCCTCAACCATCAGGCTCTTGAACCAGAGGGAATAACTTCACTCGACTTCACTTGCCCCATCACTGAACTGTTCCCACAACCTATAGCCTCACTTTCAAGGACTCTTCAACTCACATTTTCAATATTTATTGCATATTTATTTATTATTAGTATTTCTTTTTAAATTTGTATTTGCGCAGTTTATTGTCTTTTGCACACTGCTGGCCGGCCCTGTTGGGTGCATCTTCCATTAAGTCTATTATGGTTATTGGATTTACTGAATATGCCTGCAAGAAAATGAATCTCAGGGTTGTATATTGTGACATATATGTACTTTAAGCTTTGAACTGCAATCATTAAGCATTATAAATGAAACTAACAGTCAGCTTAGGAATTAAATTGTCAATTCTGCCAGAGGACAATTCCTTTTTGGTGTGGAGCTGAGGGGATGGTGGCAAAAATACAATGACACACAGAAATGAGAACAAAGGGAGATGCAATGACTTAAACAGCATTTACATTGGAATGGACATAGCAATTAGGTAACATTTTCAATGTTCTAAGGCTGAAATGTTCTACAGCATAATATCCAAGTTGATGTGATAGAACATTCCAATGCACAGGTGAAAAGAACACAAGGTTTTATAACCATGGAAGAAATCTCCTTTCCTGAATTTGATGGCTGCCCCAGTTTAGTCTGTAGGCCACAGAGAGGATATTGAAAGTGGAGGATTGCAGGTTGGGCAGAGGGTTAGTTCACATTCAGGTTACAGGCATCATAAGCAAGGTTGGTGTACCCTGGACCTAGCTGAGGTTGATGCATAATAAACATTCTGTAGCCAAGGAGCTGTTCTAGCTGCTCCCCATTCAGTAATAATGCTGATAGGTCTCACCTAGGCCCAGAAAGTCAAAGGAGCCACAAATGAAATCATAGGCTTAAAAGAGCATAATGTAATTCCTCAACTTCCCCAGTTATTCTTTTCACCTTTATCAAAATTTGATGTGTGACGTGCAGGAAATTCCAGGTGCAGTCTGAGAGCCTGAACTACAACGCAAGGGCCTGATTTTTTATTCTCATGCTCATTCTCTAGAAGTAGCAAAAACCTCAGATGGAAGCGCAACACCTCATATTCTGTCTGTGTAGCCTACAAACTGATGGCATGAACATCTATTTCTCTAACTCTGGTAATCAATCCTCCCTCCACTTCCTCTGTTTTCTACTTCCCATTCTGGTTACCCTCTGACCCCTTCTCTTCTCCTCCGCACTATGACCTGCCCATCAGCACTCTTTGGCTCCCCTCCTCCTTCTTCTTCATTCCTTTACCTCCTCCATCAATCACTTCCCCATCTCCCTCTTACATCATCTCTCTTCCCCTACCCACCCACCTTCCCCCTCAGCTGGTTTCATCTATCAGTTGCAAGCTGGTACTCCTTCCCCTCCCCCACCTTCTTATTCTAGCTTCTGCCCACTTCCTTTACAGAACTGATGAAGGCTCTCAGTCCTAAATGTTGACTGTTATTCCTTTCCATATATGCAGCCAGACCTGCTGAGTTCCTCCATCATGTTGTGTGTGTTACTCAAAATTTTCAGCATCTACAGAATCTTCTGTAGCTCTGAGAGGAGAGTGATAGTCCTGTCCTGGGAGAGGGGCAATCTGGCAATAAGCTGTATATAAGATTGCGAACTGCCCAGAATCTTAAAGGTTTTACTCAATATATTGAAATGTATTTAATAGAGAACGTGAAGGGTTAGTGGAGGAGAGGCAGAGGCTACAGGAAGCACACAGATACAGAGGAGCAAAGCAAGAATTACTGAGCACCATGGGAGCTTCCTCCACAACAGGAAGATTACCAATCAAAATACATTGAACTGTCCCACTGGAGAAGAAGGTCAGGTACAAGATTAGAGGCAAATCAACTGAAAACAAAATCTCCATTTAAAGTGGTAGGCTCAAGAATAGCTACTTTATCCAATCGGTTGTTGAACAAATCTGTATAACCCTGATCACCATTTTTGTAAAGCAACAATATGACCACTTTGCACAAAACTGGACTTCGTTTTATTTTTGTTCTCATTGTGTTCATTCATCTATAATTTTGCTTATGCTGTGTTTTTTTTCTTCTGAATATTGTGTTTTTAATGATATGTGCCTATGACAATGTGGCAACTAAATTGTTGATTTCACTTGAACATAGCTGTGTAAGTGGCAATATACCTCACTGTGATTGACAAAAAGGTCAGTGGGATGGGAGTTAAGTAATTTGACAAACCCTCCAAGAAAAAATCCCACAGAGGTGACAACCATCAGATTCAACCAAGGTTTCTTTCATGATTATAAAACTTTTTTACTCTTTTAACCTTTATTAGAGGGATTATTCTTATAATTTAAGACAAGCTGAGGTGAGAAATGTCAATTGGCTCATCTTTCAAGAGAAAATGATCTCTCTTCCTTCCAGGGTGCTGAATTATTAAAAAGATCTGGCTTTCAAATCACACGCTGCAATCAGATCAAGGTATAACTCAACTCAGGAGACTCTTCCATGGCTCATCCTTTACATCAGAATCAGAATCAGGTTTAATATCACCGGCATATGTTGAGAAATATGTTTATTTAACGGCACAATCTAATAAAATACCTGAACAAGTATAGAGGAAAAAACTCAAAAAAAATATATATAAAACCTGATTCTGATTCTGATATATATAAAATACTTAAGTTAAAATAAGCAGCGCAAAAAAAAGAAATAAAATAATAGTGAGGTACTGTTACTACCTTCACCCCATCCACCCGCCGACTTAATCAGAGACAGGATTCCTCTTCCTCATCTACCACCCCACCAGTCTTCACATCCAGCAGATAATTCTCCGTAATTTCTACCATCGCCAACCGAATCCCACCAACAAACACATCTATCCCTCCCTCTCACTTTCCACTTTCTGCAGGGATCGCTCCCTATACAACTCCCCTGTCTATCCGTCCCTCCCCACTGATAACCCTCCTGGTAATTAAACCAGCAAGTGGAACACACCTGCCCCTACACCTCCTCCCTCACTACCATTCAGCACCCCAAACAGTCCTTCCACGTGAGGTAGCACTTCACCTGTGTGTCTATTGGAGTCACCTGCTGTATCTGGTGCTCACAGTGTGTCCTCCTGGTAAATTGGTGAGACCCGATGTGGATTGGGAGACAGCTTCAACAAACACCTATGCTCTGTCCACCAGAAAAAGCAGGATCTACCAGTGATCACCCATTTTAATTCTACTTCCCATTCCCAATCCAACATTTCAGTCCATGTTATCCTTTTATGCTGTGATGAGGCCACATTCCAGGTTGGAAGAACAATACCTTATTTTCTATCTTAATAGCCCCTAACCTGATGGCATGAACGTTGGTTTCACAAACTTCTGGTAATTGCCCCCCACTTCATCATTCCCCATTCCCATTTCCCTCTCTTAACTTATCTACTTACCTGCCCATCACCGCCCTCTGGTGCTTCTCCCCCTTCCCTTTCTTCCACGGCCTTCTGTCCTCTCCTATCAGATTCCCCCTTCTCCAGCCCTTTATCTCTTTTCATTAATCGACTTCCCAGCCCTTTTACTTCACCTCTCCCCCTCTCCTGGTTTCATCTATCACCTACTACCTTGTACTTCTTCATCTCTTCCACCACCCACCCCCACCTTCTTACACTGACATCTCATCTCTTTTTTTCCAGACCTGATGAAAGGTCTTGGCCTGAAACATTGACTGTTTACTCTTTTCCATAGAAGCTGCTTGGCCTGCTGTGTTCTTCCAAAATTTTGTGTGTATTACTTTGAATTCCAGCATCTGCAGATTTTCTCTTGCTTGTGAGAAGAGGGCATGTCCTGTGTGGTGGAGAGCCTGAGTGATGGATGCCGCCTTCCTAAGGCCCCACTCTTTGAACATCTCTTGGATGCTACGGAGACTAGTACCTATGATGGAGCTAATTAATTTTACAAGTTTCTGCAACTTACTTCAATCTTGAGCAGTAGCTCCGTCATACCGAATGGTGATGCAGCCAGTCAGAATGCTCTTCACCGTTCAAACCAAATCTGCTCAAACTCTGAATGAAATATAGCTACTGCCTTGCCTTCTTAATAGCTGCATCCATATGTTGTGTCCAGGTTAGGTCTTCAGGGACATTAACACCCAGAAACTTGAAATTGCTCAATCTCTCCACTTCTGATACCTCTATGAGGATTGATTTGTGTTCCCTCATCTCACCCCTTCTGAAGTCCTCAATCAGCTCTTTGATCTTGTTGACAATGAGTGCAAGGTTATTGGTGTGACACTACTCAACTAACTGCTGTATCTCGCTCCTGTACGCCCTTTGGTTACCATCTGAGGTTCTGCCAACAATGGTGGTATCATCAGCAAATTTATAGAAGGTATTTGAGCTATGCCTAGCCACACAGTCATGGGTGTAGAGAGAATAGAGCAGAGGGCTGAGCACACACCCCTGAGGCGCACTAGTGTTGATCGTCAGTGAGAGGGGATATTATTTCCAATCCACACAGATTATGGTCTTCCAGTTAGAAAGATGAGGATCCAGTTGCAGATGGAGGTATAGAGGTCTAGGTTCTGTAGCTTTTTGATGAGGTCTGTAGAAATGATGGTGTTAAATGCTGACTGCATACACACATTCATCCTGATATAGGCTCTAAACATACCTTTCACCAATTGATTTATATAGTGTTATAGTACAGTATATAGAACTACACAGATGTACACCATTGAAACAGGTCATTCAGCTCAAACAGAATATGCAGCTTACAGGAAGACAATATCTAGTCCATCAATGTTGTATGTACAGTGCCATGTAAAAGTATTAGACCCACCTTTAGTTCACATAAATATTACAACCAGGGATTTCAATCAATTTAACTTGAGAATTTTTATTTGTGAATTACATGCTTCTTTTTTCACTGTACAGCCCAAACAATAGGGAAAATTGTAAAGCAAACAAACTAAAAACTCAAAAATTGAGATGTCAGCATCTCAAAAGTATACACCCGTCTTTTTTCAGAACTTGGTTGAACCACCTCTCACAGCTATTACAGCCAGTAGTCTTTTTGGATAAGTCTCTATTAGCTTCAAACAAAGTGATGGAGCAAGACTTGCCCATTCCTCATTGCAAAATTGCTCAACCTATGCCAAGATAGTTGGGAAGCGGCAATGGACAGTAATCTTGAAGTCTTGCCAGAGACGTCTGATTGTGTGAAGGTCAGAACTCTAACTGGGCCACTCAAGTACATCAATCTTCTTTATTTGAAGCCACTCACTGATTGCTCTGGCAGGGCACTTTGGATTGTTGTCTTGCTGAAAAATGAACTTCCTCTCCAATTTAAGCTTTCTGGCAGAGCCTAGGAGGTTTGTATCTAAAATCTCTCTGTATTTAGCAGCATTCATCTTCCCATCAATCCTGACCAAATTTCCAGTCCCTGCTGCTGAAAAGCATTACCATAACATGATGCTACCTTCACCATACTTTACAGTATGGATGGTGTTACCTGGCTGATATGCTGTATTAGATTTATGTTTGGTGTTGAGTCCAGTAAGTTCTATTTTTGTCTTATCCAACCACAAGATCGTCTTCCACATCTTTATAATATCTTCAGAGTGACACTTTGCAAAATCTTTATGGGCAAGGATAATTTTTTTAAGCCCTACCCTGTTCTGGGGGCTCTACTGTGAAAAAGGAGCATGTTATTCACACATAACAATTCTCAGTTAAATTGATCAAAATCCCTGGCTGCAATTCTCATTTTTGTGAATAAAGGGTTGGTGGCTGAATACATTTACAAGGCACTGTAATTAAAAGTCAAAAAATATCTTGTTGTTTATTTCTAGGGGAAGATCAATATTGGCCTCCCTGTCTAAGGAAGGAAACTAACATGTTCAAAGCAGTTCAGAAGTGGTTTCCAAGACAAATATCTTGAATTGACTTAGATTAGATTAAATTATGAGGACACGCAGTCCTCCTTTATTGTCATTTAGTAATGCATGCATTAGGAAATGATACAATATTCTTCTGGTGTGATAGCACAAAAACACAGGACAGACCAAGACCGAAAATCTAACAAAACCACATAATTATAACATATAGTTACAACAGTGCATCAATACCGTAACTTGATGAAGAACAGGCCATGGCACAGTAAAAAAGTTCAAAGTCTCTCGAATGTCCCACATCTCACGCAGACGGGAGAAGGAAGAAAACTCTCCCTGCCATGCCCGACCACAGTCCGACTCTGAGTCGTCCGAAAACTTCAAGCCTCCGATCAGCCCTCCGACACTGAGTACCGAGCACTATCTCTATCTGAACGATTTGACCTCAGCCTCGGTCGCCAGCAGCAGGCAAAGCCGGGGATTTTGGGGCCTTCCCTCCGGAAGATTCTCGATCGCCCAGTAACAGCGGCAGCGAACCGGCATTTCAGAAATTTCTCCAAATGTTCCTCTGTGCTTTCACGTCTGTCTCCATCAAATCAGAATTGTTCACAGCCCCTATATTTAACAAATACGATATCATTTCACTGGAGAGCTGCGCGCTGCGTCGCGCTGCCATCTTCTCCTCCCTCCCTGACAGGTTATTTTGTAGGGACTGATTGGACAGGTTACCCTGTCTACCTACGAGAAGACTCTCAATTGAAACTTATAAGATACTGAGGGATCTTGACAGGGTGGATGCGTAGAGAATATTTTCTCTTGTGAGAGATTCTAGAACTAGGGTCACAGTTTAGAAATAAGATAAATATGAGGAAATACTTCTAGTTTCAGAGATTTGTGAGTCTTTGGAACTCTTCCTCACAAGGTATGGAAACACAGTCTTTGAATATTCTTTAGTCTGAGAAGGAAATGAAAACTTTTTGTGGGCTTATGAGGATGTATCTTTGAGATTTCAATCAGATTGTCTAAAATCAGATGAACTATGATATAATGTAATGAGCAAAATTAGCATAAAATTACTTAGGAAGGGACTAGAATATAAGAGTAGCGGTATTACATCTAATGTGTGGATGAAATGCCCATTTAAATATTAATTATTATGTTGTTCTTAAAAGTGGTGTTGTAATGCATCTAGTGTGGAAGTATAGTGGGTAGTGCTACTTTCAGTGGTCTATTCCTGTTCCTCATTTATATGTTAACAGTATTTGTTGGATTTATGTTCAACATCAGTCTCCACCCACTCCTCTGCAACTAACCTTAGAAGGAAGTCATTTTGTTTCTTTTTTCTCTCATATGTTTATCTGCTTTCCCTTGAATGCATTTATTTATCACAACCAAACCATGAAAGTTCACATTCTTATCCATATTTGGATAAACGTGTTTTTAATGAATTATTTCCTCATTGATAGTGATTTTACATTGAAACATAGAAACATAGAAAATAGGTGCAGGAGTAGGCCCTTCGGCCCTTCGAGCCTGCACCGCCATTTATTATGATCATGGCTGATCATCCAACTCAGAACCCAGCCTTCCCTCCATACCCCCTGACCCCTGTAGCCACAAGGGCCATATCTAACTCCCTCTTAAACATAGCCAATGAACTGGCCTCAACAGTTTGCTGTGGCAGAGAATTCCACAGATTCACCACTCTCTGTGTGAAGAAGTTTTTCCTAATCTCGGTCCTAAAAGGCTTCCCCTCTATCCTCAAACTGTGACTCCTCGTTCTGGACCTCCCCAACATCGGGAACAATCTTCCCGCATCTAGCCTGTCCAATCCCTTTAGGATCTTATACGTTTCAATCAGATCCCCCCTCAATCTTCTAAATTCCAATGAGTACAAGCCCAGTTCATCCAGTCTTTCTTCATATGAAAGACCTGCCATCCCAGGAATCAATCTGGTGAACCTTCTTTGTACTCCCTCTATGGCAAAGATGTCTTTCCTCAGATTAGGGGACCAAAACTGCACACAATACTCCAGGTGTGGTCTCACCAAGGCCTTGTACAACTGCAGTAGTACCTCCCTGCTCCTGTACTCGAATCCTCTCGCTATAAATGCCAGCATACCGTTCGCCTTTTTCACCGCCTGCTGTACCTGCATGCCCACTTTCAATGACTGGTGTATAATGACACCCAGGTCTCGTTGCACCTCCCCTTTTCCTAATCGGCCACCATTCAGATAATAATCTGTTTTCCTATTTTTGCCACCAAAGTGGATAACTTCACATTTATCCACATTAAATTGCATCTGCCATGAGTTTGCCCACTCACCCAACCTATCCAAGTCACCCTGCATCCTCTTAGCATCCTCCTCACTGCTAACACTGCCACCCAGCTTCGTGTCATCCGCAAACTTGGAGATGCTGCATTTAATTCCCTCATCCAAGTCATTAATATATATTGTAAACAACTGGGGTCCCAGCACTGAGCCTTGCGGTACCCCACTTGTCACCGCCTGCCATTCTGAAAAGGTCCCATTTATTCCCACTCTTTGCTTCCTGTCTGCTAACCAATTCTCCACCCACACCAATACCTTACCCCCAATACCGTGTGCTTTAAGTTTGCACACTAATCTCCTGTGTGGGACCTTGTCAAAAGCCTTTTGAAAATCCAAATATACCACATCCACTGGTTCTCCCCTATCCACTCTACTAGTTACATCCTCAAAAAATTCTATGAGATTCGTCAGACATGATTTTCCTTTCACAAATCCATGCTGACTTTGTCCGATCATTTCACCGCTTTCCAAATGTGCTGTTATCACATCCTTGATAACTGACTCCAGCAGTTTCCCCACCACCGACGTTAGGCTAACCGGCCTATAATTCCCCGGTTTCTCTCTCCCTCCTTTTTTAAAAAGTGGGGTTACATTAGCCACCCTCCAATCCTCAGGAACTAGTCCAGAATCTAACGAGTTTTGAAAAATTATCACTAATGCATCCACTATTTCTTGGGCTACCTCCTTAAGCACTCTAGGATGCAGACCATCTGGCCCTGGGGATTTATCTGCCTTCAATCCCTTCAATTTACCTAACACCACTTCCCTACTAACATGTATTTCACTCAGTTCCTCCATCTCACTGGACCCTCTGTCCCTTACTATTTCTGGAAGATTATTTATGTCCTCTTTAGTGAAGACAGAACCAAAGTAATTATTCAATTGGTCTGCCATGTCCTTGCTCCCCATAATCAATTCACCTGTTTCTGTCTGCAGGGGACCTACATTTGTCTTTATCAGTCTTTTCCTTTTTACATATCTATAAAAGCTTTTACAGTCCGTTTTTATGTTCTCTGCCAGTTTTCTCTCATAATCTTTTTTCCCCTTCCTAATTAAGCCCTTTGTCCTCCTCTGCTGAACTCTGAATTTCTCCCAGTCCTTAGGTGAGCCACTTTCTCTGGCTAATTTTTATGCTTCTTCTTTGGAATTGATACTATCCCTAATTTCTCTTGTCAGCCACGGGTGCACTACCTTCCTTGATTTATTCTTTTGCCAAACTGGGATGAACAATTGTTGTAGTTCATCCATGCAACCTTTAAATGCTTGCCATTGCATATCCACCGTCAATCCTTTAAGTGTCATTTGCCAGTCTATCTTAGCTAAACCCTTTCAATCACCCTCACAAATTGAGACATTTTCCCTTTTAATCATCATGCCCCTTCGTATATTTTAATGACTTCAATCAGGCAACTTCTCATCCTTTTCAGTTTGTATTTTAGAATGTGATATTTCCATAGCTCACTTACTTTATCATGGGTTTTCCTGCAAGTTTCCCAATTTGTATCTGATGATTCTTGGTGACAAGGTGACCACAGCTCAGTGGCGACCTGATTATTGCACTGTAAGATCTAACATAAACCTGGTCAAACTGGCTGTATCTTTGTTAAGTATATACATTCCTACATTCTCTTTCTTTTTAATTTGTGCATTTCATCCACACATTAAATGCAAAAAGTTCACTTGTATGTCAGGTCCCTTTGTAAATAATTTTATGATAATTTTGCTCTTCATATTATAAACTATACATTTGCAATAAATTTCATCTGAAATGTATTCAATGTATTATTTTTCTGCTCAGCTAAATTTGGATACTGGGTTATTTTTTTCCCATTTTAGAGGTTCTAAAGCCAGAGTATGAAATTCAAATATAATGGATAATGCTTTAGTGGGTCTTAGAATCATAGTTATAGTTGTACAGCATAGAAACAGGCTCTTTGACCCATTACATCCACGCCAAACACCATTCCGATCCATACCAATCCTACGTGCCTGCATTATGTCTATATTCTCCTGTTTTCCACTCATTCATATACCTGCCCAGATACCTCAATTGTTGTTACTATTCTTGCCTCTACCACCTCCTCTGGCAGCTCATTGGAGATAGAACAGTTCAATTCAGGAACAGGCCGTTCGTCCCACAATGTGGTGCCGAACCTGCTAAAAGGCAAATCAAAAACATCCAAACAATAATCCCTCCTACCTACACCATGTCCACATCCCATCTTCTTTGCATCCATGTGCCTATCCAAATGTCTCTGAAAAGCCTCTAATGTATTTGCCTCTACCCCCATACCAGGCAGTGCATTCCAACCAGCAACAACTGTACTTTTTTGTGTGAAAGATTTACTCCTCAGTGCCTCTTTAAAACTTCTTCCTCACCTCTTAAATCTTTACCCTTTAGTTTCAGACATCCCTACCATGGAAAGCAAACTCTGCCAATCTACCCTACTCATAGCTCCCAGAAAAATTTTGCTCATGAAACTGAAAGGATAGTGGAGGCAAAAAATATTTAGACAAGTGTTTGGATCACCAGGCCATAGAAGGCTATTCTGCTGGTAGAGAGATTACCTGTAGAGACTATGACCGTTATAAATGTATTGGTCCATGCTGTCTGACTCCCTGACTTTAATAGTTGCTCTTTTGTCATTCTGTAATAGCATGGCTGTCCCGAACATTTTTCCTATCTTATACCTGTTTAAAAATTTGCAAGTTTGCTGTTAGTCTCAGCATTCAAACACTGATCCTGATGAACTCCATTCACAACCTTGCATGCTTTCACTAACCAACTTCTCAAATAAAAACCTAATTTATTGAAAATCTATATGTGTGGCTCCATAGTTGAAAACATTCAGCATTGAACTTTGAACTTTGAACTGTGAAGGCCCAAGTGAATTACTTACTGTCTCTGCTTAATGTCTCATTGAAGTATGTCTTGATATGTTTCTCCCAATTCAAACCAGGGTAGGACTTTTAAAGTGAACAATGGGGCCCTCGAGAGTGTTGTAGAACATAAGCATCAAGTACATAGTTCCCTGAAAGTCATGTCACAGGCTGAACAGAGAAAAGGGCATTTGGCACATTGGCTTTCATTAATCAGGGCATTGACTATAGGTGTTCTGATGTAATGTTGCAGTTGTACAAGACATTGGTGAGGTTGTATCTGGAGTATTTTGTTACCCTGCTAAAGGAAATAGGACATTAAGCTAGATTCACAAGATTCTTGCTAGGACTCAATGGCATGAGTTATAAGAGAAGTTGAGCAGGCTAAGACTTTATTCATTGGAGCACAGGAAACTGAGGGGTAACCTTACAGAGATGTATAAAAATTATGAGGGTCATAGAGAGGGTGAATGCCCCCAATCTTTTTCCCAAAGAAAGGGAATCATAAACAAGCTGCAAGAGGAAGTTGTTGAAGGAGATACAAAAACAATATTTAAAAGACACTGGGACAGGGACATGGACATGAAAGGTTTAAAAGGATTTGGGCCAAATGTGAACAAGCTTAGGTGGGCATCTTGATTGGCGTGGATGAGATTCCATGCTATATTACTCTTTGACTCTCTGACTGTAAATCCAGGTTTCAAGGATAAAATGATTTTGCTAACCCATTTTGCCACCCTGTCTTTTGGAACATTATGACTTGAAACATAACCAACTTATATAATGTGATCCTTAATACACTCCTGTTTTATGATTAATGTTACCATAAGCCACCTATTCAACAACTGACGGATTAACCTAATGATGAATAATGGAATGCGCAATCAGCAACTAAAAATGGCAATTACTTCCACACAATCTGCAGTGGAGAACACTTTAATATGCCTTGCTGCCAGATAATGAAAAGCTAGCCAAGACTGTCAGTATACTTGGATAAAGAAGCATCTCAACAGAGAAGTCTACGGAAGTCATATTTGTAAACAAAGCCTTGAGTAACAGTGAGTTGTAAGTTAAACCCGCAGAAAGAGTAAATTGATCTTTTGCAATCAAATCAAGGCCATTTTTCACTTCTTATTGAATGCTGGTGGTAGAAACATATATCATTAACTATCCAGTGTCTATAAGTATCCATTATGTATGTGTGAGTGTCAGCCATATCACCTCGAAAATATGGGGAAGGGCAATGTACTGGAGCAGGTAACGAGAACAAAAAAAAAATCATAAGCTAAGCAAATGTGCGGCCAAATGAAGCGTCAGGAATAATTACTTCATAAAACGATAGAGTAATCTTTTACCCAGCCAATGGATTAGGAATTTATCGTATATAGCATTTGAAAAATGTGGGTTTCTGGCAAGATAGTGGCAAGACTGATCAAAGTGGTTTCTAAGGGGTCAACAAAAGGTGTTACCATTCTACTTAAACGAACGTCTAATGATCACAAGATCCTGCTGTACATTAAGAACTCAAAAGACAGCAGGTCTACACCATCAGCAAGCTGCTTGCTGGCGGAGATAATGAAGGAACTGCTCAAAGTGCTGCTGCTTTAGTCGATGGAAGCTTATAGTCAAATAGTGAGTGGCCATCATGGTCGCCTTTCTTGTGATCGCAAGACCCCTTTGCACATTGCTAATCTGGTACGTCACAAGTTCAATTCGCTGACTTATTGGATGCAAGCAGGGTGGTTGGGGGGGGCCAAGTCCTCAGTCGTAGCAAGGACTAGGCCTGAACCCACGATGATGCCTGTTTGCAGCCACCTAGAGTGAGGGGATGAAGCCGTTGCACGTCACCAGGGACGGTGTGGCACAGTGTCCAGAACAGAGTCGGAGCTGCCCTCCCAGGGTTTCGATCAGCAGAAGATAAGCTCTGTTGTGGCTCTCTGCAGCTTTCTTAGTGAGACTCAGTGGAATCAGGCCTCAAGCTGCAGGGTCACTTGTTTTTCAGCTGCCAGAGGAGAGGCGTTGAAGCCATTGCACTCTACCAGGGGCGGCATAGCACACTGGTGGTAACTGAAGATTTAAAATGGACTGAGGGGTCTGGCCTATATACGTATATATTTGTCTGTTTGTGTTTTGTTTATGCGAGGACAGGCCTCAAAGCCACGGCATCACCTGCTGGGCTTCAGGGGCCAGCCAACAGATGATGTCAGTGGGTTAGGGGAGGTTCTAGACTGTATATCCACTGCATATGTATATTCTGCAGTGTTGTATTTTCACTGATATTCTATATGAGTTTGCTGACTTGTATACATCAAGCTGCGGTGTCGTTGGAGGAGGAGGTGGGCCTTGAGACCCATTATGTAATTGTGATCTTGTGTGTGCTTGCTGAGTGTGACTGTTGGTAATGTGCCTTTGCATCTTGACCCCGTAATAATGTTGTCTCATTTGGCTGCATTCATGAGTATACATATCTGATTAAATGACAATTAAACTTGGATTGCATTGGTGTGATATGTCAAGCTGAAGTGCAGTAAGTCACAAAATAAATGATGAGCAAGAGAGACATGTGGTTGTTGCAGCTCACAGTCTCACATGGAGCACAGTTCTGCAGACGTGGAGAAGAAAACACTTGAAAAGTTGTTTGAAGTGACGAAAATCCATCTGTTTTTACTAGGTAAATCCTTTGGCTTACTGAAGCTTAGAGTCATTATTAGCAATGTTTCAGGTTCTAGACTGGCTCTCCCTTCCTAAGTGGCCTCAAGGATGCAAAGATTTTTAATTGCTGTTTTGCAACAATGCAAGCACATGCAGGAGTTCCAAGCAGAACACCACTGCAGATGCTCTGTTGTAACTGCTGAAAAAGAAATCTGTTTTTGGAAACGGATATGTGAACAAGCACTCTCCAATAATCACAGACAAGCAGACAAGCCTCAGAAAAGCCCCATATTGAGAAGCATTTCTTAATTGACATTGAAAGAATGAACAGAATTTGAACAGTGGACATATGAGGAATTAAAACCATTGCACAATCACTTTTCATTTCAATTTCAAGGATCAAGGTCATTGAGTAATAATACTGCTGAACTTGAGAGAAAAGGTTTTGGACAAAGTTCAGACTCAACACAATGAAGAAGTCATCATGTAAAACATTATAAGCTTTGATCATTATAGCTACAAGATATTCTGCAGATACTGAAAATCTAGAGAAACTCACACAAAATGCTGGAGAACTCAGCAAGTCAGGCAGCTTTTATGGAGGAGTCAATTAATCGAGCACCTTCCTTTTGTCTGACACAAAGGGCAGGATCTCCCAGTGGCTACCCATTTCAACTCGACTTCCCATTCCCATTCTGCCATATCTGTTCATGGTCTACACTACTGCACAATGAGGTTAAAGTCAGGTGGAGGGCAACACCTCCTATTCTGTCCAGGTAGCGTCTAACCTGATAGCATGAACATCAAATCTGGTAATCACTTATTCCCACCCTCTTCCACTATTTTTATGTTCCCATCCTGGTTACATCCTCACCTCATTCTCTTCTCCTCATCTGCCCATCATCTCCCTTGGTTCCCCTCCTGCTTCCCTTTATTCCAGGGTCCACTGTCCTCTCCTATTAGATTCCATCTTCTTCTTACCCTTGCCCTCTTCCACTTATTACTTTCAGCTTCTTACTATATTCCCTCTTATTCTCTCACCCTCTTACCCACCACCTTACCCCTTTCCTGGCCTTACATATCACCCGCCAACTTGTGGTCCTCCCCCTTCCTCAACCTTCTTATTCTGGCTTCTGCCACCTTCCTTTCCAGTCCCAATGAAGGGACTTAGCACTACCTTGACTGATTATTCCCCTCCAGAGATGCTGTTTGACTTGCTGAGTTCCTCCAGCATCTCATGTGAAGCTTGTGACCCTTTTTTGGCAAGAATCTCAAACGATTTCAAAGCTGTGGAAGCAAACACCAATTACTCCTTTGATTATCACTCAAAATGGATTGAGATAAAACACTTGGATTCATTTAGCTCTAGTGAACAAACTACAGACGTCTCAAGGCCTGGAGTTTGCATTCTCAGACAAAAAGGCATGGCAATTTCACAGGAATAGAGATTGAAAAGATCTGCAGAACCAAGAGATCTGTGATTGAAGTTTGTGACAAAATCCTTTGAATTTTTGTTGATCAAATTATCATGGAGAAATGAACAAAGTGTGAAAGGCAATCATGAAATTGTTTCTGAGTTAGATCCAGTGTAAAGTTTAAAAAGTGAAGAATCAAATCCAAGCAAGTCCAGTAAAAAAACAGAATCTTCTTTGAGTTCAAATCCAGAGCCAGTAGCATGAAAGTTATTTCAACATCAAAGCCGATAATTGAGATCAGGGAGACTCTGAAAACTGGTCACTTGACTAGATTAACAATACATACTCTTTTAAGTTGTTTGCATTTTATTGTTGCCAAGAAAAATAAGTTTGAATTTTTAAGCACTAAACATACTTTGCTCTCTGTATCCAAAAATGTGTCTATGTTGCGAATATATTGAACCAGAGATCAATGTGGAATGCACACAACAGCTTACAGATTCACATGTAAATAAGAACCGAGTGCTGTCTCTGTTCTCCTGGGTTTATTCCCCTAATTCCCTTTTCCCCGTGTTCTCCTGGGCTCCTTAATTGCGGCACCTGATTCTCATCTAAACCTGCAGCATAAAAACCCTGGCTTTGCATCCACTCATTGCCAGATCCTTTCTTCAGCTAGTGTGGTAGTTCATGATCCCGGCCTCTTAGAATGGTGTATTCTAAGTTTTACTTCAGTACCGGGGTTTACCAGTGTAACTCTGTCTCTCCATGTCAAGATAAGTACTGCCCGCTGTTGGTCTTTCCATTTGCTGCTCCATGTCAAGAAAAGGATTGCCTGTCATTTGCCTTTCCATTTAACGCTCCGTGTCAAGGTAAGTGTGGCCTGCCGCCTGTCTCCTGTTTGCTGTTCAGCTCCAGCAACGCCCTGTGTCAAGAAAAGTTTTGCCTGTCTCCTGCTCTTCCGTTCATCCGCGCTGTTTGCCT
Organism: Mobula hypostoma; assembly: GCF_963921235.1. NCBI lineage: Eukaryota > Metazoa > Chordata > Chondrichthyes > Myliobatiformes > Myliobatidae > Mobula > Mobula hypostoma. The sequence goes on from NC_086106.1 coordinate 87,086,095, forward strand.
ATATTCATCCCATCTCTTTCATTGCTTAGAATTGTGTATTCTAAGTTCTATTTCCACTCTGTTGTTTCCCTGTGTTAACTCTGTCTCTCAACTGCTTAGAATCGCATACTCTAAGTTCTGTTTCCGCGCTGTTTGCCTGTGTTAACCCTGTCTCTCGGTTGCCTAGAATTGTGTATTCTAAGTTTTGTTTCCGCGCTGTTGTTTGCCTGTGTTAACTCTGTCTCTCCGTGTTAATAGGAGCATGGCATACAGCCCGTCGTTCTCCCCCAGCCACGCTCATTCCCTTGTCCACATCTCTGCTCTGCCTCGTCCTGCCGTCCGTCTACACTCTCCACTGGCTCAGTGGTTAAACGCTGCATTCTCACCGTAGCAACCCGAGTTCGATCCCCGGTCCAGCCTCGCTCACTCCTTGGCTTTCCTCTGCCTAATCCTCGCTCCCCGACCTTCCCTGCAACCATTAATAAACACTCTTCTGATTACGCTACCTCCGTGTCAGTGTTCTGCGTTTGGGTTCACCTGTTCTCTGTGCAACAGTCACACCACCTCTTTAGATATTCACACACATTTTAATGTACGTATATCGCAATATATTTCTGAAGAAATAATATTTTTAAGGACCAAAATTTGAAGTAAATAGCAAACCAATGGCACTCGATTAATCTCAAGATCAGCCCTACAAATTTCCATGATGTGAACATTGTGGTTGCCAATATCCGTTGTTGTCAGGCATCAGCACACTATATCCCAAATGTCCAACTTCAGTGATGTATTCAAGCTGGATGAAGAGCCACACACATAGAACACAAGGAACATAGAACAGTACCAATCAAATCCCGATCTTTGCACTGAACACAATGCCAAATTATGCTAAATCTGTTCTGTCTGTAAATGATCCAAATTCTTCCCTTCCAAGCACATTCATGTATCTAATGGTCTCTTACACAACAGAATCGTGTCTGCATTCATGACAACACCTGGCAGCCCATTCCGGGCACCTAACACTCTGGGTAAAAACTTCTTCCTGCATATTTCTTCTAAACTTTCTCCCCTCTGCTTAAGCACATTATTTTCATAGTGTTGGCCAGAACAAACCATAGAACCATAGAAACTACAGCACAGAAACGGCCCTTTGGCCCTTCTTGGCTGTGCCGAACCATTTTCTGCCTAGTCCCACTGACCTGCACACGGACCATATCCCTCCATACACCTTCAATCCATGTATCTGCCCAATTTATTCTTAAATGTTAAAAAAGAACCCGCATTTACCACCTCGTCTGGCAGCTCATTCCATACTCCCACCACTCTCTCTGTGAAGAAGCCCTCCTCAATGTTCCCTTTAAACTTTTCCCCCCTCACCCTTAACCCATGTACTCTGGTTTTTTTCTCCCCTTGCCTCAGTGGAAAAAGCCTGCTTGCATTCACTCTATCTATACCCATCATAATTTTATATACCTCTATCAAATCTCCCCTCATTCTTCTACGCTCCAGGGAATAAAGTCCTAACCTATTCAACCTTTCTCTGTAACTGAGTTTCTCAAGTCCCGGCAACATCCTTGTAAACCTTCTCTGCACTCTTTCAACCTTATTTATATCCTTCCTGTAATTTGGTGACCAAAACTGAACACCATACTCCAGATTCGGCCTCACCAATGCCTTATACAACCTCATCATAACATTCCAGCTCTTATACTCAATACTTCGATTAATAAAGGCCAATGTACCAAAAGCTCTCTTTACGACCCTATCTACCTGTGACCACACTTTTAGGGAATTTTGTATCTGTATTCCCAGATCCCTCTGTTCCACTGCACTCCTCAGTGCCTTACCATTAACTCTATATATTCTATGTTGGTTTGTCCTTCCAACGTGCAATACCTCACACTTGTCAGTATTAAACTCCATCTGCCATTTTTCAGCCCATTTTTCCAGCTGGTCCAAGTCCCTCTGCAGGCTCTGAATACCTTCATCACTGTCTACTACACCTCCAATCTTTGTATCATCAGCAAACTTACTGATCCAATTTACCATATTATCATCCAGATCATTGATATAGATGACAAATAACAATGGACCCAGCACTGATCCCTGTGGCACACCACTAGTCACAGGCCTCCACTCAGAGAAGCAATTCTCTACCACCACTCTCTGGCTTCTTCCATCGAGCCAATGACTAATCCAATTTACCACCTCTCCATGTATACCTAGCGACTGAATTTTCCTAACTAACCTCCCATGCGGGACCTTGTCAAAGGCCTTACTGAAGTCCATGTAGACAATATCCACTACCTTCCCTTCATCCACTTTCCTGGTAACCTCCTTGAAAAACTCCAACAGATTGGTCAAACATGACCTATCACGCACAAAGCCATGTTTACTCTCCCTAATAAGCCCCTGTCTATCCAAATGCTTGTAGATTCTGTCTCTTAGTACTCCCTCCAATAACTTACCTACTACTGACGTTAAACTCACCGGCCTATAATTTCCCGGATTACTTTTCGATCCTTTTTTAAACAACGGAACAACATGAGCCACTCTCCAATCCTCCGGCACTTCACCCGTAGACAGCGACATTTTAAATATTTCTGCCAGGGCCCCTGCAATTTGAACACTAGTCTCCTTCAAGGTCCGAGGGAACACTCTGTCAGGTCCTGGGGATTTATCCACTTTAATTTTCCTCAAGACAGCAAGCACCTCCTCCTTTTCAATCTGTACAGTTTCCATGGTCTCACTACTTGATTCCCTCAATTCCATAGATTTCATGCCAGCTTCCTTAGTAAATACAGACGCAAAAAACCTATTTAAGATCTCCCCCATTTCCTTTGGTTCCGCACAAAGCCGACCACTCTGATCTTCAAGAGGACCAATTTTATCCCTTACAATCTTTTAGCTCTTAATATACTTGTAAAAGCTCTTTGGATTATCCTTCACTTTGACTGCCAAGGCAACCTCATGTCTTCTTTTTGCCCTCCTGATTTCTTTCTTAAGTATTTTCTTGCACTTCTTATACTCCTCAAGCACCTGATTTACACCCTGTTTCCTATACATGTCATACAACTCCCTCTTATTCTTTATCAGAGTTGCAATATCCCTTGAGAACCAAGGTTCCTTATTCCTATTCAATTTGTCTTTAATCCTGACAGGAACATACAAACTCTGCACTCTCAAAATTTCCCCTTTGAAGGCTTCCCACCTACCAATCACATCTTTGCCAGAGAACAACCTGTCCCAATCCACGCTTTTTAGATCCTTTCTCATTTCTTCTAATTTGGCCTTCTTCCAGTTCAGAACCTCAACCCTAGGACCAGATCTATCCTTGTCCATGATCAAATTGAAACTAATGGTGTTATGATCACTGGATCCAAAGTGCTCCCCTACACAGACTTCTGTCACTTGCCCTAATTCGTTTCCTAATAGGAGATCCAATATTGCATCCCCTCTAATTGGTCCCTCTATATATTGATTTAGAAAACTTTCCTGAACACATTTTACAAACTCTAAACCATCTAGACCCCTAACAGTATGGGAGTCCCAATCAATGTATGGAAAATTAAAATCCCCTACCACCACAACTTTATGGTTCCTGCAGTTGCCTGCTATCTCTCTGCAGATTTGCTCTTCCAAGTCTCGTTGACTATTGGGTGGTCTGTAATACAATCCCACTAATGTGGCCATACCTTTCCTGTTTCTCAGCTCCACCCATAAGGACTCAGTAGACAAGCCCTCTAATCTGTCCTGCCTGAGCACTGCTGTAATATTTTCCCTAACAAGCAATGCTACTCCCCCACCTTTCATTCCTCTGCCTCGATCACATCTGAAACATCGGAACCCTGGAATATTAAGCTGCCAGTCCTGCCCCTCATGTAGCCAAGTTTCACTAATTGCTACAACATCATAATTCCACGTGTCAATCCACGCCCTCAACTCATCCGCCTTCCCCGCAATACTCCTAGCATTGAAATATATACACCTCAGAAGATTTTTACCACCACTCACAACCTTTCTATCAGCGGATTTGCTTAAACTTTCAACATCATTTATTTTCACCCCAGCCACACTGTCAGCTCTGGCAGTCTGGTCCCCATCCCCCTGCAAATCTAGTTTAAAGCCTCCCCATTAGCACTAACAAACCTCCCTGAAAGGATGTTGGTCCCCCTGTGGTTCAAGTGTAACCCGTCTCTCTTGTACAGGTCCCACCTGCCCCAGAAGAGGTCCCAATGATCCTGAAATCTGAAACCCTGCCCCCTACACCAGTTCCTCAGCCACTTGTTCCTCCTCCAGAGCATCCTATTCTTACCCTCACTGGCACCTAGCACAGGTAGCAATCCTGAGATTACCACCCTTGAGGTCCTGCTTTTCAACTTCCTACCAAGCTCTCTATACTCACTCTCCAGGACCTCCTCACTCTTCCTTGCTATGTCATTGGTACCGATGTGCACCACGACATCTGGCTGATCACCCTCCCACTTCAGAATGTCATGCAAGCGATCAGAGACATCCTTGACCCTGGCACCCGGGAGGCAACAAACCATCCTGGATTCTCTGTCACGACCAGAGAACCTCCCATCTGCACCTCTAACTATCGAGTCCCCTATCACTACCGCTCTCCTCTTTTTCCCCCCTCCCTTCTGCACTGCAGAGCCGGACTCAGTGCCAGAGATCCGGCTACTGCAGCTAGTCCCAGGTAAGTCATCCCCCCCAACAGTATCCAATGTGGTACACTTGTTGTTGAGGGGAATGGCCACAGGAGAACCAGGAGAACCCTGCTCTGCCTGCCCTTTCCTCTTCCCTCGCCTGACAGTGACCCAATTTCCTGTCCTCTGCTCCTTTGGTGTAACTATCTCCCTGTAGCTACGATCTATAATCTCCTCATTCTCCCGAATGATCCGCAGGTCATCCAGCTCCTGCTCCAGTTCCCTAACGCGGTTCGTCAGGAGCTGCAGCTGGATGCACTTCTTGCAGGTGTCGTTGTCAGGGACACCGGAGGGCTCCCTGACTTCCCACATCCTGCAAGAGGAGCATTCCAACATCCTGCCTGGCATTCTCACTGCACTAAACAATCTGAACAAAAAACTTAGCGGAACCTACCCTGGCTTCTGCCTGTTCTCAAACATTCAAACAACAATCAGTGAATAGCAATGGAGGCAGCCATTTTATGAGACTGCCCTTGCATCCACCATTTTGTGAACTGTTTGAATTGATTTCTTACTCTGGGATAACTTAATCATATCAGTGACATGTAAATGGAACACACACAAAATGCTGGTGGAACGCAGCAGGCCAGGCAGCATCTATAGGAAGAAGTACAGTTGACGTTTCGGGCCAAGACCCAATGTAGATGCAAGGAGTTTTCTGCTAATGACCTGCTAAACCTTAGACCATCCTTAAACAAGTAGCAGGCTTGCAGATCTGTAATCACATTAGTCTCAGTGTCTGCATCACCTGGTTTGACTGGTTTGAACCAGTCAGAGTTGAAAAGAACAAAAGGCATGAGGTTGAGGACAAAAGCCATAGAATGATACTGGTTGTAGCCCTGGACCCGAGCCAATAGAAGGTGACCCAGGTTAGTCAGCTGACCTTGAGTCAATGAGATTGAAGTGCTACATTTGAACTGGTGAGGAATGAGTATAAAACTGGGAGGCTTTGAATGCAAAGGAGTGACAACTCTTTGGGGATCAACCATTGTGGATGTGGAGGATCCCACGCTGGACACATGGAGATTAGAGCAGAACCATGAGGAACACCTGGCCAGCACAGGCTCACTTTCCTGGGTATTATTTTTTATACTTTGACTGCTCATGGAGGGTAAGGGAAGCTTAGCAGGTGTGCACGTAGGTACCTGGTTGTGTAAATTCATGTGTTTGTGAACTGAGTTAATAAAGGTACTTGTAAGTAAATAGATTCTCTCTGTGCCTAACTAATCATTAAAATTAAGGGGTAACCCATGTAACAATAGCATGCCCTATAATAAATAGGCTGTATTAAACTAATGTTTTTGAACTTTATATAGAGCAACAAAAACTGATTATATGTTTAAGTGAGCTGAGTTACAATTAGTAAACTCTTTGTTAATTTGAAGTTATTTCTACATAGAAATGGAAGGAATTACAACACATGGACATAAAACTAGTCTTGAAAATTTATTTTAAAAACTGCAGATGCTGGAAGTCTGAAATAAAACCAAAAAACGCCAGAAACATCTCTGGACTTGAAATACTAATGCTGTTTTTCTCTCAGCACAAGTGTGTCCTTATACCTATTGACAGTTCGCAGCATTTTCTGGGTCTATTATAAGCCATATTTTTGTGTTGGACAGCTTGCTAAACTTATATTATGGTTCGTGCTGGTCTTTAAAATCTCACTTGGACCTTGTGCAGGATTTTCAGGGTATTCCACAGCAGGATAAGTTTGTGTATATTTAAGTTCATATCAGTTTAATGGAACTATTGAAAATCAATGTAGATGAAAAGGAAATTATAATGATGGCAAGAGAGACGGAAGAGATAAAGCAACATTTGTTTGCTTGGACCTAAGAAACAGTACAGGAACATTACACTATTCTATGAATTCTATAGGTCATCAACAAGTGGAAGAGATACAGAGGAGAAACTATGCATAATAAATTACAGAGAAGTGCAAAAACTGAAGGCTAGTTATAATGGGAAACTTTCGTTGTACTAAGGTAAATTGAAATGGTAATAGTGTTACGCACAGAGAGGCTGAAGAATCTTTAAAAATCTGTCCAGGACAATTTTCTAGATCAGTCTGTTTCAAATCCAATGTAGAAAGTGTCACTACAGGATCTGGTTCTAGGGTGAGGTGGGTCATGTGCATCAAGTTTTGGCAGGGAGCACTTACAAGATAGATTCAAGATTGTTTAATGTAATTTCCAGTAAACAAGTGTAAAGGAGAATGAAATACTTGTTATTCCAGATCTGATGCAGCACAAAAAAAAACTGGTAAGATAAAACCACATTAATAACAATTACACAATATAAATACATAAGGTAGTTTGTATACAGAGATTGATTGTATGTCCATAAAGTAACACTAGGCACAGGAATATCTGTACATTAGGTGACTCTGACAGGACTCTGGTAGGGGTGTGGAGGGATGGGTTAGTGGGTGGAGGTTATCACAAAATCGTAAGATTTGTGTTAGCTATAGAAGAAGAGGTAGAGTAAACTAAAGGGAAAATTAATTGAGGAAATAAATTGAGGGAAATGTGACAGACAGACTGCAACACAGCAATAGGTTACCTTTACTGAAGAAATGTTTCAAGTGATTTGAGACAGATTCCTATAAAGAAACAACATACAAATTCAGAAATAAATGAATGACAAAAAAGACGAAAGATTTTTAAAGAAAAAAACGTTTATGGATTGCAAATATCAGTGAAAACAAAGCTTTAAAAAAGAGAAAATAAAACCAAAATAAAAGATATTTAAACTGAGCTGGCAACTAAACAGGAATTGGAAAGTACTCTATCAGCATTTAATAGTTAAAGGTGTAGTATGTGGCGGAAAGGGGCATGTAAAGGACAAGTGTGATAAATTGTTCATGGATGTTGAGGGCATAGTTAAGGTACAAAATTATTGTCCTCTGCCTTTCTTCACTAGGGAAGAACATGCTTCCAATGTAATAGAGAAGGAGGAGGTGGTTGTGGCACTATTCGTTATAAACTGATAGGCAGGAGGAAAGTCTGAAATTAACATTGCTAAGATAACAGGACCAGATGCATCTTAGGATTTCCAGGAAAAGGTCAATCAGCACCATCTTTCATTGCCCTTTGGATGCAGGGATGGTGACGGATGACTGGAGAACAGACAATGTTACTGTAAACACAAAATACTCTGCAGATGCTGGGGTCAAAGCAACACTCACAACTCGCTGGAGGAACTCAGCAGGTCAGGCAGCATCCGTGGAAACAATGAGTCGACGTTTCGGGCTGGAACCCATTGTTTCCATGGATGCTGCCCGACCTGCTGAGTTCCTCCAGCGTGTTGTGAGTGTTGCTCAGACAACGTTACTGCTTTGTTCTAAAAGTGAGACAAGGATAGGTCTGGAAGCATAGGGTGGAGGAGGAAAATCTTCTGGAAATATTAATCTTGTCCCAGATCAATAATTATGTGAAGAAACTTGGATTAATTAAGACAGACTGGTGTGAATTATAAGGGCAAATTGCATTTAACCAATTTAACAAATTTTTGAAGAGAACAGATAGAGTTGACGAGAGTAAAACTGGTAAACTGGTAAATTGGTTTATTATAGTCACGTACTGAGGATACAGTGAAAAACTTGTCTTGCATATCACTTGTACAGATCAACTCATTACAACAGTACATTGAGATAGTACAAGGTAACACAATAACAGATTTGCACAGACAGTGCAATGCAGGTAGACAATAGGGTGCAAAGTCATAACAAGGTAGATTGTGATGTCAGGTGTCCATTTGATCATACTAGGGAACCAATCAGTAGTCTTATAACAGCAAGGTAGTCGCTGCCCTTGAGCCCGGTGATAATGTGCTTTCAGACTTTTGTATCTTTTTTCTGATGGGAGGGGGTAGAAGTCAGAATGTCTAAGGTGGGTGGGGTTTTTGATTCTGCTAATTGCTTTTTCAAGGCATAAAAACTATAGACAGAGTCCATGGAGGGAAGGCTGGTTTCCATGACATGTTAATCTGTGTCAACAACTCTCTGCAATATCTTGGGGTGGCAGACAGGGTAGCTGCAGTACCAAGCTATGATGCACTTCAATAGGATGCTTTCTGTAGTGCATTGATAAAAATTGGTGGACGTTAAAAGAGACATGTCAATTTTTTTTAGCCTCCTGAGGAAGTCAAGGGTCAGATGAGCTTTCTTTGCTGGAGCATTAACATGGTTGGACCAGGACAGGCAATTGCTGACGTCACTCCTAGGAACCTGAAGCTCTCAACCTCTCGTCTTCAGCAGCGGCTCCCTTTCTGAAGTCATTGACTAGCTCTTTAGTTTTGCTGACATTGAGGGAAAGGTTCTTTGAACACCTTGTCACCAGGCTCTCTGTCTCTATTAATCTACAATTATGTGATCCCTTGATCACTGTGGAGAAGATGCAAACATGACAATTTATAAATTGAATCACTGTCAGCAACTTTAAGAGCTTTGTATAAACTCGGAAGCGTTAAAGTGCCAAAAGAGTTACAATTTCATGGTGTATTGACATCAAAAACTAGTAATTTCATCATTACTGTCACCACAAAATTTCGGCTATTTAAGTACCTCTAAATGCTTTGTCAGCTTCACATCGTTTATTCACATTACTCTCTTCCGAATATACTCTAAATATTGACCTTGAGTCTGGGATAATTTCAATATTTTCCATTGGATTATTTGAAACTGCTAATACAGAAAGCTTATAGTAAAAATACAGAGGTTTGGCTCTCATAACGAACAATCATATTACCCTCTGATACTGGCAATGAGGGCTGTTTCACCTTTCATCTACAGCAGGCACACCCTATGAAACTGTCCTAATTCAAATTTACATTTCAGCTTGAACAAAGGTCCTACTCTGACTGAGTGAACCGAATGCTACAATGTTATATTATTAATAGAATTAATAGTGACATTGACGAAAACTTTTTGTTGTGCAGCATGTGGCTGGAATCTAGAATGCACTGTAGTGCAGTCCAATTAACGACATTGTTCAGAAAGTTAGAAAATGGAAAAAGGTTTGGTCATTAGCTGAGGCACATTAATAGTTCAGACCTATTAAAATATAGAAGCACTTTGGCTGACACAGTGCCCAGCATAACAAGAACAAATTATTGCTCAACTCCTCCACCAAAAATATTTGCTAAATATTTTTTCATGAATAATGCTCATTTAAAAGTTTTATAGTCTTCCAATGGAGTTGGCCAGGCTATGGAAAATTTCCCAGTCTATGCTCAACACTACTCATTAAATTTCGATGTATGAAGAGTTTTCCTTTACTCTACATGCCATGTCTCACCTTATTTCCTATACCCAGACAAGTCACACATGCAAAGAGAAAGTAGAACAATAAAACATTTAAAAATAACACATTCCCAGGATTTACTTTGCTTTGTTCCTCAATTGTATGTAGACAGGAAAAAGGCCGATCCAAGATCACAATATAAATTGACTTTGGACCTGCTTCAAGTAGGCTGCCTGGTTCAGGAACTGATCTCCAGAGTCAGTCGGCTCTGCACTGGGAAAGTGATGACTTCCGTCTGACTTCAGTTAGTTGTCTCTAATTTTGTACAGAGAGCAGGGACAGTTCAACTCCACAGGAAAGGGAAAAGGGGCAGGAGGCAGACATACTCTATATATCCAACCTGCAATGGTTCATTGATGCTATCAAGAGTCTTAAGGTGGAGGGTAAGATTGTTGGTGACAGCGATGATGTGAGATAAAATCAGAAGCAGAAAGATGTGAATAGAGTTCAGGGAGCCAGATCGGCATATTCCTTACATATTATAAGAGAACAGGAGGGATGGAGGAAGAGACTGAAAATCTTGCCAATTTCATTGTATACCCTTTATGTATGTAAGAAAGTAGCTAAGACAAAGAGTATTATTCCTTGACCCCCCCCCGATAATGCTTAGAAATTTAGTAAGAATTTACTGATGTTGCAAGCTATGTGTTCCTCTAACTTTACCAAATCTCTGTAATTTATAGAATCGAGGAATGATTGTAGCACAGAATTTGGCCTTTCAAAGCAACTTTCTACTTCAACCCACTGGATTTTTTTCTGCCGCTTTGAAATATTTCTCTACCACATATTTATTCAATTCCTTGTTGAAGGCTACAGAGGAACCTGCTCCAACATGTCTACAGGGAATTTAATTTAGATTCCAGCAACACACTGCATGAAAAGAAGATTTTCCTCTTTTATTTCTCATTTCTTCTTTATGTTATATCCAACCTCTAACCATTGATTCTCCATCAAAAGGAGTCACTTGACACTTTCTGTTTTATTTTCATTTAAATACTTCTATTAAATCTCCCCTCAGCCTTCTCTCTAGAAATATAATCGGTCTGGTCCATCTAATCTATCCTTAAAAGTATAGTTTGTCAACCCAGGAATCATTCTCATAGTGCCTGTCTTAAACTTCTTATCAAATGACCTCAAATTCCCCCACATTAAACTTCACCTGACTGTACATGCCACCTGGCTAATTATATCCTGTGCAATGTACACTATCCTCGTCACAGTGCACAATGCTCCCAAGTTTTGTGTTGTCTGCAAATTTAGAAATTGTGTCTTGTACCACTAAAGTTTTGGTCAATACTATACATCAGCAAAATCAAAGTCCAAACACCAGTTCCTGGAATATGCCACTGTTCACCTTCCTCCAATTTGAAAGCAACCATTCCCCTCAGTAAACTCTTCTCAGACCTCTAGCCAAGTACAGGTATTGATTATAACCGACGTTTCAATGACAATCTCTGCCCTCTTCATCTTTTTTTTCCAAAAATATACTTTATTCAGAAATATGACAAAATAAAGTTACTTACAAACAAAAACATTCGTTGACTATGAGTCCTTATTCAATAAATAAAGTTATTTACAATAAGTCATGTGTTGGCTTTCAGTCCTTATTCAAAATAAAGATGTTTACAATAAATCATTCGTTGACTCCCAAACCTTAGTCAAGAATAAAAATTATTTACAATAAAATGACTTACAATAAAAACCACGTGCTGACTCATTCCTTTACCGAAGTTCCTTTACGGTCTATACCTTTCCACATTTCCAGCCACTCCTGTGGCGCTATGTTGATTCATCTATCCACACCGCTGATGAGGGGTATACTCCTCCCTACCTGACCCCTCCCACTTCCTCAGGTGACGAACCCTAAACAGTGGTCTTACCCCAGTGGGCCTTCGCGGTGGCCGCACCAAGCTTGAGTGCATCCCTCAGCACGTATTCCTGCAGGCGAGAATGTGCCAGCCGGCAGCATTCAGCCACAGACATCTCCATGTGCTGGTAGACCATCAAGTTTCAGGCTGACCAAAGAGTATCTTTCACCGAGTTGATGATCTGCCAGCAGCACCGGATGTTGGTCTCCGTGTGAGTCCCCGGAAACAGCCCGTAAATCAAGGAATCCTCGGTTCCGCAGCTGCTGGGCATGAACCTCGACACCACCCCTTCCATCCTCCTCCACACCTTCTTCGCGAACCCACAGTGTATAAAGAGGTGGGTCACCGACTCCGCTTAATTGCAGTCTTCCCGTGGGCAGTGGGGTGTGGAGACGACGTTCCGGGCGTACAGGAGGGATCTGACTGGGAGGGTCCCTCTCACCGCCAGCCAGGCGAGGTCTTGGTGCCTGTTGGTGAGGTCTGGCGATGAGGCCTTTTGCCATGTGTACTGGACGGTCTACTCAGGAAACCAACCCACTGAGCCCATCTCGTCCTTCCCCTGCAGCACCTGCAGGACATTATGTGCCGACCACTGCCTGATGGCCCTGTGGTCAAAGGTATTGACCTGGAAGAACTTATCTACGAAGGACAGGTATGGCGGCAACGACCAGCTGACGGGGGTGTTGCTCAGGAAAGGGGCCAGACCCTTCCTTCGTAACCAGGGCCACAGGTAGAACATGGGCACATAGCGGTCCTTAGTGCCCAGGTATCTGGAATCCACGCACAACCTGATGCAGCCACACATGAAGCTGGCCATCAGGGTGAGGGTGACATTGGGGACGTTCTTACCCCCATTGTCCAAGGACTTGTGCATGCCGGCCTGTCTGACCCATTCCATCTTGGATCCCCAGATGAATCTGAAGACAGCTCGGGTGATTTCCGAGCTGCAGGAGCGGGGGACGGGCCACACTTGCGTCAAGTACAGCAGCCCTGAGAGCACCTCACACCTGATGACCAGATTCTTGCCCGTTATAGAAAGGGAGCACCCTCCCCACAGTCCCAGTTTCTGTTTCACCTTGGCAGTCCGCTCCTGCCAGTTCTTCCTGCACGCCTCGGCCCCTCCGAACCAGATCCCCAACACCTTCCCATGATCAGACCTGATGGTGAAGGGGACATCGGATTGGTCGGGCCAGTTGCTGAAGAGCATGGCTTCGCTCTTCATGCGGTTGACCCTGGCCCCTGACACCAGCTCATACTGTTCGCAGATGCCAATCAGCCCGCGAACTGACGTCGGATCAGAGCAGAAGATGGTGACATCCTCTATGTACAGGGAGGTTTTCACTTGGGTCCCTCCACTGCCTGGCAGCATCACCCCTCTTATGCCCTCATCCCTCCTGATGGCTTCGGCAAAGGGCTCAATACAGCACATGAACAAGACAGGGGAGAGGGGACAGCCTTGCCTGACTCCAGACCTGATGGGGAAGCTGTCTGTTTCCCACCCGTTGACCTGGACTGCACTACAGATGTCTCTGTAGAGCAGTTTGATCCAATTCCGGATACCCTCCCCAAATCCCATTTTGGAGAGTACGTCCGCCATGTACGTGTGCAATATCCTGTCGAAGGCTTTCTCCTGGTCCAAACTGACCAGGCAGGTGTTCACACCCCTGTCCTGCACGTAGGCGATGGTGTCCCTCAGCAGCACGAGGCTGTCCGAGATCTTCCTGCCCGGTACAGCACAGGTTTCATCCGGGTGGATCACCTGTCCCAGAGTAGACTTGACCCTGTTGGCAATAGCCTTGGACAGGATCTTGTAATCCACATTCAGGAGAGAGATGGGCCTCCAGTTCCTAATGTCCTCCCTTTCCCCCTTTTGCTTGTAGATGAGGGTGATGATGCCCTTCCTCATGGACTCTGACAGGCAGCCGGCCAGAAGCAGGTCAGAGCCCATCCAGTTCCACAGAGCCGAGTACAACTCAGCCGGTAAGCCGTCGCCTCTGGGAGTCCTATTTGACCCAAAGGAACGGATGGAGCCTGTCAGCTCATCCAGGGTCGGTGGCTGATCTAGACTCTCCCACATGCCGTCGTCTAAGACCTGTGTGATAGAGGACAGGAAGCTGCGGGAGGCTGTGGATTCTGTAGCCTTTTCATCGTACAGACCGGCATAGAAGGACCTGAAGATCTTCAATATGTCTGTCTGTGAGGACGCGACTGAGCCGTCCTCTTCCTTAAGGTTGTAGATCACAGAGCTCCCCCTGTGCACCTTCTGGAAGAAGAAGCGAGAGCACGTCTCGTCCTGCTCCATGATTTGGACCCTTGATTGGAAGATGATCTTGGAGGATTCGACGGCGAAGTGCCGGGCATGCTGTCCCTTCAGCTAGTCGTAATTCCTCCCTGACATCCACCCCCTTCGACTGCAGAAGGAGAAGGTGCTGCAACTCTCTGGACTTTTCGCAGTTCCCTCTGCTCCTGCCTTGCTTTCTGGATACCCTTGTGAATGAAGAACCTCTTGATGTTCTCCTTGGTGGCTTCCACCAGTGAACCGGGGAATTAGAGAAGGCTTTCAAGGTTCTCCAACCTGTGTACTCCTTCTTGAGTTCCTTAATATTCTCTGGGGTCAGCAGCTTAACGTTCAGCTTCCACGTTCCACTGCCTGCCTTCCGGTCCTTCCGTAAGTAACAGGTGGCTCGCAGAAGGCAGTGGTCAGAGAAGAACACCGGCGTGACGTCGGTGGACCTGACCGTGAGGGACTCTGAGAGGAAGTCGATCCGGGAGCGGGCTGTACCGTCCCATTGTGTCCAGGTGACTTGTGGCTGTGCTCCACCTGTGGGGGTGCCAAAGGCGTCGCGCAGCTTGGCTGTCTTCACCGTTTCCCTCAGGAGTCCGGAGGTACCGTTCAGCCTGCCGTCGGCACTGCCGGATTGTCCAGCCGCATCAATGGTGCAGTTGAAGCCTCTGGCCAGAACGACCAGCTGGGACGTCACCAGCAGCAGAGCAAGCCGCTCGAGGATGGCCCGCCATTCGCTCCGCACGGGGGAGGTGTACACGTTGATCAGCCGGAGCAGAGTGCCTCGGTATTTAATGTTTGCTACCAGGAGGTGCCCCGCAACCACCTCTTTAGCTTGGGTGATTGAGAAGTTGCCTCCCTGTAGCAGAATCCCCAGGCCAGTGGCACGACAGTCATTGCCCCCTGACCACACCGACAAAACCTGGGACCACCATCGTGACCACCTCCGGTAGTTGCGGAGGTGCGGCAGACCGCACTCTCGGAGGAAGGTCACGTTGGCACTCACAGTGTTCAAGTATCGGAGCACGCTGACGCAACGCCCAGTAGTCTTCACACTGCGAACGTTTCAGGACGCAAGTTTAAGGTCCATCACCCTTTACAGATCTTCACCCTCACCTTCGCTGTCCTGAGCCCTCATGCCCACAGTCCTGGTGAAGTCTTCCACCTGCTGAGGGCTCATGCCTCTTTCTCTGGCTGCAGGCCACCAGAAATGTTACTGCTTCCGGATTCCCGGAGCTGAGGAGCACTGCTGATCTCCATCTCCTGCGCCTGGGAGATAGCAAACAGACCTTCACTGTTCCCTTGACTCTCCTCCGCCCGATTAACCCGCCTCTTCCTCTGCCGGGGCTGCTGGCCACCCCCACCACTTCCTCCGAGGAGGGCAGGAGCCCACAGGATGTGTTATAATCTACCGCCCATTTTTTTTGTGCTGACCAACTGCTCCGCCTGCTGGCAGAACCTTCTGAGGCTTTTTCCGTTTGGTAACTACGCTCCAGGCTCCTTCATCCCCCTCGGCCCTCCCCTCCTCCATGGACTCCTCCTCATCAAGCGGTGGATCCTGGGTGTTCTGCAAGGGGGAGGGAGACTTCGGGGTGGACTTGTCTTCCTCCTTTGTTACTGGCACTGCCTCTGCAGAGGTAGCAAGTGCCTCCAACCCAGCCGGGGCCTTTTCGATGTTATCATCTCCCCTGGCCACCCTGCAGCATGTCGGAAGGTGACGTCGTAGTAACCGGCAAAATGCTGGCCGCAGTAAAGATCATCCGCCTTGAAGCCACAGCAATCCAGTAGCGCCTCGTGAATGAAGGTCTCCCTACTGAAACCGTTGCCTTCCTTCAGATCCCGAACACGCAATCAGACAGTGTTTTTGATCCCAGCCCCACGAGACGAAGCACTGGTCTCTCCAGCCATCCTCTTTTCCATCACCATTGTATGGGGGGGGGGTGAAGTGCTAGTTTGCGAGCCAATCCACACCAGGCTCCACCCCTGTGTCAGTGTGAGGCCCACTCCTGTGCCAACGCTCGCTGTGTCCTGAAAAGAACACTTGATCTTAGCCAAAAGGTTCCTGGGAGAACGGCCTTTCTGATCATGGTCTCTCCCCTGCCAGGCAAGTATCAACAACTGTTTTATTGTGATAGACACAATCAGACCGGGCACCATGATCCGAAGAGTGACCTCTTCATCTGGGTTGATGCCTGGACATCTGTCTGTGTGTCTGTCTGTGTCGTGTTTTACGGCGGTTGGCATCCAGCTTAATGGTGCATTACCGCCACCCTCTGCTCCGGAATGTGCACTAGATATATAATCTAAATCCCTTCACCCAATCGCGCACACACACACACACACACACACACACACACACAAACCTATACTTTACCCTCCCATCTTTGACCATCCCAGTACCCTATTCCTGTTTATCCGTCATATCCTATAAAAACCTCCTGTACCCCTTAAGAACGCTAAAAATACCCGGACCTGTGCTCTCTCACCCATGCCCAGCAACCCTTTTAAAGTGAATTCCTGCACCCCCAACTCCCTTAGTTTAATTCTCATCATCTCTCTCTGTATCCCATACTTCCTGCAACCCAGAACTACATGTTCTACTGACTCCTCTTCCTGACATTCCTCACACAATCCTGTCTAGTGTTTCCCTATCATTTTCAATGTTTTGTTTAATGCACAATGCCCCAGCCTTAACCTAGTCCACACAGTTTCCTCTCTTCTGTATCCACTACCTACCCTAGTACCTGCAACACTTTGTTGTATTTGATATAAATGCCTCCCTTTCCCCTCCCTGTCCCATCTTTCTTGCCACATTTGGTTGATTTTTTCCCCAGATTACACACTTAATGTCTGCTTTACTGATACTAATGTGCATTTCTACATTTTCTTTCTTTAACGCCCTCTTTGCCAACTCATCCACCCTCTCATTTCCCTTCACCCCTACATGTGCTGGAACCCATAGAAATTTTACCTGATCTCCCTGATTTGCAATTCTTGTAACTAGCTGAAGGACTTCATAAAGTACATCTTGATGACTGTTTGTGTGAAAAGACCTAAAACTTGCTAGAACTGAGGATGAATCTGAACATATCAATGCTTTGGTTTGTCTGGCTTTCTGCATCCATTGCAACGCAACCAACACTGCCAGCATCTCCACTGTAAACACCCCTAACTTATTAGATGTTCTTCTGTTGATTCCAATTTCTTTTGCTGGTATAACCACCCCAAACCCTACTTTTCCATCATATGACAGTTAAATGCATTTACCAAATCTGTTTTATATCTTCCTTTCCTTTTTACCTCTAACAAATGCCAGTCTATGTCAGGCCATACAAGCTTCCATGGAGCTACAACCGGATAAACTACTGAAGGACTTATCCTCAGATCAAACACTCCACGTTCTTTCACGATATCATTCCCTACCCGACTAAAGGTATCCCTCTGTAACCTCCCATTTTCACAGCACTCCTGCAACACTCCTTTAGCAGGGTGAGAATAATTGTGCCCCTGCAAGTTAGCCCAGTAGTTTGCCATCAGTTGCATCCTTCTTAGTTCCAAAGGCATTATTCCCATTTCTACCTGTAGGGCTGACACTGGTGACATTTTAAATGCCCCACCGCACACTCTCAAGGCCTGAGCCTGAATCACATTCAGTTTCCTTATAAGAGACCTAGCTGCTGATCCATATACTATATTTCCATAGTCCAACACAGATCTCACTAAAGCCACATACATTCTCTTCAAAGCTGAACAACTTGCTCCCCATTCCCTAGCAGTCAAACATCTCATCACATTTATTACTTTTTTACATTTCTCCTCAACTTTCCTGATATGGTCTGCCCATGTTAATTGTGAATCAAATATAACTCCCAGAAATTTAAATGATGCAACCCTTTCTAATTCAACCCCATACATCCTTAACTTCTTCCCTACCTCAACTCTTTTCCTGGTAAAAAATACAGTTTGAGTTTTATCTACTGAAAATCTACATCCCCAATCATAACCCCACTCCACCACTTTATCAATTGCTTCTTGTAGTTTCCTGATTATATGGTCCATGTTCCTGCCTCTTTTCCACAAGGCCCCATCATCCGCAAACAGTGACCTACCTGTATCCACTGGACATGTCTAGTCCAATGGTATTTATACCCCCATAGTCAGTCCCTCCTGATTGGTTAGTTTTCATCCAATCAGATTTCCGTTCTTCCACCTTGTTTACAATTGAATTCCAGTTCTTACTTAAAGCGAGACCTTCATCTTTGTTAAAATTCTTTTTCTCTAGCTTGATTTCAATTGTTTCCTTTACACTGTGGTCCCAAAAGCCATTGGTGCGGCACAGTAGTTTTGTGCCATCAAAGTCAACCCTATGGCCTCTTACTCTAAGTAAGAGTAAGAACTGCAATTCGATTGTAAACAAGGTGGGACAATGGAAATCTGATTGGATGTGAACTAACCAATCAGGAAGGACGGACTACAGTGGTATAAATACTACCAGATTAGACATTCCCAGCCATCATTCCTGATGAAGATGGAAGAGTATGTCATTGAAACATTGGTTATAATTGATACCTGTACCCGGCTGGAAGCCCGAGTAGAGTTTATTCGTCATATATGCTAGGAAAGCATCAGATCCTTTTTCAGTCCCCTCATTCTTTCTCATAGTGTTGAAAGAAGCAACCATTAATGTGGAATCTGACAGTATGAGTCACATGTACAAACTATGGCCTCAATTTCTAGGCTCTTGATCTCCAAAGAAGGGTGCAGGATGTGAATTGACATGAAAGTGCTGACAGACCAGACAGAAATGTCGAGATCACTGTGGCTCCAGTGTGATCTTCGGTGTGCTGTAAGAGAATGATCTGACATGGTTTGCACTTGCCTGGAATTACTGGTGGTCCCACAGCAGTCCCCTCTGGCTGGAAAGTAAAGCTGAAATGTAGTCATCGCATGCTAAGCAAACCTTTCAAATCTTTGACCATTGCCTTTTACACCTTAGAGAAAGGTTTGAGGCAAGAACTTTTCTGATCTAGAGGAATTACCTGATGCTATTAACTTTTCCCCCTTCCAATTGGTATGACCAAAATACATGACAATTTAGAAGTGACGTTTACCTCTGTGATGAAGTATTCTTTTAGACAGCAGCCCCCTCAAATATGTAGAACATAGAACACTTAGGGTAGGGATAAAGTAACACATACAAAATGCTGGAGGAACTCAGCAGGTCAGGCAGCATTTATGGAAATGAATTAGGGTTAATCAGATTTATGGGGTTGCTGGAGCAGCATAGCTTGAAGGGTCAAGAGAGCCGACAGCACACAGTATCACTAAATAAATAAATAATACAACAATAGAGCACAGGAACGGGCTCAGCCCACAATGCTGTGTTAAACCAATTAAATTAGTAATCAAGTGGGTAGTTAAGCTAATCACTTCTGTCTACACAATGTCCATATCCTTCCATTTTCCTCATATCCATATGCCTGTCTAAACGTCTCATAAAAGTCCCTAATGTATTTGCCTCTATCACCATCCCAGATAGCGCATTCCAGATACCCACCACTCTCGGTATAAAAGGAAAAAACTGCTCCTCACATCTCTTTTAAAATCACTCCCTCATACCTTAAATGTATGCCCCTCTAGCATTGGACATTTCCACTCTGGGGAAGAGGATACTGTCTGTTACTCTATCTATGCCTCTCATAATTTTATAAACCTCTGTCAGATCTCCTCTCAGCCTCAGCCACTCCAAAGAAAACAGCACAAGTTTGTCCATCCTCTTGTTATAGCACATGTCCTTTAATCCAGGCAACATCCTGGTAAACTCTTCTGCACTCTCTCTAAAATTTCGATATCTTTCTTATAATAGGGCAACCAGAAATTTATGCAATACTTCAGATGAGGTCTAACTAGAGCTTTATAAATCTGCAACTTAATTTCCTGACCTTTGAACTCGGTGCCTCGACTAATAAAGGCAAGCATGCTGCACATCTCCTTAATCACCCTGTCAACCTGTGCAATCACTTTCAGGGAGCTATAAACTTGGAGCCAAGATCCCCCTGCTCATCAGCAGCGTTAAAGGTCTTGCCCTTAACAATGTACCATCTCTTTACATTTAACTTATCAAAGGTGCAAAACTTCAAACTGGGCTGCTTTAAACTCCATCTGCCATTTTTTCACTCACATCTGCACCTGATCTGTATCCTACAGTATTCTTTGCCTGTCCACGACACTATCCATGACACCCACAATCTTCATGTCATCTGCAAGCTTACTAACCCACCCATCTACAATTTCATCCAGGTCATTTATATACATCACAATCAGCAGAGGACCCACTGCAGATCCCTGTGGAACATCATGAATCATAGACCTCCAGCTAGTATAAGCACCTCTGTCTTCTATGGGCAAGCTAGTATTGAGTCCAAGCAGCTAATTCACCATGGATCCCGTGAATCTTAATCTTCTGAATGAGATTCTGTTTAATATATTTGAGAATAACAGGCCTGTTATGCACAACAACATACAAAGCAGCCTACCACTCTCTCCGCACTAATCCCAACCTCATCATCAAATCTGCTGACAAAGGTGGTGCTGTAGTAGTCTAGCGGATGGACCTCTACCTCACTGAGGCCAAATGGCAGCTCTCTGACACCTCCTCTTACTTACCCCTGGAACAGGATCCCACCAAAAAACATCAAACCATTGTCTCCCGTACCATCACCACCCTTATCAACTCCGGAAACCTTCCATCCTCAGCCACTAAACTCATTATTCCCACACCCCAAACCACTCGGTTTTACCTCCTCCCCAAGATACACAAGCCTGACTGTCCCGGTAGACCCATAGTTTCTGCCTGCTCCTGTCCCACCGAACTTGTATCTGCCTAACTGGACTCCATTTTGTCACCCATAGTTCAGTCCCTCCCCACCTACATCCGGGATACATTCCATGCCCTCCACCTCTTCAATAACTTCCAGTTCCCCGGTCCCAACCGCTTCATTTTCACTATGGATGTCCAATCCCTATACACCTCGATTCCCCATCAAGAAGGCCTCAAAGCCTTCCGCTGCTTTCTGGATAATAGACCTCACTAGTTCCCCACCACCACTACCCTCCTCCGGTTGGCGGAACTGGTTCTCACACTCAATAACTTCTCTTTTGGCTCTTCCCACTTTCTTCAGACTAAGGGTGTAGCTATGGGAACTCGCATGGGCCCTAGCTATGCCTGCCTCTTCGTTGGTTATGTGGAACAGTCTGTGCTCCAAACCTATTCTGGTACTGCTCCCCAACTTTTCCTTCGGTACATTGACGACTACATTGTACTGCTTCCTGCACCCATGCTGAGCTCGTCAATTTCATCGACTTTACTTCTAACTTCCACCCAGCCCTCAAGTTCACTTGGTCTATCTCGGACACTTTTCTCCCCTTTCTTGATCTCTCAGTCTCTATCTCTGGAAACAGACTGTCCACTGACATCTTCTACAAGCCCACTGACTCTCATAACTACCTTGACTATACCTCTTCCCACCCTGCCACATGCAAAAATGCCATTCCCTATTCCCAGTTCCTCCGGCTCCGCCGCATCTGCTCCGAGGATGAGGTTTTCCGTTCCAGAACATCTCAAACGTCCTCTTTCTTTAAGGATCGTGGTTTCCCTTCTGCTGTCATCAATGCCCTCACCCACATCTCCTCCATCAATGCCCTCACCCACATCTCCTCCATTTCCCGCACTTTGGCCCTCACCCCATCCTCCCGCCACCACAACAGGGACAGAGTTCCCCTTGTCCTCACCTACCACCCCACCAGCCTCTGAATCCAGCACATTATCCTCCGCAACTTCCGCCACCTTCAACAGGACCACACCACTAAGCACATCTTTCCCTCGCCACCCCTCTCCGCTTTCCGCAGGGATCGGTCCCTCTGCGACTCCCTTATCCACACGTCCCTCCCCACGGATCTCCCACCCGGCACTTATCCCTGTAAGTGCAAGTGCTACACCTGTCCCTACACCTCCTCTCTTGCCAACATTCAGGGCCCCAAATAGTCCTTCCAAGAGAGGCAACACTTCACTTGTGAGTCTGTTGAGGTCATCTATTGCATCCGGTGCTCCCTGTGCGGCCTCCGGGAGCACCGGATGCAGATTGGGGGACCGCTTCGTCAAGCACCTCCGCTCTGTCCTCCACAACAGACAGGATCTCCCAGTAGCCACCCACTTCAACTCTGCTTCCCACTCCCATTCAGATATGTCCATACATGGCCTCCTCTACTGCCATGATGAGGCTCAACTCAGGTTGGAGGAGCAACACCTCATATAGGGTCTAGGTAGTCTCCAGCCCCTTGGTATGAACATAGAATTCTCCAACTTCCGGTAATTCCCTCCCCCTCCCTTCCTCTATCCCTATGTCACTCTGCTCCCTCCCCCAGCTGCCTATCACCTCCCTCATGTTTCTGCCTCCTTCTACTACCCATTGTGTTTTCCCCTATTCCTTCTTCACCTTTCCTGCCTATCGCCTCCCTGCCTCCCCTCCCCACCCCTTTATCTTTCCCCTTACTGGTTTTTCACCTGGAACCTACCAGCCTTCTCCTTCCCACCCTCCCCCCACCTTCTTTATAGGGCCTCTGCCTCTTCCCTCTACAGTCCTGACGAAGGGTTCCGGCCCGAAACGTTGACTGATCATTTCCACGGATGCTGCCCGACCTGCTGAGTTCCTCCAGCGTGTTGTGAGTCTAGCCTACTGATGAGTTCTGAGACTCACAAACACAAAACTAAGTGTTATTCTACTCCAAACGCCTCATACTAGCACAGTGTAGCCAACCAACACTGATGTCGCCAGGAGCCCAGCTTTCATCCAGAGCAGAAACCTGATGGGTTGATGAACAGCTCAGAGATTCATAGGTTTAAAAGGACACTTTCTGTCAATTTCCATGTGGTTCATAAAAATACTTTGAGATATCAATTCTAGCATTCTGAAGTAAACGTTTTCAAATGTTGGGATTCAGGAGAAGTCAGAGGACATTCAGAGGTCAGTTCACAAGGAAGTAATTTTTCCCTGACTCCATTATTATCCATGCATAGCTGACATAGCTGTGCAGAGAGATCTAAGAAGATCATTGCTAAGCCCACTCCCCGAATCAATCTTGGTACAAACTTGTTGCTGCTCACAAGGTTCCTGAGAAGCATTCTGACTGCTCAAGCAGAGGAGGACCTGACTTTGGCTGTCATTGAATCTGTCTACCTCACCAATTCTGCTTTAGTAGTTAGCAATCTGGCGACACCCTGCGGAGAGAATGACAAGCCAACAAGAGAAGAAGAGTATTCAAGGCTTCAATCCGTTTGGCCCAGCAGGGTGGCCATTTGTTCCTGAATGGTGGATCCAGGGCCAGCTTTCTTTTCGCTGCTTGGACTTAAGTTCTCACTTCCTTCTACTGAGGAAAGCCAGGAATGTCAATATCTGCTTTGAAGGACCCAGGTGCTATAGAAGAGTCTTGAGGAAAATGTGAAAAGGGTAAGACATGAAATAGTATTGAGAGTCTAGGCATCAGTAAGCAATAGAAATACTATGGTATTTGTTCAGCTTGCTGCATTTTAAGTGAGAGCAAAATGGTTTAAAGTGATACTTAGAAACCTTGCCAATGCTAATGTGTTTAACACAAGTGAGTAATCTTCTAAGCTCCCAAGTCCACTGAGATGATATTAATAATGCTAAGTACTCCTGTCTATTCCAGGATCTCAAGGATAAAAGTTTAGGTAATGTAATACCCTGGGACTGCTGCACTGTCAGAAGTATCTTCTTTCGAATGAGACATTTAATTTATTGCCCACCTGGTCTTTATGGGGCAAATAAATGAACACATTACACTATTTCAAAGAAGAGCAGAGGAATTGTCCTTAGAGTCCTAGCCAATAATCGGCCCTCAATTAACATTATTAAAAAAGCAGATTTTCTGGGGGTAGCCATCCTGCTGTATGTAGGAGCTGACTGTGCAAACTGAAAATTCTGTATCCTACATATAAAGGCATTAGAGAAGATTTAAAGGATATTTATATGAAGTTCACTTGGATAAAGCCTATATTAGGATTGATTAAAGAAACCAGTACACTTTCTTTGGAGAAGAATGAAGTTAATAGAGGTATTCAAAATGGTGAGTTGACTAAACAGAGTGGATAGTGGCAAGTTGTTTCTTTTCATAGAGGGCTCAGGACCAGAGGTCACAGGTATAAAATAAAGGTGAAGATGAGTAACAGTGACATCAGAGAAACACTACCTTTTTACACAATCTATGGTTGGCATCTGGATGGTATCTTGCAGATGTGATACAGGCAATTTCAAGCATGGCCTTCAAGAGAGAAGTGGATAAACCTATGGAGGAGAAAAAATTGCAAAACCACTCATAGGGTTTGCGGGTAGAACTGATGAGTTACTCATCTGGGGTACCATTAGGGATGTGATATGCCAAATTGCCACTCTGTGTTGTAATCTTTCTGTGATGATATAATCTTTGAAAAATCTCCTTCATTAACTGTGAAGCACATGAGAGGCTGTGGAAGGAGCTAGAGCATGTGGAAATTTCTTTCATTATTTCTTGCTCTTCTCCATGATTATATATGCTTGTCCAATGGAATGAGGCATAACTAAAGGCCTCCAATCAATGCAACATCCTAATGAATCACCTCTGCACTCTCTCCAGCAAAACTGCATGCTTCCAGTACGGCAACCAGACTGGTGGCATGGTAGCGTAGTGGTTAGCACAATGCTTTACAGTACAGGTAACCCAGGTTCAATTCCCACTGCTGCCTGTAAAGGGTTTGCACATTCTCCCCGTAAGTGAACTGGTTTCTTCCAGGTGCTCCAGTTTCCTCCCACAGCCCAAATATGTACCAGTTAGTAGATTCTTTGTAAATTGTCCCATGACTAGGCTAGGATTAAATTGGGCGATTGCTAAACAACGTAGCTTGAAGCGCCGGAGGGGCCTATTCCGTCTTGTATTTCAATAAAATGAAAATAAAACAGAATACTCCAAGTGTAGACAAGTCAGTGTTTTGTGAAGTGGCAACATAATGACCCAGATTTCAATTCAATGCCACAACCACTGAAAGTAAGCATTCCATATGCCTTCTTCACCATCCTACCTGTGCTGCCATATTCAGAGAACTATGGAATTGAAGTCCCCTTGTCCTCTTGTTCATTGGCATTCCTTAGTGTCCTACCATTTACTGCACATGTTCTACTCCTGTTGGACTTCACCTCACAATTAACGCTTTAAAATTCCATCTACCAATGCTGCATCCAACTTTCCACTGATTTATATACTGTTGTAGCCTTTGACAATACCCCTCTTTTCCACAATATCATCAACTTTCTTGACATCTGCAAACTTCCTAATTATGTCTATATTCACATCCAAGTCTTTAATGTATCTCAGAAATAGTAAGAATTCAATCACTGATCCCTGCGGTACATTACTGGTCTTCCAATCAGTAAAGTATCCTTCCAACACTACCCTCTGCCTCCTATCACCACTAATTAGCCACCTCACCTTGGATCCCATGTAACTCAATTTTCTGGACAAGCCTACCATGTCAAATGTCTGTCTAAAGACAATATAGACAACATCGACTGCTCTGTCATCGTCAATCTTCTTAGTTATGTCCTCAAAAGAGCCCCACACATAGCCATGCTGACAATCCCTGCCTTTCCAAATGTACATAGAACATGGAACATAGAATAGTACAGCACATTACAGGCCCTTTGGCCCACAATGTTGTGTCAACCCTCAAACCCTGCCTCCCATATAACCTCCCACCTTAAATTCCTCCATATACCTGTCTAGTAGTCTCTCAAACTTCACGAGTGTACCTGCCTCCACCACTGACTCAGGCAGTGCATTCCAAGCACCAACCACTCTCTGAGTAAAAAACCTTCCTCTAATATCCCCCTTGAACTTCCCACCCCTTACCTTAAAGCCATGTCCTCTTGTATTGAGCAGTGGTGCCCTGGAGAAGAGGCGCTGGCTATCCACTCTATCTATTCCTCTTATTATCTTGTACACCTCTATCATGTCTCCTCTCATCCTCCTTCTCTCCAAAGAGTAAAGCCCTAGCTCCCTTAATGTCTGATCATAATGCATACTCTTTAAACCAGGCAGCATCCTGGTAAGTCTCCTCTGTACCCTTTCCAATACTTCCACATCCTTCCTATAGTGAAGCGACCAGAACTGGACACAGTACTCCAAGTGTGGCCTAACCAGAGTTCTATACAGCTGCATCGTTACATCGCGACTCTTAAACTCTATCCCTCGACTTATGAAAGCTAACACCCCGTAAGCTTTCTTAACTACCCTATCTACCTGTGAGGCAACTTTCAGGGATCTGCGGACATGTACCTCGTGATCCCTCTGCTCCTCTACACTGCCAAGTATCCTGCCATTTATTTTGTACTCTGCCTTGGAGTTTGTTCTTCCAATGTGTACCACCTCATACTTCTCCGGGTTGAACTCCATCTGCCACTTCTCAGCCCACTTCTGCAACCTATCAATGTCTCTCTGCAATCTTCGACAATCCTCTACACTATCTACAACACCACCAACCTTAGTGTCGTCTGCAAACTTGCCAACCCACCCTCTACCCCCACATCCAGGTTGTTAATAAAGATCACAAAAAGTAGAGGTCCCAGAACAGATCCTTGTGGGACACCACTAGTCACAATCTTCCAATCTGAATGTACTCCCTCCACCATGACCCTCTGCCTTCTGCAAACAAGCCAATTCTGAATCCAACTTCCCTGGATCCCATGCCTTCTGACTTTCTGAATAAGCCTACCGTGTGGAACCTTGTCAAATGCCTTACTAAAATCGATATAGATCACATCCACTGCACTACCCTCATGTATATGCCTGGTCACCTCCTCAAAGAACTCTACCCGGCTTGTTAGACACGATCTGCCCTTCACAAAGCCATGCTGACTGTCCCTGATCAGACCATGATTCTCTAAATGCCCATAGATCCTATCTTTAAGAATCTTTTCCAACAGCTTTCCCACCACAGATGTAAGGCTCACTGGTCTATAATTACCCGGACTGCATCAATCCTATTCCTTGGGATTTTCTTCAATGACTATCCTTCAGTAACACAGACATAAATATTGACTGACTGTAGTTACCTTGCTTCTCCCTGCACCCTTCTTAAATAAACATTAGCTATCCTCCAGTCTGCTGGCACCTCACCAGTGGCTAACAAAGGTGGAAAATAAATCTCTATCAGAATCCTAGCCATCTTCTCTCTTGCTTCCTAAGGGAACTCTGCATAGCTCTCATCTGGTCTTGAGGGTTTATCAACCTCTATGTATCCCATGAGATCTAACTCCTCCTCTTTTGTAATGCTGACTTACTTGCTCTAGTCTGTCCACGTAGTTCTCCCTGAGCTCCTTTTTCTTGGTGAATGCAGGTGAGTAGTATTCATTTATGATCTCACCTGCACTACTATTTTTCACACATAAATTACTTCTTTGGGCCCTAAGGTAACCCACTCTTTGCCTGGTTGCTTTCTTGTTCTGATAGAATTTACTTTGATTCTCATTCTTACATGCCAAACATATTTCATTGTTTTTTTTCCTCTCCTAATTTTTCATTCCCTACACCACTGATGCACGGTAGTAGCTGCATGTATGATCTCCAGTTCCGCTGCAGCCACTCACCAAGGTTACTTTGATGGCATCTTTTAGAAATCTACCTCATTACTTCATCACTGTTCAGTTAAATCCTTCCCTAGTTGCACTGTGGGAGTACTTTCACCAGAAGTACCACAGAAGACCACCTTTGCAGGTAATGAAATGAATTAAAGCACAAACTTGGATACCTAATTTATAGGTGCTTATATCTCCCATCGGAATCAAACACATTTTTGCTGTAAACCATAGTATGTCTACACTGAAACTGAATGAAATCCATGGGACATGAACCCAGTGAACATCTGGATACAAAATGTGCATCAGACATGGAGACAAAATATTTTAAAAGTCAAGTTATAAATTACCATATGTCATGCTCTTACATTTATACAAGGCTAACAATAAATCGGGAAAAAAGAAAATATGTCGAGAAATATTTTATTAGGATTCATGTGTTTCATTTATATTTTCATGCCACTATGTCAGATCTTTCTGATGTAAGATTGACCTTTTGTGCAGTATAACATTTAAAAAGGGCAATTTTAAAACATCACTCATCAGCCTATTTGTACTGCATATATTACTGCTGTCTCAATGGTTTGATGTCCATCTGTGACATTATTCATTGTCCTCACTGAAACATTCAATATAGCAGGAAGGGCACATGCACTTATTATACGACAAAACATGCTCACAAACTAGCTTCGAACTATTACTTAGTCTGTAGGCATATGCAATATGGAGCCTAATACCTTCAAATTTCAGATTTCAGATTTAGATTTATTTTCACATGTACATTGAAACATACAGTGAAAAGTGTCATTTGTGTTAATAACATCAACACCCACGCATTTGCTGAGGGAAGACCACAAATGTTTCCACACATTCTATTGCCAATGTAGTATGGCCACAATTCTCGGCAGAACGACACTGAACACAACAAACATTATGCAACAAAGCAAACAACAGTGAAATGAGTTCCGTACACACACCCATGTACATACACAGTCCTCTAACCCCAGGACAGGCCATCTTCTTTGGCCACCAGGAGACCTACATGAAGACTTCTGTGCAAAATGGTCTGATACAGCCAATTTCAAGATGACTGCCATCAGGCAAATCTGGTTGACTGCAAGTTATTCCTTATGGGGTTTGCAAGTAATATAAAGAAAAATAGTCATCTGAATGTAGAGTGGGAATGAATATTTTGCATTGACTGAAATTAAAATAGCTGTTGCTTAACCTTGCCCATTGGTTTACCCTCACTAAAATAACCAAATTCCACCTCCCCAGATCTGGTGCTTGCTTACAATAAATAATTTCCCTGCGCTCTCCCAAATTACTCCATTTCCTGAACCCAAACTGCTGTGTCCCATAATTGAAATTCCCTTCAACTGGCAAGAGCTGTGAGGTATCCATAGCTTATTAGCCTCAGATACATCTGGCCCAAGGCCCAACATCCATAAAAGGGGATGCTCAAGGAAATTATATGGATAGGGAAAAAGGTAGGTCATTCCAAAGGATATTTCTGCCCCTTCCATGAAATTTTCCAATCTCACAACTAAACTGGATGCAAACAAGCGGAGGATGGAAAGAGTAGTATTTTTCCATGAAATCATAAAGATTGGCATTCCACAATGTACAGTATCTATTTCTGTATTAAAAGTCAACTGTTTTCAATTGGCTCTTTCCTGTTTATTTTATAATGCTACAGTGAAGCGAGATAAACATGCTTCAGTTCCCATACACAAGGTTAACATCACCATTCATCCATCCATCATTTGTAGTAAATCTCATTTGCTGCCCCATGAGAAGGGCACTTGAGGACACATAAATGATCAGAGAACATTCATCTACATTGATAGCCCACTTTTATAAGGCTCTTGTATATAAAACTCCATGAAAAACCTGATAAGACCAATTTTCATCCATTAGCTTGAACTCCAAGCACAAAAAACTGTAAACTAAAAAATCTAACTCCTTTATGATAAATGTTGCTTGCATTTTCAACCAATCACAATGCATTGCCAGTAATTATTCTTCAGCACTTCTGAAACTGCTAACAAGGCACTTAAAATATTTCCAATATCTTATTACTCACTGTTCCATCTGCTCTCTTCTCACAAGGAAAGCATTATTTGTGTGAAATTAATCCAGATTTCTTTAAAAATAAACAGGGAAAGCAAGTTGTATAATCTGTTCATTTGAGAAAAATAACAGATATGCTTTATAAAAGCATTACAGAAGGGGGCTATCAGTCTTGATTGTTTTGCAGAACACATATCTACGATCAGGCATCTATCTACCATTTCCACTCCATAAGAGTTCTGCCTCATTTGTTGGCATTAGACTGAAAACTTCGTTCATCAAACTGAAAAGCATGTTGCTGATGCGGTATATTTTATGATGATTGAAAGCCAGTTCATAAGACCCCTTTGTAAACAGGTATGAGGAAATGCTGACAGAGGGAATACAAATATCCGCATGAATCAGAATCGGGTTATCACCGACTATAGATTGTTAAGTTTGTTAACTGCAGCAGCAGTAGAATGAAATACATAAAAATAGAGGGAAAAATTAATTATAATATATATATATAAATTAAATATGTAATGCAAGATTACCATTAATAGTGCCTAGGTTATAATGTTGAACATGTGGAAGATATTCAAACTTTTATCATATCTGTTCCTATTATTCAGAGATGAAGTATGTGCTGTTGTGTGCGTTGCAATATAAAGTTTTTTAATTACTTCCTTAATTGAGCAATACAGTGAAGTGGCTGACGAATGTGACTTGTAAAGTTCCACAATGATACAGGACAATAAAGGCTTCAGTATCATTGATATTCTGTTACAGCCTTTGATATTGATCTTCCTTGTTGTAATGGTGAAAGGTTAGAAAATTTGTGACATAATGCTGCTTTTTTATTCCAAATTTGTATTCATTGTGACCACGTCAACACACCTTGTCTGTATAGTTCACCAGATACTGTTGTCAGTTGCTGCTGGAGAGCTCATCTGGTCAGAACAGATCAATCGAACCACAGAGGATCATTTTTCACCCAATATGAGCAAAACAACATAGGTGCAATGATATTATGTGGATAACAGTGATGATCAAATGCTATGTGTGACTTTTAAACTGTGAAATCATGACTTCAAATACTGCTGTTATTATCACAGCTAAACGGATGAATATTCTAGATCACAGAATTATAATATGATGCAAAGCAGATGCAAACAATTTGGTTCATTGCCAATTCATTGGTAGAGCAATCCAACAATTCCATTTCCTGACTGTTCCTCATAATATTATATATTTTACCCATCATGTATTTATCCAAATCCCTTTGAAAGTGACCACTGAACATCCTCCTTTGCCCTTTTAGAGGGCATCACCTCCTGTATTGTTTCTGGTTCCTTTGTCATTCATCTTCGTTGTGTCATTTTACCATCTACCATTCTAGTATTGAAAAAAAGCCTCATTATATAAAGAAATCCTCATCTTTGATTTCTCTTTAACTCTGTCTGTAAAACCTCTAAGACCACCTGCCCTTCAGTTTAAGGTTTTATCGTCTCCTATTTAGTTCTGATGAAGTGTCCCTGACATAAAACATTGACTCTTTTTCTCTTCACACAGATACAGCCTGACTGTTGAGAACTTTCAGCATTTTCTGCTTTTTTTCTATACCCTGTATAAATCTCTATACCCTTCCAGTCATTGACCCCTAAACTGGGATGCTCAAAAGTTGCCGGATTAGTCCATCAGGGACTAAACAGTGTTTATAAATGTTTATCATAATCTCCTCATGTATAAATAAAAATAAGGCATCCGTTAGTCTTGCTAGACCATGGATCTGCGCCTGGAAAGTCTTCACTCTCCAGGGCGCAGGCCTGGGCAAGGTTGTATGGAAGACTAGCAGTTGCCCATGCTGCAAGTCTCCCCTCTCCATAACACCAATGTAGTCTGAGGGAAGGGCATTAGGACCCATACTGCTTGGCACCAGTGTCATCGCAGAGCAATGTGTGATTAAATGCCTTGCTCAAGGACACAACACGTTCCCTTGGCTGGGGCTCGAACTCACGACCTTCAGGTAGCTAGTCCAATGCCTTAACCACTAGGGTACGTGCCCACACACCTCCTCATGTGTATACAATACAATTTATGCCTCTGTTAGAGCTCTAGGCCAGAGGTTCCCAACCTTTTTGAGCCTCTGCCATTAATGAAGTGGTCCATGGAGCACAGTTGGGAACCTCTGCTCTAGGCCTTTCTTTGAAAGAACAGTATTCTCAATCTGTCCAGTCACCTTCAAAAATCTGTGTTCATAACTTCTGTTCCAGCAGTAATTCTTAAAATTCATCTGCCACAGACCTTCCCATTTTCACCCGACTGTCTCAATGAGTATATTAGAAGACTCAATGCTGTTAAATGGGCAAGTCAGGACAAGTCACAATTAGTACTTCAGGCATGCCCTGTCTTCTACAAGTATCTTTGTTTTAGTCCCTAAAAATCCCAAACTTCATAGAACTGCCCAAGTGTTAGAGCTTATTTCAATTCAGCTGCAAATCCATTTGAACACACAGAGAACACTGGAGGAACTCAGCAGATCAGGCAATAGTTGACATTTTGGGCCAAGACGCTTCACCAGGGCTCATTTTCTCCTTTATTTCTCCTTTTCAGGTAATTTCTGTATTTCTATATTAATCATGTTTCTTAAACTCAGCATCTTTTACGAGATCAGCATACCATTTCTTAAGAACCTCCTTATCGAATAGTCTTTTACTCTGTGCCGCCAGCTCTGGTGGACAGGCCATATATCATGCACGTCCAACACCAGATCCCTGAAGTATGCATTCTACTCTGACCTCTGTTTCAACGAGACATTCCTGCCTGGAAATACATCTCAAGGATACACCTAAAGTCGTGTTATGTATTCATAATATCCAAGGTTCCTGTCCATTTAAAGTGGCGATGGAACACTTGTGATGGCATTTCGCATTTTGCATCTCATTAATGGTATACTAATGGAAGGAAGAGCAGAGTACTTCCCAAGAAGAATAACCTTCTCTGCTTATGAGCCTTATATTTACCAAAAACTTTTTTGTATCATTTTAATATATTTTGGTAAGAAACTGGCACACTTTGCACCATTGTTTGAAAACTTCAAATGTCTTTAGAGCTCAGTATGTGGTGCACACAGGCTTGAGTGATGAATTGGTTGGATAGTTACAAGTGCATCAATAGTGTGTGCACGATTGTCTGAAATACACAAAACAGGCAGCTCATTAGTCAATAACTCTGATTTGATGCCAGCACCTCCTGTTTTGAGCTCCTTCCTTCATTCAAAATCCTCTCTTCACCCTGCACAGTAAATCATGAGTGGAAGGTCAGGCCCACAGTTTCTGATTGATTTTCTTTAGCTGTTTCAGCAGTTCTTCAAGTTGAAGCAGTCTTCTGGGAGTGATTTTGTCACAGCAGAAAGACTTATTCAGCTGACTTGAACTTCACTGCCCAAGCTGAATACATTGAGCCAACTGGCCTTCTTCATTGCAGTAACTTTCCATGATACACATTCATTTCATGTCCGTCTGTTTTTCCAGCTGCAGCTGAGGCCCAAAGGAAGCCAATGCCAAATCATTGGGTGACAAGGACTATCCATTGAAAAATCTAGAGGTCAATTGATGCATCAAACACAGCATGCTTTAACAGGAAATAGGATGAATCAGACCACTGGTGTATGCTGAAATACTTCTCTTGAATGGAGTGTTTTGCAGTAATCAGCAAAGCAGGTGGGTGGAAGAGAGAGGCAGAGAAAGGGTAAGGTAGGCATAATGTGATTAACAGCAATCCCAACTCCATATTCTTACCCAATCAAATTTTTCAATCGAAGTGTACCATATGACATGCAAAGAGCAACCACGGGTTTCTGAAGAGCAGTTCTTAAGAAAGACCATCAACTTGAAACGTTGACTCTGTTTCTCCTTCCACTGATATTGTCTGGCCCCCTGAGTACTTCCAGCATTTCCAATTTTAACCTTCATGCATTGAATTAGACCCAAGCTTTCATATGCTTTTGCCTTTCTTGTTTTTGCCTTGGAGGATGCTTATGGGGACTGGACATACAACTGCTTGAGTTTGACCTCATTCAATCCCAAACTGAGCATTGCTCCAATGGTTCACACACCAGATGTAAAACTGCACAACTGCCAGAACATAGTCTAACTATATTGCACCTCCACTTTACGAGACAGATTTTAGCTTTGAGTACTGCAGGCTGGCTGTAGCTGGTGCTGCTCAAATCTTTTACCAACTTCTCCCTGATGTGTCCCTGCACCAACTTTCAGGAACAACCAAACTGAGCTCCAGCAGTTTTGGTCAAATAGAGAATTTTAGCTTTAAATGCTCTTCTTCCTCTCTCACATAATCCTGCACTTCACCCATAGTTTTATCTACCGGGTTTTGATGTCAGTCCCTAGAGAATATATCTCACTTCAAGTCAGAGGTTTAGTAAGTTGGGGTTGTATTCTTTGGAGCATAGAAAATTAGGGTAATCTTACTGGACTCATTTTCAAGGACTCTTCATCTTAAGTTCTTGATATTTATTTATTATCATTATTTCTTTTTATTCTTTCCTTTGGTATTTGCACAGTCTGTTGTCTTTCGCGTATAGTTTGTTTGTCCGCCCTGTTGGGTGTAACCTTTCATTGATTCTATGATGTTTCTTGCACTCACTGTGATTGCCCACAAGAAAGTGAATTTCAGTGTTTTATATTGTGTCATATATGTACTTTGATAATAAACTTACTCTGAACATTTGAACATATAAGACCCTGAGAAGGTAGATATTTAGATGTTTTCACCAGTGGTCTTTTCGCCAGGGATCATAGTTATGCGATAAGGAGCCAGTCATTTAAAAAAGGTTCTTGGAAATTTCTTATCACAGGGGATGGTGATTCTCTGGAATTTGCTATATGGAGGCTAAATCAATATAAGTATTTAAGGTGGAGATAGATACATTTTTCAAAGATCTAGCAATTAAAAGCTATGGGGATCTGGCACAGACGAAGAACTGAGGCAAGTGTAGAATGGCAGTGCAGACTTGGAGGAGCAGATAGCCTGCTGCAATTTTCTTCACTGCTCGTCTTCAATGAAGATAGACTTCATCTAGATAAGAATTTTAAACTGGTTGTTCCTTGTTTTTTTCCATAATGATTCTGTCTGATGGTTTAATGATAACTATTCCCTAAATGGTCCCTCAGTGAAATATATTGCCTTTGACTTTATCCCCCAGAACCAGATCCAGCATTGCTTTCCTCCACACTGAATTGGAAGCACAACCATCAGCTAAAGTTACTATTGCCAGAATTTCTTGCTCTTTACTACTTACTGTTCCAGTCTATGTTAAAACAACAAATGCAAAAATCACAAAACTGTTGGAGGAACTCAGCCAGTCAAGCAGCATCTGTAGGAGGAGAGGAGTTATCTCACTTCAGTTCAAGGCCTTGCATCCTGACTGAGAGTGAAGAGGGAAGATATTAATTCCCCTTAAACCCGATTTTAATAGTACACTTTTGCCTAACCACTCCTTTGACCATTTCATTTGGGGGAACTTTATGCTAAGAGTCTTTTTGCTATTTAAGTACATCACTGGGCTTCCATTAGTGGTAACTGGAATACATAAATAGAAGGGGTGTGCAAGACTATTTTTATACAATGCATTTTCAAGATCTGTACTTAAATATACAGTACTACAGGTTTCTTGAAACACTAACTAAATGCATTGATATATTTCAAGTATCCATAGATTTGTAATTCTTATTCAAATAATTTTGATGCAAATAATTATTTGAACTGGGCATCTCAAATCTCACTTCACCGTTCTTCATGTACTTTCCATCTGTAATGCAGAATTTATAACTTTCTCATCATCCTAGAGTAGGTCTAGCCCTCTATACAAGATGTAGGTCAAACTCCAAGCTGAATAAACTAACAATATTTTAAAGAACACAGTTCCAACTAGAGTCTGTTGTTCATTACATTTGTTCTAAAATAAGTTCTAACACTATTGAGAACAGAACTTCTCAATAGTGCATCCCTCTGCAATTGGACCTTGGACTTTCTGACTAACAGACGCCAATCAGTTAAGTTAGACAACCTCTCCTCCTCCACTCTCACCCTGAACACCAGCGTGCCTCAAGGCTATGTGCTGAGCCTTCTTCTGTACTTCCTTTTCACCTGTGACTGCGTTCCTGTACATGGTTCTAACTCCATAATAAAGTTCGCAGACGACACCACGGTGGTTGCCTGATCAGAGGGGATGACGAGATGGCCTACAGGGACGAGGTCTGGCACCTGACCATGTGGTGTGCCGACAACAACCTGACCCTTAACACCCAGATGACCAAGGAGATCATTGTGGACTTCAGGCATGCTAGGAGCCACACTCATGTCCCCATCTACATCAACGGAGCTGTAGTGGAGCGTGTATCAAGCTTCAAATTCCTTGGTATCCACATTTCCGAGGATCTCACCTGGTCCCTGAACTCCTCCATCCTGATCAAAAAGGTGCAACAGCGCCTTTATTTCCTGCGGAGCATCAAGAAAGCCCACCTCTGTCCCACGAAACTGACGGACTTTTACCGCTGTACCATTGAGAGCATACTCACCAACTGCATCTCAGTGTGGTATGGCAATTGTCCCGTATCGGACCGCAAAGCACTCCAGCATGTGGTGAAAACTGCTCACTGGATTATCGGCACCCAATTGCCCACCATTGAGAACATCTACCACAAACGCTGCCTGGGCAGGGCGAAAAGCATTATCAAGGATGCATCTCACCCTAACTATGGACTTTTTACTCTCCTCCCATCCAGTAGGCGCTATAGGAGCCTCCGCTCCCACATCAGCAGGCACAGGAAGAGCTTTTTCCCTGAGGCTGTGACCCTGCTGAACCTCAAATCACAGCGCTAAGCAGTATTGCACCCATATTGTACTGTCTCAGTACTTTTATATTTGTGTGCTGTAGCACTTACTTTTTATTCGCAGTTATTTTGTAAATGACACTATTCTTTGCATTTCTGGTCAGATGCTAACTGCATTTCATTGGCTTTGTATCTGTAGTCAGCACAGTGACAATAAAGTAGAATTTAATCTAATCTAATCTAACAAGTGGTCATTCAGAGCTTCGAACAACTTACTGTGCCTCAGCTCTAACAGCCGTATAAAAGGCACTCATCAAATTTCAACCAACCCAACATTCATGAGTAAACCCTATGAACATTACATTGTTTGTCTGTACAAAGTTCAAAGTATATTATTATCAAAGTGCGTATGTATCACCATATACTACCCTGAGATTCAATTTCTTGCGGATATTTATAGTAAACACAGAGAGACAATCAAATCAATGAAAAACTACACACAGAAGGACAAACAACCAATGTGCAAAAGACAACAAATTGTGCAAAAAAAAAACCGGAAATAATGATAGTGCATAAATAAGTAGTAATAACATTGAGAATGTGTTGTAGAGTCCTTGAACTTGAGTCCATAGGATGTGAAATCAGCTGAGTGTTGGGGTGAGTGGCGTTGTCCACTGTGGTTCAAAAGTCTGATGTTTGAGGGGTAATAATACAAAAGTGAGCGGTTCCGGAGCAGCTACGGGAGTCAGTGAATGAATTGCGTAGGTGTGATTTTGGAAGGACTTGTGAAATTGCTGACTTCAAGACCTTCAACACAATTCCTATTTTTAAACCTAATAATCAATTATTATTGAGAACAATAAATACTGATAGGTTGAGTGCCCATCCTGGAGTTGTGCCCTTAATGTTTTGATTGGGGTGAATTTTTATAGTTTTCATTCTTTCACAACCTACCTATTAACCTCCAGTAACATAAACTGAGGGGCATTTATGATAGTTAAATTATATGCATCCATTGTCTGATGTGTGCTTGATCAGCCAAATAAATGTGGGGGGCTAAGTTGCTGCCAACTGCTTCTGTCTTATCATGCAGCCATATCCATAATGTGGTCCATTGAGTGTGCCAACCCTTTACTATATGAACTAAAACTGTATTCCATTACCTCTTTCTCTCCAAACTCCACATCTAATTTTGTCAGAAAAACTTTATATACAGTGGATTCTGGTTAATTGAGGCACAGCGAAACTAGTATATTTTGGCCCAATCAGCCGAAGTTTCATGGAAATAGTTAAAAAGGTATCAAAAAGATAAGCTGCTGTTTAACTAAGTAGTTAATTATTTATGTAAATGGAATACAAAATGTTACCAATACCACTACAGTACTGTAAAACTGTGTATTAGTTCCAAATAATTATTGACAAAGGATTTGATACAATGTGTACTGCCGCATTCTTACAATGCCTTCATTCCTAATTCAGCAGCATTGTGCCCCAAATAAACAAAGGGAATCCCAGCTATATTCTCAATTAGTTTTTGTTCTTTAGTCATCATCATCATCATCATCAGGTGCCATGCCCAGTTTGAGCTTTGACTGCCATGGCCCACACATTCATGTTTCGGGTCAAGTGGATCAATTCATTGGTATTCATTTCCAGTTCTCTGGCTGATGTCTCCATCATCACTTGCCTTTATCTTCCTCTTGCTTTCTTCCCTTCAATCCTTCCCATAATTATCATGCATTCTAACTCCTCTTTCCTAATTGCATGTCCAATGTTCTTTAATAGTTGTTCCAAATAAGTGGCTGCCCAATTAACCAATGGCCCAATTAAAATCTGTAGTATTCCTTTTCCTTTGGAACACAGAACAATGGAGCCAATTTTCCTGGCCCAGTGTACAAGATTTGAAAGGCCGATTTAGATGACTCTCCGTAACTTGAAGTTGGATGCTGAGGCAAAGCAAGAACTCAGCCATGCGTAGGCCTGAGGTTTGGTATTGCAATGGCACAGACCCCAGCAGCATGTAAGGCTACAGGTAGAACTGTTGAAACCAAGAAGCTTTCTAACAGTGCTTAAATGTTCAAAGGCTATTAAAACTGCTGTGATTCATGTAATTAAAAAGAAACATGAAAGTAAAAAAAAACTTTTAAAAATCCACATAATAAAAAATCAACATATTAATAAAAGAAATAATTTAACACCATTTTAAAAATAATATACTTTTAACTATCTCCAAGTAGAAAATTCCAGAAAATTCCCATCCAAATAAATGAGGTCTCTGATTAGAAACCTGGTGGGGTCTGGTACATGATCCAACAGGCAATGCCATTTCATCAGTCCTGAACTCGTACTGCATCTGTAAAGTCTGAAACTTTTAAAATTCACTTGGGAATGACTGCATTTCTCTGTAATAATTGCTCCTGGTGGTAAAATATAGCAGAAAAACAGGTTAAATATTTACACTAAAACCATTAGGACATAATATTTCAGAGATTTTTTTAATTCTTCCATCTGTTCTGCTCCATCAGATGACGTTCTTTTCCTGGTTTCCATATGTAGTTCAGGGGTAATATTATTTTCCTACCATAATATTTTGCATGCTCCTACCATCTGGACATTGCTGTAAAATATTGCTTGCCAGGTTGGCACAACTTTTGATTTCCCTTTTTGTTGCATTGCCCAATCCAAGCAGGATTTCTTCCAGCAACACACACTTCAGCACACAGGACAGTTATGACAACAGATGTTTGAAAGACAGTTGCTTGGAACCATTATCAAAGGAGGTTTAACGCACTTATATTTCAAAGAGTAAATACTACTTTAAAATATGTATGTTTATTAGTTCAAACTTTGGGGATTTTCAAGGAGAAGGATAAAATGCCAGGACTGCAGCAAAGAACAGTATGGAATATGAGCAATGGGGAGAGAAAGAAAGATAAAGTGAACTCTTTGAATGGGTATTTTGCAGCTTTCTAGACAGAACAACATTCTTCAATTGCAAACCATAAGAGCACTGTATCTCAGGTGCAGCTATGGATACTGCCGTTGTTATTCCCATTTGCCACACCTCTAGAACTCTTTTTCCCTTGGTGTATCACAGTCTTTGTTTTCCAACATTACCCCTTTCAATTAACCTCTCGTGCCTTGCAAACTAATACAGGATTTCCTTTCTGTTTTACTATTCGCCGTTCCCTCCCTGTACTTCGCATAACACCTCAACTCAAACTTTCTTTTTCTTTGTATTTGCACAGTTTGCTGTTTCTTACACGTTTGT
The DNA here is from genome assembly GCF_963921235.1 of Mobula hypostoma. Lineage (NCBI taxonomy): Eukaryota > Metazoa > Chordata > Chondrichthyes > Myliobatiformes > Myliobatidae > Mobula > Mobula hypostoma. The sequence continues at coordinate 87,126,106 of NC_086106.1, forward strand.
TGTTCGTCCATCCTACTGGGTGAGGTCTTTCATTGATTCTATTACGGTTCTTGATTTACTGAGTATGCCCACAAGAAAACGAATCACAGGGTTGTTTATGGTGACATATGCAGTATGCATTTTCATAATAAATTACTTTGGAAAGGTTATCCACATGGAAGGTTAACTTTGTAGATGTCACCTAGGCTGAACTTTTGCATTCTTGCATTCTCTGGTTTTATTTAATATTTTCCAATAATCTGCAGTATTTTTCTTTTGATAGATCAAAGTTCTTCATACAGAATTAAGAAGAATGGGAGCACCACCATGGCAAAAGGTTCTGCTATCAATGGAGAGCTCTGAATGACAGCATGGAAAATCAGCTGAACTATTAATCTAATTCATTAATCAAATGGATGTTCCATCAGTAACTTCCGATACTGTTAATGAGTATAGAGCCAGTCAGTAAAAGCCTAGAATACTCAAGAAATTGTGTGTTGTTATAAAAATTAGTTTCAATATCAAACAGAGCCAGAAATAATTTTAAGTATTACTTATTTGTTTGAAGCTATACTACTAACTTTGTGCAGTCAATACTCACAATGATCGAGTCCACAATTAGCCCCAGATATCAATATAAATGTAAGTGAATGGTTTTACTGGAGCTGGAAAGTACTTAAGAGATTGTGGACCTAAATGCATTCTATAACATAATGGCTATTTTAACTTAGTGCACAACTTCACTGCTTTTCCCACAACATTTTTAATATAGAAAATTGCTGTAAGGTATATTCTTACAGAAATGTAAGAAAAGTGGACAGAAGCCAAAAATGAGAGGGTGTTAAGAATTTAGTCCAAGAGATTTCAGCAAGCATTCATTCTGGCAAGAATTGTAAAAACAAAAAAAAAAGCATGCACTGTTAATACCTAACGTTTGTTGTTTCTGTGTGGTGTAAGATGCACTATTCCATGTGACTGGTGAAATGCTTGAAAATAGAGCTCCAATTATCTTGGAAGCTACACTTACATTCGAGATTTTATTGTCCAAATGTGCTTTCTAAATATGTCCATTTACTAATGAAGAAAATAAGCAGAGAGGTGTTCTTTTCCATTCAACCTATGTGTAATCTGAATATGCAAAACAAAAATCTGGACTAAAGGACATGCAAGTTAGTTTCTGGACCAGGCAGTAGGATTGACCCAGCAGATACTAAACACCCTATTTTCTCGATTATTTCCAGAATCAGGATCAGGTTTAATATCACCGGCACATGTTGTAAAATTGTTGTTTTGCAGCATCATTACAATGCAATAAATAATAATAAAAATAAAAGTAAACTATAATTACAATAAGTATATATAAAAAGTAAATTAAATAAGTAGTGCAATAAAAGAGAGGAAAAGAGTAAGGTAGTGTTCATGGGTTCACTATCCATTCAGAAATCTTATGGCAGTGGGGAAGTTGCTGTTCCTGAAATGCTGCATGTGTGTCTTCAGGATCCTGTACCTCCTCCTTGATGGCAGCAATGAGAAGAGGGCATGTCCTGGGTGATTGCATTTCTTAATGATGGATATCACCTTTTAAAGATGTCCTCTGTGCTGGAGAGGCTAGTGCCCATGATGGAGTTGGCTGAGCTTACAACTTTCTTCAGCTTTTTCTAATCCTGAGCAGACCATATCAGAGAGTGATGCAACCAGTTAGAATGCTCTCCACAGTGTATCTATGGAAATTTGCGAGTGTCTTTGGTGACATACCAATTCTCCTCAAACTCCTAATGAAATAAAGCCACCTTCACATCTTCTTTCTAATTGTATCAATATGTTGGGACCAGAAAAGACCTTCAGAGATGTTGACATCCAGAAAATTGAAACTGCTCTCCTTTTCCACTGCTTGATGAAGATCCCTTCATGAGGACTGGTGTGTGTTCCCTCGACTACTCCCTCCAGAAGTCGACATTGAATTCCTTGGTCTTACTGACGTTGAGTGCAAGGTTATTCAATCAGCTGATCTGTCTCACTCCTGTATGCCTGCTCATCACCATCTGAAATTCTACTAACAATAGTTATGTTATTGGCAAATTTATAGATGACGTGCAAGCTGTGCCTAGCCACACAGTCATGGGTGTAGGAGAGTAGAGAGAGGGTTAAGCACACCTCCATAGGTGTGCTAGTGTTGATCGCCACCTGGGAGAAGATGTAATTTTTGATCCACACTGACTGTGGACTCCCAGTCAGGAAGTTAAGGATCAGATGCAGAGGGAGGTACAGAGGCCCAGGTTTTGGAGGTTGTTGATTAGAATTGCAGGTATAATGCTGTGGAATGTTGAGCTGTAATCAATAAATAGCAGTATGACATACATAGGTATTCGTTGTCCAGTTAATGCAAGGCCCAGTGAAGAGCCAGTGAGATTGCATCCACTGTAAATCTATTATGGCAATAGGCAAATTTCAGTGGGTACAGGTCCTTGCTGTGTGGCTTCTGCCTCTGACCAACCTCTCAAAGCACTTCTTCACAGAGGATGAGAGTATAACTGGGCAACAGTCAATGAGGCAGCTCACCCCGCTCTTCTTGTGCACTGGTATAATTGTCACCCTTTTGAAGCAGATGAGAACCTTCGACTGCAGCAGTGAGAGATTGAAGATGCCCTTGAATGCTCCTGGAAGTTAGTTGGCAAAGGTTTTTAGTGCTCTACCAGATACATCATCAGGGCCTGATGCCTTGCGAGGGTTCACCCTCTTGAAAGATGTTCTGACGTTAGCCTCTGAAACAGGGATCACAGGGTCACCAGATGCTGCAAGGAATCACACAGATGTAGTTTCTTTCTCCCTTTCAAACCTTGCATAAAAGGCATTGAGCTCATCTGGGAGTGAAACACATCAGGTTTTGCTTAGTAGGAAGTAATGTTAATGGCCTGAAAGTCCTGCCAGAGCAGATGTGCATCTGATTCCATCACAAATTTCAATCAGAATTGCTTTTTTCACTCTTAAAATAACCTTCTGTAGGTCATACCTGGACTTCTTGTATCGTTCTAGACCACCGGTCTTGAATGCCACAGATCTAACCCTCAACAGACTACGAACCTCCAGGTTCATCCACGACTGTTGGTTTGAGTATGTCTGGTGTGTATCAATAGCACACACTCATTGGCACTGGTCTTGATGAAGTCGGTGACAACTGTGGCATATTCATTCAGATTCAAAGATGAATCCCTGAATATTGTCCAGTCCACTGACTCAAAGCAATCATGGAAGAGCACCTCTAACTTTTGAGGGAAGAGAAGGTGGCAGCGCGACAGCTCACAGCAACCACTCTGGTGGTGATGTCTGTTATTTGTCAAGAAGGGTGCTATGCACAATCCTGATTTGATGGAGACGAACATGAGAGCACAGAGGAACATCTGGTGAAACTTCTGAAATGCCTGCTTCGCTGCTGCTGCTACTGTGTGGTCCAGAATCTCCGGAGGAGAAGGCCCTGAGTCCTCGGCTTTGCTTGTTGCTCGGCAGCCGGGGCGGGGTCGAAGCGCTCGGCAGAGGATGGTGCTCGGAGAGACGGTGTCAGAGGGGCTGGTCGGAGGCTCAAAGTTTTTGGATGGACTTAGAGTCCGCTGTGGTCGGGTGCTTCCAAAGGTGCTGCATCGGCAAGTTGTCAGCACTTGGAGGTTAATGGCAGGGAGAGTTTCTCCCTTCTTCCGCCTGCGTGAGATGATGAGTCTATCGGGACTTTGAGACCTTTTTTTTACCGTGCCCATGGTCTGCTCTTTATCAAATTACAGTATTGCCTTGCACTGTTGTAACTAAATGTTATAATTATGTGGTTTTGTCAGTTTTAATTTTGGTTTGTCTTGTGTTTTCTTGTGAAATCATTCTGGAGGAACGTTATATCATTTTTTAATGCATGCATTTCTAAATGACAATAAACGAGGTCTGAGTGTCATAATCTAATCTAAAAAAACCTTCTTGGTCAATTTAGCCAACCTCAGGCAAAATGTAGGTGCACTAAAATGTAAGCCCAATGTTCTGTCATCAGATTACCATTACTCCCCCAAGTAACAATTACAATTTTCTATGACATAACAAAACTTAAAACAAGCAATATTTGATTAGAAATGCAGGGAAAAGAAAATGAAGTGTGGTGTGATAAAAAAAAAGTATTAAAAAATATTGCTGCTACATGCACCATTATATTCCACAATACTAAGGATGTAAAACTTTATGGAAAGTTTGAGAAAAGCAGAATTATTCCCCTTTGAACAGAGAGAGAACCAAGAAATTTATGGGTGTATTTAAAATTATGAAGAGCTTTTTATGAGGTAAAAGGAGAACTATTTCCATTGACATAGTAATCAATAACTAGAGGCTAAATATTAGCTTAATATTTAGATTACTGGACTAGAACCCCAGGGATCCAGCTCACCGATGTAGAAACAAGACAGCAAGGCAATTTCAATCCAGTTAATTAAATAAATCTGGAATAAAAAAACTAGTAACAATAATAGTGCTCATGAAAGCACCAGGTTGTTGTAAAAATCCATCTGCTCCCTTAATGCTCTTCAGAGAAGAAAATCTGGCGTCGTTTCCTAGCCATTTTGGGAGTGGGGGGGAAGGGCAATGGAGTAAGACCAATTGTTGAGCTTTTTCCAAGGACTGGTAAAAGCACAAGCAGCCAGATGACCTTCTGCTGTGCTCTCTAGTTCTATGAGCTCAAAGCAAGCAGAGCTATCAAGGGAAGAAATAAAGACAAAATGCTATTATGATAGAAAATAGCTACAAATAGTTAAAAATATTAAGTAACATATATTTAGCTCAGCAGGAATGAGTAATGTTTATTTTGTGTAGTGACATAAGTAAGCTGCACTGAAAATCAAAGAAGCTGCTGAAGACTTTATTGACTGAAGTGATATCTGTTTTTCTCCCACAGATACTACTTAACCGACTGAAAATGTCCAGCATCTTCTGCTTTTATACTACATAATTATAATTAGTAAGCAGCAAAGATATTTATTTACATTTTCCTACAGTGGAGAATATCCTATTACTTCAATACAACAGTGGATACGAACTGTGCAATAGTTTATTAAGTAATGAGTGTATTATTTTCATGAAACTTAAATAGAGAATTACAGAAGGAAGAGCATGCCTTTAAGGGGTTGAAATCTGCCAAATATTAACATACCCAAACTACGTTTCTGTATGCGTTGGTGTTAAGCAACAGATTAAAAGTAGTATTTACAGGAATGTCATATGTCCGTAAATATTTTACATGTGAATTTTGTAAGAATTTGTTACCCATAGACTTATTTAACTGTGACATTGACAACCTTGTGACAGAAGGGAAGCAGCTTCCAAATTTAATTCTTAAACAGATATAGGTGGGTTCATCCATCATGCAAGGATCCATCAATCAATCCTCGATTAAATTTTGATGAGAATAGAAATAGACTCAACTATCTTGACCTTTTATCCAAACTTGAATACTGTGTGAAGGTTATTTGTTCAGCCAAAGGATCTGTAGATACCATGAATCTGCCAAGTTGGACCTTAAGATGGAAATAAAGAATCTGAGTATTTTGCTTTAATACACACTGATTCTACATTAAGGCACAACAATCCTCAACAAACATTGGGTAGAATCAATGTGAAGTTTGGATTAGTTTTCATTAATCAAAAAGAATTTCCATACTGAGCACAAGTTTGTTCTGACACTATATCATTGCACTAAGTTACACTATCTTTTACAACCCGTATTGTGGTTTTCGAATAAACTGAAGTGCATACATATTGTTAAAAAGATATTTAAAATTTATTTACCTTATAGTCACCCATGGCATTCATTCATGACTGTGTGGCCAACTTCTGCTCACACTCAATCTACAAGCTTGCAGATGGCACCAGTGTAGTTGGTAAAATCTTAAACAACACTGAGTCCAAGGTAGAGAGCCTAGCTACAAGATTATATTACAATGATCTTTCCTTCAATGTCAGCAAAACAAAAGATGGAACAGACGAAAGAGATAGAGAACCTATGGAGTGGTGTAAGGACAACCAGATTTCCCTCAATGTAAACAAAACAAAAGAGCTGGTCACTGTTTTCAGGAAGGAGAGTAGAGCACAAACCCCTGTATGTATTAATGGTGCAAAAGCAGAGATGTTGAGACATTTAAGTTCCTAGATGTAAATATCACCAATAGCTTGTACTAGTTGAACCGTATTAGATATCAGAGCCAAGAAAGTACACCTGGTGCTTCTACTTCCTCAGAAACCGAAGGAAATTTAGCATGTCCCTGTTAACAGACATCAGTTTTTACAAATGCACAAGTAAAAAGCATCATAACCAAATGCATTGGTATGACAACTTCTCTGCCTGTAACAGCAAGAAATTGTAGACATTTATGAATACTGTTCAGCATATTACAGAAACCAGCCTCCTCCCCTCCCTTTTACTGTCTATATTTCGCACTAACTTGGACACTCACCACCCCGGATATTCTCCCTCTCTCTTCTTCCATAGAAGGAAAGATGCACCAACAAGCTCAAGGACCTACTGCAAAGATGAACTCTTGACCTCATAATTGACTTCGTCATGCTCTTGCAACTCAATATCGACCAGCATGATATTTTCTCTCTAACTGCAACATTATATTTTGAATTTAGTTATTGCTTTTCCCTTCTAATACTTTGATGCACTCATGTCTTGAAAATGATCTACAAAGATGGCATGTAACACGAAGAGGTTCACTGTACCTTCTTCCTATTTTGTGCTAATGGTGGCTCATATCTATAGGGAAGGTTCATTAACACTACCTACTGTAATGGAGTATTATAGGAGCCAAGGCAATTCAGCAGTCACGCAGCATCTATGGAAAGGAATAAACAGTCAACATTTCAGGCCTTCATCAGGACACTGACAAGGATCAGATCTATCTCTCAAACCCATTTTAATTAAAAAGTTCACCAGGACTCTGCCCAACTTTTCCCCTACCTCAACATTAAACCAAGGGATAAATATCCCAGAACCCTTCGGTTACTAATGAGGTCTTTAGAATCATCTGTAAAGACAGGCAAAAAGGAAAAATATTGCTGCATAAATAACCGGACACCATCTACCACCCACACTTCCTGTCATACACCCTGTAATGAACCCAAGCCAAGGCAACACACACAAAATGCTGGAGCAATTCAGCAGGTCACACAACATTTATGGAAGGAAAAAACAGTCAACGTTTCGGGCCTTCAACAGGACACTGACAGGGATCAGATCTATCTCCCAAACCCGTTTTAATTAAAAAGCTCACCAGAACTCCACACAACTTAACCGTCCCTGCCTCAGGTGCCGGAATATCCTGCAAACTAGGCATGCCAGATCTACCCAATAATTGCATAAGCAGTTTCCTACGTTCCAACAAATATCTGGCACACTGTGATCATATGTTCCACTGTCCCTGGTGCCTTTCAGAAATCACATCATCCATTCCCATGCTTAGTAACAAGTGCCAAGGTGGAGTGCAAACCTGTATGCCCAAACCTCAATCTGGCTAACCACACATCTTTCCTCTTATTTCTTCCCAAAAGGCATCTCACTGAACTGGAAAAAATTGCAATACCCCCTCCCTGTCCCCCTCCTATCCCACAATTTCTTCAACTTTCTAATCCCAGCCCACTTAATACAAGATTTGGCTTCATACTTTCCAATATTGACTGCAATACCTACCTCCAACTTATTAAGTGTTATAACATCTGCCCTTTCATTACCTAATACACAACTCAACTACAATTCCCGCACTCTCCAGAACAGACAAATTATAATACACTTCTATCAACAAATCAGGTCTCCTTGAACACTTCAATTCCAAACTCTGCAGTACCAAGTTAGAATCTGAGTATATCACGTCTCTGTCTGGCTTGACCTGGTCAACCCATTGTTGACTAATGATAATGGCCATAAATTCTGCTGTATAGATGAACAACCCATCTGTCAGCCTTTTCCCCTAACTGCAACATTAAACCAAGGGATAAATATCCCAAAATTCTTCAGTTATTAACTGGGTCTTTAGAATCATCTGTAAAGACAGGTAAAAAGAGAAAAAATACTGCTGTGTAAATAACCAGACACCATCTACCACCCACAAGACTCTGTCTATTGTCCGGTATTCATTGTACCTTGGTACATGTGATACTAATAAACCTGTCCCAATTATGTAACAACAGAATCCTTTGTATCCTTCTATCTGTAGTTGTGCCACTCTGCTCTCCCTGAGGGAAATCTTCCAGGCACAATACCACAGCAACATTGCTTTCTTAAAGGTGCAACAAGGCACTTCCACAGAATAAGATTGGAACTCCATTATTTTGATTTTAAATTATTCCATGTTGAGGTAACTCTCAGAAGAGAAGCATTTTCCATAAGTGCAGATTTTCAGCTCAATATTGCTGCAAAAAGGCTATTTGCAAGTTCCAAATGATGTATCCACCTCCAATCAGTTGCAGTTCAGCCAAGAAGATGTAAGTATATCAACTAGTCCATTATGCCAAAGCTGGAGCATGAATACAATTAGAACTAATTTAGGCTTAATTGCCTTTGCAGAAGACATTCTATTATTAGTGAGGAAAGCAGTTGCCTCATCCAGCTCATCCCCATTTATGCAAAGGCCAAGTCAGAATACAGAACATGGGCTTAGAAATGCCATCAATGTTCTTAGATAACAGCTGTTACAATAAAAGTAGCACGTATCTAGTTGTTCAGCCTGAGTCCTCTCTATACACAGCACAGAGAACATTGAGCTTATACAGTGAGGTCAAAGAACTCTTACATTGTCTCTGGGAGCTTCCACATTCTCCTCTGACTGAAAGGTTTCCAACAGGTGGCCTGGTCTTCTCTGAAATGCCAAAGATGAGTGTGTTGGTAGATTAATCAGCGACAGTAAATTTCCCTATCATCGCTGAAATTGGTTTGTATTTGAAGGCAAAAAGGTTTCGTAGAAACAAGTAGAGGAATGGGATTGTTGTGAGCTGACATTGAATTGATGGGCCAAATGGCCTCCTCCTATATCCTAAAAAAAAGGTCATTTAAACAGGCATGTTTAATCAAGTGTTACATGCATTTTGTTTTTATTGAAGATCCAACTTGACCTGCTGCATGAATGATCCAGATATGGATCAAGAAATTGCCAATTACTGTACTTCACTCATCAGTTGCTGAAAGAAACATTATCCAAATAATCTGATTGAAGCATAAAACCACTTGGCTGCATGTGTGCATGCTGCTGAGGATTCAGTGAGATTAGGAAGCTCATCCACAGCTATGAAGAATGTGGATGTTGGAGACTTAACAACTCTCCTTGTAAAAAGGCCCAGTAATTCTGAACAACTTTCAGTCTTCAGCCCTAACTCACTGACAAATACAGGATGCCTGAGAAAGGCCTGTGACTCCATCAGCATGATGCTGGTAAATTATATTGTAGATACTAGTTTTGACTCATTCTCCCTTCACCTGCTTCTCTTACTTCTCAATGATTCAGGACTTCTCAGGCTTTCAACTTCCACTAATCAAACCATGAACTGATAGCCAGGCTAGAACTCAGTTAAATTCTACAGCACTCCACTTAACAGTTCTTGAACACAACATCAGTTTGAACAATGATTTTTTCACCAAATACTAATTCATGAGCAGATACTTCCATGGGAACATAATATAACCAAGCATGCTTACTCTACATGCTGTATGAAAAATCCTAAATCCAAAAGAGGAACAGAAGAATGATCAGCAGGGGAAAGCTTGGCAGAGTTTTGCCCTTCTGTAATACTTAGGCATGGATGCATACAGTGGCATCTCTACTATACCACACTATCTGCATCATAGCAAGAGTTTCCTTACTTTAAATGATAGGTATTGACATGGAGGGGCAGAACTCCACTCTATTAGAACCACAAAGCATATGTCACTCCCTCATGTTTCGAGAGAATATATAAGGGAATGAGAGTAAGCTGTTCAGTGCTTCAGCCACGTTCTGCCATTCAGTTGAATTATAGCTTAACTCCATCTGCACCCTTTTATTCTCGGAGCCAAGGTAAATAAAATATGTAAAACTCTGTTTTGAAATGCACACATTATACTGCTGCTATTCAGAAAGTGAGAGGGTTACTTAGCATGTCATTCTGAACAATATGGTTAAAGATTCAAACTAAAATCAAAAATTTGTCACCAGTCCATCTTTAATATGTCCCACTCCCAGCATACATCTTATACAGCAAATGAACCAGAGCTGGCTCTGTCAACCAGATATTTTAACTCTGATTCTGATTTGACACCAGTGTGCTAATTTTATTGGAAAAGGTAATGATTCCCCTGCACTAGCTCTGGATCAGGTGCAGGTTAAGGCATCCGTTAGTCTTGCAAGACCATGGATCTGCGTCTGGAAAGTCTTCACTCTCCAGAGCGCAGGCCTGGGCAAGGTTGTATGGAAGACCAGCAGTTGCCCATGCTGCAAGTCTCCCCTCTCCACGACACCAATGTTGTCCAAGGGAAGGGCATTAGGACCCATGCTGCTTGGCACCAGTGTCGTCACAGAGCAATGTGTGATTAACTGCCTTGCTCAAGGACACAACACGTTGCCTCCGCTGGGGTTCGAACTCACGACCTTCAGGTCGCTAGTCCAATGCCTTAACCACTTGGCCACATGCCCACACAGGTGCAGTTAAATTCTGCAAAATGCTCGAATCACCATCCAACCCAACATCTCCCCAATATATGACATAACTTGTCGGCAGTTCTTCTTCCATCTTCAATCCACAATTGAAAGCTTTTTTCATTTATCCCAATTTCCCTCACAACCCATGATTCCTCCCTCCATCTCTTGTTCATTGCTGTTGCTCTGCTGAGCATTGTGGGCAAGCTAAAATGGCACCAAAATACGTGGCAACACTTACAGGCTGCACCAAATGCACCCTCGGGTGTGTTGGTTGTTAGCACAAATAACACACTTCATTGTTTCACAACACGCTGGAGGAACACAGCAGGTCGGGCAGCATCCGTGGAAATGATCAGTCAAAGTTTCGGGCCAGAACCCTTCGTCAGGACTGATGAAAGTTCCCTCTTCAGTCCTGACGAAGGGTTCCGGCCCAAAACGTTGACTGATCGTTTCCACGGATGCTGCCCGACCTGCTGAGTTCCTCCAGCGTGTTGTGAGTGTTGCTTTGACCCCAGCATCTGCAGAGTATTTTGTGCTTACATTTCATTATTTGCTGTGATGTACACGAGATATAAAATTGACTCGATCATTCCTGAAAACTTCCTTGCCAACAACCACTTTAGCTTGGATCGGTTCAGAATTGGAGTCTAAAACTTAAACCAGATCCTGTTGGCCTCTGGTGAACATGCATAACTCTGACTCTTAGCTCGTATAACTTCTCCCCTTAAACATGAGAGCTCAAATGTCCATGTGCCATTGTTGCTTCCATATATTACTTAACCATACTCTCTTTTTGTAGGGGTATGATAAATGTTTATAGCTTCCTTCTTTTGAGCAACCCAATACATAGAATGTACACCAAGAATGACTACAACACAGATTTGATAAAAATTAAGTCTACACAACGTCTACCACCACACAAGAACAGCAGTTTCCTTGTTCACTTTAAAATAGCACAAAACCCAAAATGTGCATGACCGCCAAATCAGTTGGAATTCCAGCCTGGACAGCCAGCCAGTAATTGGAGTAAGATAACTTTCTTCAAGTCAATATTGAGCCAGAGCATATGGTCAGACTCCAGAGTGAGGTACTGCACTGTAAAATGAATCTATTTTAATGGATTTAAAATGACGTATGTCAAGCAAGTTATTGCAAACTATGAAGGCACAAAGTTATTTTAAAACCTTTGGTGCCTCTGAAATCACATGAAGCAGATCCTTTGATCAACAGCATTCCTTAATAATACTTCAAGTGGCATTTAGCTCGATTCCATTCAAACGATAACGGAGTGAAACTGTCCCTGGTGCTAATGCCAAATATTAACCACCCAACCTTATTCAGTTCCACAAAAGTCAGCTACTTCTTCCACCAGGCCATCAGACTGATTAACTCAGAGTCAGAATCAGGTTTATTATCACCGGCATGTGACATGAAATTTGTTAACTTAGCAGCAGTAGTTCAATGCAATACATAATCTAACAGAGAAAAAAAAAATAACAATAATAATTTTTAAAAAATAATAAATAAACATGTAAATCAATTACATATATTGAATAGATTAAAAGATGTGCAAAAACAGAAATGCGGTATGTTAAAAAAAAGTGAGGTAGTGTCCAAAGATTCAATGTCCATTTAGGAATCAGATGGCAGAGGGGAAGAAGCTCCTTAATCGTGGAGTGTGTGCCTTCAGCGATTCCAAGTGGCGTTTAGCTCAATTTCATTATAACAATAAAGGAGTGAAACTGTCCCTGGTGCTAATGCCAAATATTAACCAGCCAACCTTATTCAGTTCCACAAAAGTCAGCTACTTCTTCCACCAGGCCATCAGACTGATTAGCTCACGCTGATTTGAGTGTATTTCTATGTTACATTGACTGCTGTATTTATTATAAATTATTATGTTACTGTGATTGCACATTGTACATTTAGATGGAGACGTAACATAAAGATTTTTACTCCTCATGTATGTGAAGTATGTAAGAAATAAAGTCAATTCAATAATCAACTCCATCCCAAAAAGCTCTGCATTGTGCCCAGAACCTCGCTCACACTGGATGGTATCAGGGCATCTCATCCTCCATGAAGGCTTGGTGGACATTTACTCTACGTGGATTTGCATGGGCCACTCCTCCTCTTCCTCTAAGGTACAAAATTGTGTTCTGATACAACTGCAAGGTCACAGGACCTCTCACTCAGTTTTATCTTTCTTATGAAGCATGGCAGCTTCTCCCCTCAACCAAAGTATTACCATGAGCTCCAAATATCCTTGGTGAGAACCAGTGGCAAGGCAACTGTGGGGGAAGTAGATGCTAAGCCTACAAGCAGGGACAGGAACTGAAAGGGAGAGCATGGGGGGACTGATGTTCTGATTTGCATCTATTTTAATATAAGGAGTATTGTAGCTAAGGCAGATGAGCTTAGAGCATGGATCAGCACGTGGAATTATGATACTGTAGCCATTAGTGAGACTTGGTTGCAGGTGGGACAGGACTGACAGCTCAATGTTTTGGGGTTCCATTGTTTTTGACATGGTAGAATAAGAAGTATTAAAGGGGGACTTGGCAATACTCACCAGCAAAAAAAACACAGCATTACTCAGACTGGACACACTGCTGTGCTCAAGTACTGAAGCTATATGAAAGATAGAAACATAGAAAACCTACAGCACAATACAGGCCCTTTGGCCCACAAAGTTGTGCCGAACATGTCCCTACCTTAGAAATTACTAGGGTTACCCACAGCCCTCTACTTTTCAAAGCTCCATGTACCTATCCAAAAGTCTCTTAAAAGACCCTATCGTATCTGCCTCCACCACCGTTGCCGGCAGCCCATTCCACACACCCACCGCTCTCTGAGTAAAAAACTTATCCCTGACATCTCCTCTATAACTACTCCCCAGCACTTTAAATGTGTGTCCTCTTGTGGCAACCATTTCAGCCCTGGAAAAAAGCCTCTGACTGTCCACACTACATGGGTGGAACTGAGGAATAAGAAAGGGTTGAAGCTCTAACAGTAAGCCTGGAAATTGTAGGCCAGTGAGCCTATATAGCTCTAACATCAGTAGTGGGTGAATTATTGTAAGTTATTCTATTGGACAGGATATATAAGAATTTGGATAGATAAGACCATAAAGCCATAAGACATTGGAATAGAATTAGGCTATTTGGCCCATTGAGTCTGCTCCGCCATTTAATCATGGCTGATTCTTTTTTTTCTTCCTCAGTCCCACTCCCCCGCCTTCTCCCCGTAACCTTTGATGACATGTCTAATCAAGAACCTATCAAGCTCTGCCTTAAATACACCCAACAACCTGTGGAAATAAATTCCACAAATTCACCACTCTCTGGCTAAAGACATTTCTCTACATTTCTGTTTTAACTGGATGCCCCTCTATCCTGAGATTCACCCCGCCCTTGGGAAACATCCTTTCCACATCTGCTCTGTCTAGGCCTTTCAACATTCAAAAGGTTTCAATGAGATTCCCCATCACCCTTCTGAATTCCAGTGAGTACAGACCAGAGCCATCAAATGTACCTCGTTACGATAACCCTTTCATTCCTGGAATCATACTTGTGAATCTCCTCTGGACCCTCTCCAATGCCAGCACATCTTTTCTTAGATGAGGAGCTCAGAACTGATGACAATACTCAAGGTGAGGCCTCACCAGTGCCTTATGAAGTCTCAGCATCATATCCCTGCTCTTGTATTCTAAGTCCCTTGAAATGAAAGCTAACATTGCATTTGCCGTCATCATCACAGACTCTGCCTGCAAGTTAACCTTTAGGGTGTTCTGCACAAGGATTTCAAAGACCCCTTGCATCACCGATTTTTGAATTTTCTCCCCATTTAGAACATAGTCTGCACATTTCTTTCTTCTACCAAAGTACATGGCCACACATTTTCTGATATTGTATTTCATTTACCACTTTGTTGCCCATTCTCCTAATCTGTTTAAGTCCTTCTGCAACCTTCCTGTTTCCTCAACACTACCTGCCCCTCCACCAATCTTCGTATCACCTGTAAACTTCGAAACAAAGCCATCTATTTAATCAGCCAAATCTTTGCTATGCAGCATAAAAAGAAGCGGTCCCAACACCATCACCTGTGGAATACCACTAGTCTCTAGCAGCCAACCAAAAAAGGATCATTTTATTCCCACTCACTGCCTCCTACCAGTCAGCCAACGCTCTACCCATGTCAGTACCATGAAATAGCGTGAGCTCTTAACTTGGTAAGCAGCCTCATGCGTAGCACCTTGTTGTAGGCCTTCAGAAAGTCCAAATATAATACAACACCACTGCATCACCTTTATCTATCCTACTTGTAATCTCCTCAAAGAAGAATTTCAACAGGTTCATCAGGCAAGTTTTTCCCTTAAGGAAACCATGCTGATTTTCTCCTGTCTTGTCCTGTGTCACTAAGTACTCCATACCTCATCCTTAACAGTTGACTCCAATATCTTCCCAACCACTGAGGTCAGGCTAACTGGTCTATAATTTCCTTTCTGCTGCCTTCCTCCTTTCCTAAAGAGCGGAGTGACATTTGCAATTTTCCAGTCCTCTAGCACCATGCCAGAGTTCAATAATTTTTGAAAGATCATGACTAATGTAACATGCTGTAGGATTTCACTGCTGTGTAACATGCTGTAAGGTTTTACTGATAATGTAACGGTTTCTCTGTAGCAACAATGTTTGGGTTATGACTGGAGATAACGGGGTTTGGAATGCTGTTGTTCTTTCTTGTGAGCTGGAAGAGAGATTTTCGCAGTCTTTTGCTGGGGAGAGATGAGGAGAGAAGACGTGAATGGAGAGAGTTGGTAGACTGCCGGACGGGGTGGACTTGGAGCAAGGGTCTGAAGGGCAGCGACAATCGGAGGAGGTCGATCGTGAACGATCGGCTTATCAGTGAGCTCCAACATTGGCAACAGACAATTTAATAAGATTGGGCCCTTATTTTTCTCTTTTTTTTCATTTCTTTACTAACCATATAGTCAAAGTAAGAATTATAAAGCTAAATCTTTTAATTGCATATTGTGTACTGTTTGTTATTTCGGGGTACTGATTTGTAACAGGGGACACATTGCGCAGCATCCACCCAAACGAGATTTCTTAAGTTTGGCTGGGCCAGGGGCTTTCACACCCTATATTAAGCCGCTAGCCAAAGCGAGAGTTACGCTAATGCCTCCACAATCTCTACTGCTACCTCTTTCAGAACCCTGGGTGCAATTCATCTGGTCTGGGTGACTTACGTACCCTTAGGTCTTTCAGCTTTTTGAGTACCTTCTCCCTCGTTATAGTAACTTCACTCACTTCTTCTTCTTCACACCTTCAACATTTAGCACACTGCTGGTGTCTTCCACAGTGAAGACTGATGCAAAATACTCATTTAGTTCATCTGTCATCTCCTTGTCCCCAGTTATTATTTTTCGGCCTCATTTTCTAGCAGTCCTATATCATTTCTCTATCATTTTTTACATATTTGAAAAAGCTTTTACTTGAAATTGTTTGCTGGCTTGCTTTCAGATTTCATCATTTTTCCTCCCAATGATTCTTTTAGTTGTTCTCTGTAGGTTTTTAAAAGCTTCCTAATCCTCTGTCTTGCCATTAGTTTTTGCATTGTATGCCTTCTCGTTTGCTTTTATGTTAGCTTTGACTTCCCTTGTCGGCCACGGTTGCACTATTTTGCCACTTGAGTATTTCTTTGTTTTTGGAACACAACTATCTTTCACCTTCCTCATTTTTTCCAGAAACTCATGCCATTGCTGCTCTTCTGTCATACCTGCCAGCATCTCCTTCCAATTTATTTTGGCCAACTCCTCTCTCATACCACTGTAATTTCCTTTACTCCTCTGAAATACTGCTACATCAGACTTTACTTTCTCCCTATCAAATTTCAAGTTGAACTCAATCATATTGTGCTCACTGGTTCCTAAGGGTTCTTTTACCTCAGGCTCTCTAATTACCTCCGGTTCATTACATAACACCCAATTCAGTAGAGCTGATCCCCTAGTAGGCTCAATGTCAAACTGCTCTAAAAAGCCACCTCATAGACGTTCAACAGACTCACTCTCTTGAGGTCCATCTCCAACCTGATTTTGCCAAGTGACCTGCATGTTAAAATTTCCCATGACTATCATAATATTGCCCTTTTGATACATCTTTTCAATTTCTCATTGTAATCTGTTGTCCACATCCCAGCTACTGTTGGGAAGCCTGTATATAACTGACATACATTGATAGGGCTAAGTTAGAGATAGTCATCATGGCTTTGTGTCCGTTAAGTCATTTCTAACCAATCTTATAGAATTTTTTGAGATTAATGAAGGAAAGGTGTTGGATGTTGTCTACATGGATTTTAGCAACCTCTTTGACAAAGAACCATCTGAGAGGCTGGTCCACAAGGTTAAGTCTCTTGGCATTCAGGATAATGTAGTTAATTGGATTCACCAATGGCTTAGCAGCAGAACATAGGGAGTGACAGTGGATTGTTGAGTCTCTGATTGGAAGCCTATGACTATTGGTGCACTGCAGAGATCAGTGCTGGCTCCACTGCTGTTTATCATCTATATCAATGATTCCAGCTATGTGGTAAACTGGATCAGCAAATTTGAAGATGACACCAAGATCAAAACTTGCAATGTGATCTGGACCTGCTGGAAAAATGGGCTGAAATATACCAGATGGAATTTATTGCAGACAAGTGTGAGGTGTTGCACTTTGGCAGGACAAACCGGAGTAGTACATACAAAGTGAACGGTCAGGCACTGAGATGTGTAGTAGAACAAAGGGATCTGAGAATACAGACCTATACTTTCTTGAAAGTGTTGTCGCTGCAAGCTCAGGATGTAAAGATAGATTTGCCACTTTGGCCTTCATAAATCAGAGCACTGAGTACAGGAGTTAGGATGTCGGTGGAGCCAAATTTGGAGTATTGTGTGCAGTTCTCATCAGGAAAGATATCAATAATCTTGAAAGAATGCAGAGAAAATATACAAGGATCTTCCTGGGAATTGAAGACCTGAGTTACAGGGGAATGTTGAAGAGGTTAGGTCTTTATTCCCTGGAGCGAAGGAAAAGGAGGGGAGATCTTATGGAGGTACTATAAAGGATATTGACAGGGTAAATACATACCTGCAGGCTTATTCTCCTGAGGTTGGGTGAAATGAGAAGTAAAGATCATAGGCTTAGGGTGAAAGGCGAATTATCAAGGGAAACTACTCAGTTGATGGTGGGAGTGTGGAAAGAACTGCTAGTAGAAGTAATAGATGAGGGATTAATTGTAACAATTAAGAGAAGTTTAGATAGTAATATGGATGAATGTTGTATGAAGGACTATGGTCTGGCAGTAGGTAGATGTAACTAGGCAAAAAAAAAATAGATCAGCATGAACTAGAAGTGTAAAACGGCCTGATTTTGATCTGTAGTGCTCTTTGACACACAATATTGATAATAAGATACTGTATTTATTACTCAGAGCTGTGCAGTGTTCATGTGAAACATTTTCCTGGCATCTTATGCTCTTGGGGGAGCCACTTTTTCACTGAATGTCTACAACAGTGGAATATCTGAAACTGCAGAAGGTACATTTTGTTTTACACATAGAAGGTGGACCTCTTCCAGGAAATTGGGATAAGGTTGTAAAAATCTCAGGGGATAAGATATAATTTACATCTCTGACTCCAGACATGAAATAAGGCCTCCATATGGAATACAGCTTTTGTTTAATAGTTGGTGTATGGCAAGTCAATTAATGTTTTTTTTTATGAGGATCCAACTCTGGGAAATTTCATACCACACCCTAGGTGACTTATGCTCATGAGCACAATTTCTGCATTCAAGTATCTTCTCTGCATCTCAGGGAAGTTGGTGATGAGACCAGGTTTGGAAGAGGTATTTGGCTCATAAAAGTAGGGTCAAAATGAGATCAGAAGCAGATTCAACCTACACTTGGAAGAGTAACAGCAGACAGTGATTATAAATGAAGACAGTATGAGTGTAAAAGAAATCTGGGGGAGGGGTGGACATTTTTGGATTTCAGTGGCATTGTGGGGAAGGGAGGAATGCATCTGGATTTGGAAGGGGTGGACTTCAGGTTGGAGACTGACAATCATGGAAAACAGAGAAAATGACTGAAAGGATGGAGATGGTAGATCAGTGATCAGATGAGGAGCTGCAGGGAGTATCATTGTGAGAGTAATATCTGTTATTTATACAGGGAATTCCCCGGAGGGTTCTGGGTGCCACACCTAATAAACTGAAGCTTCAGAGAACTCTCTTTTAACTAACAGCTCTGTGAAAGTCTGATTGACAACATACTGTCCAATTCTGACAAGTATTAATGAAGATCCTAGAAGTTTACTTCATTGTTTTTGTCTTCTGATCAAAGGAAATTTCATTTTATTCGTTTCAACAATTACTAATTTTGAAAGCATTTGGTTGAATGGTTCCTATGTATAAGCTGATCATCAGCTCTCAAGTCTGCATGTTGCATAAAATCAGCTCCTGGTTGCTTCAATTTTTATCAGAGGAGTGACAGAACTGCTCAGCGTGTTTAATTTACACACAGTACCTGCATCAGCCAATCACTGCTTTTTGCCTGATATTCACTGTAAAGACTGTATTTTACTGCCAGGTGCCAAACACTCTGAACTATGATGCTCTATGATTATATATCTTTCGATTAATTTATGTGGAAGGATGGAGAAAAAGTATAGTTAGAACCATAATGTTATACCACTATCTGCAAATATGATGCAGTTGTGATGTGTTTTGAGTTTGATATCAGAATGCTTCAGTCTAACAACTAACCGTTTAGTTAATTATTTTACTGTTTTTTTAACCAATGTGTGTAACTCCTTCCTACTCATTCATCATTGCCCTGGTTAGCTTGATATTGTTCATGATAATGTGGCCAACTCTATCTGGAGAGGAATGAAGTTAATAGCCACAACCACAGCAGGTCACCAGCAGTTTTGAACAGTGGCCAACCTGTCAGCATACAGTATACCAAGCACGACAAAGTTAATCCAGAAGCAAATTTTTCCTTGCTGTAAAATGGGGCTCATGTTTTGCCAGGCTTACTTTCTAAACACAGCAGTTGCTACTTATGGTATCAGTTATATGTACTTCCAACTAACATTGTTTAGTTCTGGTCTAAAAGGAAGTCAGTCTTCAGTTCTTAAATTCTAAATAGAAAGCAGAAATCAGCTTAAAATTAAAACAAAGCACGGTCTATGGAGCAGCTTTACATATAAGCTCTGGATAGAGCCTCAGACTTGTCGGCTTATTCCATTAGGCTAACTGCTGAAGTGGTGCAGTATAACACAATGTCTTATTTAAGTTGGCTTGTTTCAAAATAGACAATGCTGACTAAGTTGCTTTATTTAAGGAAGCTTGCAGACCAGATGGATAATATCATTTAGCATATCTACAACTGATCTATTAATGTTGGGAGTTTTATGTACTGAAGGAAGTTAGCTTCACCACATTAATTGTAAGTAGCTGATGTCTGAGTCTCCAAAAAGCTTTCAGACCGCTTGTGTAAAAAGGCTATCTGAGGAAATATTACATGTGTGTGAAGCCACCAAGTGGCAAAAAGGTTATGAACATTGAAAGTACTTCAGGCTTCTTAAGAATGGAGTAAGGAACATCAAGAAGCATGAAAAATCATGGGATGAACTAGAATCCATTCTTCTGGCTTCATTTGCTGTGACCAATGGATGAGTTGTTCATCTGCATCATTGGCATATGTCTTTTTAGTTCACAGGAACTGTACCTGTGTTTTGGAAATACTTCATGTTTTAGAAATTGTTTATAACTTGGAAAAGTACATGATAGAAATTCTCTGTGAGTTTTAAATGTGTTTAAGAATTGTTTGGATTTAAATGTCTATCATTGAAAATAAATTAATTATGTTTTAAACTACTTTGTTAGCAAGAAGTATCTTTTGCTTGGTAAGGAAGGGGTAGCCACACTCAAACAGTGGATATTAGCAACCCAACTTGCCATGGAGAATAAACAGGGAAGTGAACTACTCAATGAAGACTGGGTAGTTACAGGATAATCTCCCTTTAGTGAAACTACTCAGGACTATTTATATCCAACAGGGCTAAAGATTTTCGTCTTTAGAACTTTGCAGTCAGCAAACCCAATACCATCACATAGTAATACCATGTATTGGACCATCTGGAACACTGCACTGGTGTTAAATCATGCAGCTCCCCAAGATGCATTAATACATAATGCATCTTAGGAAACTATGGAGTTAAAAGTAGTTAAGCTAGTTGAAGTGAAGAAGTTTGGAGTGAGAGGGAAGAAATCAGGCAAAAACATCAAATGTCAATGGCAGAAGTGAAAACAGCCGATGGCAAATTGGAACACAAGTGCACTCCAGACTGCCAGGTTTCATTCCCATTTTGCATGCCCCTACTCAATATAAATGTTTCTTAGAAAATCTTATCCAAGCTTTAAATAAAATGTCAGTTCGAATTATCTTGTACGAGTGGTTTAACTAACATTTTTCAAAAAAAATAGTTTTGCAATTTGTATTAGCAAAAAAAACCCTGGACAATGTGTTCCCTCCATGGTTAACTTGTAAGACTAAACTGAGATCGTTGAAACCTAAGCACAAACATGATATCTGAGTAACATCTGGCAAAAATCAATCAAGGAATGCCGACTGAAATGTATCTGCACCTGCATATTAAGGAAAGCTCTTGAAATCCCATGATAAGCCATCCTGTAAGCACATGAACCCGGGAGGAAAAGAAGAAATAAGCTTTGTATCCAATCTATGACCACCCAGTAAGATAGCAGCAACCACAATCATTAGTTGCAGTAATCCACATCTAGAGAGAAACAGAATATGAAGCTTGGATGTCAACTATTTACTTACAACGAAGAGTAAACCATTTATGACAACCAATGGAAATAGGAAACTTGTTAGTCATCTAAATTCTTAATCCTGTGATGCAATTCAGCAAGCAGTTTAAAACAAATTGGGTATTTTGAGAACTCTGTTTCTCTTGATGCCAAATTTGTGAGAAAAGTGCCATAAGACTGGGCCCAGCCAAATGCTAATTTATATGTAATTAAGAGATACTTTCAAAATCTCAGGAGTGTCATTCTACAACTGAACTAGCCTGCAAGACAAAAAATGCAAGGGTTGTCCCAAATCCTATCTTCCGGTTTAAGATGGTGCTGGTGAAGCATAGTGATTACTAACCTGTAACAAACAAAACAAAGAAAGCTACTAACTGCTTTATTAATTATGCTCTTTATGGTAAAAGGACATTGCAATAAATAGCCTGTAACTTCCTTTTTGCAGTTGAGCCTTTGAACCACCTGTATGACCTGGCATTTTTGAGGTGTGAACTGAAGTCTTGAAGGTGCCGGACGGTTGTGGCGAAGCGTGTACAGGTTGAATTGAGATGCTGGAGCCCAGCCTGAGAGCAGGGAATGAGCCAATGTTTGGTCATAGCTGGAGTGGAATTGGGGATATTCAGTGTGGCAGATCCAAGGTGAAGCAGGCAAAGGTGAGATGGCAGGGCCCAAGAGCAAGAAAAGAGCCGAGATTTGATCGATTTAAGCACTAGACTGAATTGGAATGGTCAGGTACAGGCTGATTCGAGGTGACAGGGCCAAGGTCTGAGAGTGTATCAAAGCGGCAAGGCCCTGGTCCAAGAGTGAAGAAAAGCTGGAGGTTTGGATGAGTTAAGCGCTGGGTCAATTGGAAGGTCAGAGTGTTAGGGCCGGAGGTGAGGGACAAGGTGTTGAGTTTGCTGCTCCATAAGGTTTTCATGTTGCTGTGTTGAACTAACACTGTACTGATGACAAACTTGGTGGCGATGGACTCACTTTCGTGAACTTCAGTTGTTTGCACAATTTGGTTTTTTTTCCTGCACATTGCGTGTTTGACAGTCTTCTTTTTTTAGTGGATTCTGTTGGGTTCCTTTGTTTTGTGGTGCCTGTAAAGAAAGGAATCCCAAGGTTGTATGCCATATGCAAACTTTGATCATAAATGTACTTTGATTTTAAAGTTCACTGCAAAACCAAAGGGATAATGTAACCATGCCAATACACCACCAGCAAAGCACATCAGTCAGATCTGGAGAAACCTCATAAATTTCATCACAACAGACTGATCCTTGCCCTCCACCTACATCTCTCAGGACAAGATCATCACTGATTGGATGTATTTCATCACATGGCTTCCCGCTACTTCATCCAGACATACAAACGTTTTTCTTGGTTACAATGTTTGCATTCCCACAACGTGCTCAATGCACCATTTAAAAAAAAACAAGCTGCTGGAGGAACTCAGCAGGTCAGGCAAATTATGTGGAGGTAAAGGGTGAGTTTATATATCAAGCTGAGACTGTGTTGACTATTTTATCATGACCTTCTATTGGTGGGAACAATGTCAAGCCACCACACAAATTGCTGGAGAATGGAGGTACACACTCAAAGATTGACACTCAACCTTTCTCTATCCCTACCCACATTTTCCACCAATCCAGAGTGACAAATAAACTTCTCCAGAATTCCTTACCAGCTTCTCTGAGCTACGTGTGTCATGATAATAGGATCTGGAAGATATTCCGTAAAGTTTTGATGTATCAGTACAATTGTGTTGGTAGCTGTGTATTTTTTTCCAGTCCCGATTTCATTCTGCCATGAGTACCACATTTCCAGAAACATGAGCAGAACTTGGCAGCAGTCTCTGCAGTCCACAGATAATTACCGGTTTGGGAGAACTGCAATTATATCCGAAAGTCCATAAGACAGACTGTAGAAGTAGAATTAAGCCACTTGCAAACAATGCAGCTGACGGGAGATACATCAAACTGAAGTGCCTTCTAAATCAGAAGATGTCCAGCACTGTTATTAGCTCTGAACTCACAAAAACCACTGAAACCCAAATACACCCATCTATAGTCTTGAGAAGTCTTCTCAGATGTGGCCTTCATGGTAGAGTTGCTGCCAAATAGCCATTCCTCCAAAGTGCAAACAGAGCCACGAGATTCACCAGTGCTTAAAAGCACAAGGACTAGGGTGTTGAACAATGGCAGCAAGTGCTCTGGACTGATGAGACATAATTTGAATTTATTTGCTCAAGCAGGAGGCAGTTGGTCCATAGAAGAGCTGGAGAGTGCTACATGGATGAGGGCCTGCCGCCAACAGTGGAGGTTCCCTGCGGATTTGGGGCTGCATTTCTACAAATGGAGTTGGTGATCTGGACAGAATTTGTTGAATCCTCAATGCTGAAAAATACAAGCAGGCTCTCATCCATCACACAAAAATACCAGGAAGGCATCTGATCGGTTCCAACTGTACTTTGCAGCAGAACAATGACCCCAAACACACAGCCAAAGCCATAAAGAACCACCTTCAGCAAAAAGAACACGGAGTTCTATGACAGATGATATGACCTTCACAGAGCCCAGATGTCAACATCATCGAGGGTATCTGGAATTACCTGGAGAGACAGAAGCAAGTGAGACAGCCAAAGTGTGCAGAAGAACTGTGACAACTTCTCCAAGATGTTTGGAACAACCTACCAGTCAATTTTCTTAGAAAACTGCATGACAGTATCCCTACGAGTATTGAAGCAGCTTTAAAGGCAAAGGGTAGTTACACCAAATATTGATTTGATGAGCTTTTTTTTTAACTGTTTACTGCTCTTCTGTAGTATTTTTTGATATTTAGCAACTTTTTTTTGAAGTACCTTCACTTTACAGATTATTATCTGCATGTGCCGAAGATTTTTGTACAGGACTGTATGTTAACCCTTTCATTCCTGGACATTGTTGTAAACCTCCTCTGGACTCTCTCCAATGCTAGCACATCCTTTCTTAGGATGGGACACCACAGTAGTGTCGCGGTTAGGCAAAGTTTCCCTAAGACCATAAGACATAGGAGCAGAATTAGGCCACTCAGCTCATTGAGTCTTCCCTGCCATTCCATCGTGGCTGATTTATTATCGCTCTCAACACCATTCTCCTGCCTTTCCCCCTTAATCTTTGATACTCTGACTAATCAAGAATGTATCAACCTCCACATTAAATATATTCAATGACTTGGCCTCCAAAGTTCTCCATGGCAATGAATTCCACAGATTCACCACCCTCTGGCTAAAGAAACTACTCTTCATTGCTGTTCTAAATGGAGGTCCTTCTATTCTGAGACTGTATCCTCTGGTCCCAGACTCGCCCACTATAGGAAACATTCTCTCCACATCCACTCCATCTCGGCTTTTCAATATTCAATAGGTTTCAATGGGATCTCCCCTCATTCTTCTAATCCCCAGTGATTACAGGCATAGTGCTATCAAACTCTTCACATACTTTAACCCTTTCTTTCCCAGAATTATTCTCGTGAACCTCTTCCAGACTCCCTCCAGTGCCTGCACATCTTTTCTTAGTTTAGTGGCCTCTTAAGGAAACCAAACTAAAATCAGTGTCTATTTTATGCTGGGTCCCCAAGTACCTCAAACCTCTTCCTTATTACTGGAATCTGGTATCTTGATTACCACTGAATCTGAGTGGGCTGCAATCATCGAGAGCAGTCACTTGACTGTCTGAGGTGGGTCCTTTGGGGTTTTTCCAGTAGGTTGCAATCATAACAATTTCTTAGGCACTCGGGAAAGGCCAATAAAAAGAAGGAAGGCATAAGCGAAGCGGACTCTGTTGGAGTGTCATCGTTAGAGTGGTCAAGATTTGACTCAACAGGCCGAGCAAAGGTGGAGGTTCTAAGTAAGTTTCTAGTAAGTTTTTTTTTCCTCTTTCTTTGTCTATTAGTACATAACTAGTATGGTGAGAATGGCACCAGGGTTATTGATATAACCTGTGTGAAAGATGTGGGAACTCTGGGAGATGTTCAGTCTCCCTGATGATTACATCTGCTTGGGCAGTATGTCAAGTTGGGCCAAAGGGTCTGTTTTCATACTATATAGCCTGATAGTAGAGGTAACAGTGACTGTATCAATATTCATGTCAAATTCTTGATTACTAATTCTTCATTCTAAATTTGCTGTTTTTAAAAATTATTAGTGATATCAATGCTATTTAAAAAAATCTTTTGTTCGCATTGGTCATCTGCCTTAATGTTATATAAATCTAATTTCTGTGGTTTGCTATAGTAATTTTAATCTTTCTTTGGGGACATTGTTGGACAACCTCAACATTGGTTTGTTATTCTATGTTTAGCTCTGCAGGCGAAGCCAAGTGCCGTCATTTCTATGCACTCATAGAAGGAATATGAAATCTCCAAGCTCAGTGTTAAGCTGTATCACTGGAGATATGAGGCTAGCTGGCTAGTGGTGTAGTGGCATCCACACCAGATTTCGGGGTTTGTGATCCCGCGCTGGGCTGAGTGTCGAACTAGGAACATGGTCTCGTAAGATGACAACTCCAAAGAAATGGCAAGTTGTTGTCTGATGCATCAAGGCGCAGGAGGATATTACATAATCAGTGTATCACTGTGCCGCCCAGCTTTCTCAACCTTTTGTACACTGCAGAACGATCGCAATTGGTACCAGGAACAATTAATAATCAACCTCTCTTACTCTCCTGCCAAATAGTTATAGAACATCAGTTTTGCTGTATTTTCATTTTATTTCTCCTGGATGAAAATGACTTTAAGCGGAAATCAAGAACTATATGAGAAATGACAAATTTAACTCATCACTGTGGTGCACGCTGTGGTAATTCTCGGATCAATCCTTAAGCAAGGCATCGCTATGAGTCCACAACAGATCGGTAGGAAGTAATAATCACAAACATGAGAACGTCTACAGATGCCAGGAGTTGCTGGAAATCCAAAGCAACACACACAAAATGCCAGAGGAACTCAGTGGTTCAGGCAGCATCTGTGGAAAATAGTAAACAGTCGTCATTTTGGGCTGAGACCCTTCTTCAGGACTTAGCTAATAATGCTCAGAAGAGAAAAAGTAGCAAGAATAGGCACATTCAAACCGCAATCATTTTCCAATTTGATTTCCTTTATGAGACAGTACACTGTAATTTGTCAATATTACAACCAATTACATTATTAATGTCTTCATCTTTGAGAAACAGTTTACTAACATAGTACTGTTTGGTACTATTTTAAGAATTATAGCGCATTATGAATTTTATTCTATGTTTCAGCATTAGGTTTGTCCAGATGCCCGTTTACCTCTGCAGATGTTTCCATAGAAGCTGTCCGTCTCTGGTAACCATCAGGAATGTTGCTTTGCTCAATGCATGCCCTTTTTATAAACAAAGGACTTCTTTCATACAAGATTTAATTGCCAGTTGTCCCCCAATCTCTCAGACGGTGATATTGAAAGATGCGTTAGAAGCGCTGATTGATGAAGCTATAAAATCTGGACCCCAAGCACTAATCCTAATAAAGTCACCGGGTATAATTGCTCCCCATTGTGCTAAGCACTTGCGCATCTGCCAAAAGACAGTGACACTATGTAATTCAATTAATTACAAGAGTACTGAGTTTTGTGAAATTGACTTGAGTGTTATATATCTTTAGTCAGATTACAGGATTCTCTTTCACATATGGAACCTCTTACTGAGCCATCAGGATAGCCAGCAGGCATGAGAAGAAGAAATATTGACATTCTTCCAGAAAACATATGCAGTATTAAACAGAAGATTCACTTGGTGAAAATGGAAGATACGGTTTCACAGTGATCGTTACAAATTTATTTTCTCCTGTGTCAATCAGTTTCGTCAGAGTAGACTACAAAAATCCTGCTCAACTAGGGCTAGTCTTAGAGCTTTGCGTTTCTAGCAGGGATGAAAAACAACAGTGGAGTCTACTGGAAAACTGGCAGCAGAAAATGGCAGCAAGTTCACACATGAACTTGGAATTTTAGTGTAAACGTTTAAACTGAAAGGCGTTGACAGGGGGTTAGGGCCTTCATCCCATGGAGAGAAAGTCGGTAATCTATTCTTCCCTATGTATTGCTGGCATGCTACTAATCCGCAACAGAAGGGGGAGCAATCCAGGATGTCTTGACTTCAGCAATGGAAGGAAATGATGTATGCCTTGAGAGGCGTAGTATAACAGTCTTAGAAAAACAAGCAGAATGCAGAGCAATACAAACAAAATGGGAGTCAATTTCATCTGATTCTCACCAGTTGCTGAATACTTTGAAACAGCGGTGTGTGAATAAACTGGGGGCAATGCACTGAAATCAATTCTCCATCTAAACTGAGATGCTTGATCTTAGGAGCAGTGGTAATTAAATCCACATTTGTCAGTTCATAATATCTAATCAAATTCCTTTGATCTGTTTTTTACTGTAATATCTAATAATTAAACATGAGCTTTACAGAATTATGCTGCCTTGTGTTTATCTGTGCCTGACTTCATTTTGTACAACTCTAACAAGTCTGCTGACTTAGTTTGCAGTGTTCAACATTCAATAATAATTAGTATGGTCAGTGAAACAAATTTAACATGTTGGTAATGGTTAAGGTAAGACATGGATAATAAATCCACCCAAACTGATCCATCTGAGGTGGATTATAAGTGTTTCTGTCATGGTCCGGTCCATGAAGTCCGCATTCCAGTTTATGGTCCAGTCTGTGGACTCAGGACTCTGGGTCTTCCAGCTGACCCTTGTTTGAGTTAATCATAGGTACCTGATTCCCATCTTTGGGCTTGCAATATAAGTAGCCTTGGGATTTAGTGTGGGCTGCTAGTTTGTCTTGTCAGTCCCCCTTGGAGTAACCTGCTGATGGAAGGCTAGTGAAACCATTTGTGATCTCTAGTCCTGGTTGGAGGACCATGGCTACATGGAGCCTTGTTGCCACTCATTGGAGTGGTCTTTGCGGTATGGATTCAGCTGTTTCCTGGGCCAACTGAGTGGCTGCCAGCCACTCCAAGCTAGGTAGGGATCTGGCTGTTTCTGTAGTCAACTGAGGTTGCTGGCTGAACTGAGACTCAGAGCTTCCCCAGAGCAGAGATGGAACTGTCTGTTGATTTTTTGGTGTTTGTCTCTTCTTGTCCTTGCCTCTGTGGGGTAAGCCAGGCTGTTTTGCTGTTGCCCTGCGGGGGGACCTGTCTTGTCTTTTCCTAGCCTCTGTTGGGTAAGTCTGGCTGTTCTGCTGTTACCTGATGGAGAGACCTGTCCCACCTTGGTGTGGAGATGAAGTTGAGTTCTGGCTTGTTGTAGGGCAAGTCCTGGCTCTATGTCTATGTTCTGTCCTGTCTCATGTTAGTGTTGTGTTAAAAGATGAGTTCTGGCTTGTCAAAGGATAAGTCCTGGCTCTATGTTGATGTTCAGTTCCCAGTCTGTCTCAGCTCCAGTTTGCATGTTATCAGCCTCCACATTTCAAGACGAAGATCCTGCAGTCAAGCTCCAAGAACTCAAGCCTCAAGGA
Organism: Mobula hypostoma; assembly: GCF_963921235.1. NCBI lineage: Eukaryota > Metazoa > Chordata > Chondrichthyes > Myliobatiformes > Myliobatidae > Mobula > Mobula hypostoma. The sequence continues at coordinate 87,155,155 of NC_086106.1, forward strand.
TCCCAAGCCAAGCTCCAAGATCCCAAGCCAAGCTCCAAGATCCAAGACCCCAAGCCTCGAGGATCCCAAGCCAAGCTCAAGACCCAAGATCCCAGCCTGCAGCAAAGCTCAAGACCGAAGGCTCCAAGCCTCGAGGATCCCAAGCCAAGCTCAAGACCCAAGACCCCAGCCTCAAGCCATCTCATGTCCTTGCCTGGTTCCGGGGTCCGAGCCCGAGGCAAGACCCAGGTTCTGGGTCCTTGTCCAGTCTCGGGCTTGGAGTCCAAGCCTTGTCTCCTAGTCCATGGTTCCTAGTCCTGGTCCCGTTTTCCCTAGCCCAAGACTGCGTTCTTGTCCCTGCTCCTTGCCTGAATCCTGTCACGTCCCTACTCCAGTGAAGTCCTGTTCCTTGTACTTCAGTGTCTGTGTCTTCCATTTGGGTCCATTCTCAACGCCCCTTGTGACAGTTTTTGATAGCCTTTGATTAATATTCTATTAGTTTGCAAATTCAAGCTTCCATAGCATTCGTAGATCATGTGTCAGTTTCATGCCAGGTGACACCCTTTGTCTCTAGGCCATCTGGGAAAGCGATGCACTGACTTTCACCAGCTGAACCTATAACAGTCAAAATTCATACAGGAGGACTGGAAATCCTTGACACAACCTGTTCCCCTTTCCTGAGAGGAAAATTGACTTCCAAACAAGCAGTCTGATGGAATCCAGCAATACACACCCTCATTCTTTTGACCCACAAGAAAATGCAATTCATATCCTCGGGGTAACTTCCAGATGGAAATACGTTCATAAATTGGCTGAACATTCATGTGCATATAAGTTTGCTATTCACGGATTAAAATCTCTGGGGGATAATTATTTTTTCAGTGAAAAAATTGTTTTTCTGTGTTTATGTTGCTAAAATATCAAAGCCATGCTGCTCCCATCAAGTCTTACTCACAAGTGAACTACAATCTGGTGTTTGAGGTTATTACTGTTACACAGGGAAAAAGGATCCTCTGTGCAGCAGCTCCAGTTCTAGAAAAAGTATCTAATTAAAAATTGAAAAATTAAGGCAAGGAACAATGTACATAAGTTATTTGAATGAACTCAAGCAAGTAAACAATTCTAAATTAATTAACACTCATCCCTTGCAGCCATTCCTCCATTAGAAGGAACAGGGAAGCTGTTTTTATACCAGATACAGCCTCAGTGGATGTTCAAGAAACATCAGGCTTCCAAAGGATCCAGCGCAGTCTTCATTCTGCCAAAACATGGCAATTACCCTGGACCTGGGCAGATATCTGAAGTTGCAGAGAGTTGTGGGAATTATCAGTTGACACATATGGTATTAATCCTTCTTCCCTGCAAGTCCAAACTATTCAGTATCTTAGGTTTCGGATTTTCTTGACATTTTTAACTAACATCAGAGCCATAGAACACTACAGCACAGAAGCATCTAGTCAGTGCCAAACTATTATTCTGCCTAGTTCCGTCAACCTGCACCTGGACCATTGCCATCTATAGCCCTACCATCCATGTACTTACCTAAATTTCTCTTAAATGTTCAAATCGAACCCACATCCATCCATTGGCAGCTTATTCCACACTCTCATCAAACACTAAATGATGATTTCCCCCTCATGTTCCTCTTAAACATTTCACCTTTCACCCTTAACATATAGCCTCTCGTTCCAGTTTCATCTAATCTCTAGTGGAAAAAGCCTGTTTGCAGTTACCCTGTCTATATCCCTCAAAATTCTATATACCTCTATCAAATCTCACCTCATTCTCCTATGGTCCAGAGAATAACATCCTAACCTTTTCACCTTTTCCCAAAAACTGAAGTCCTGACAACGTCCTTATAAATTTTCTCTGCACTCTTTCAATCTTATTGATATCTTTTCTGTAGGGAAGTGGACAGAACTGCACACACTACTCCAAATTAGACCTCTCCAACATCTTGCACAACTTCAGTATAACATCTCAACTCTTGTACTCATTACTTTGATTTACGAAGGCCCAATGTGCCAAAAGCTCTCTTTATGACCCTATCTGCCTGAAGCACATTTTCATGGAATTGTGGATTTGTATTCCCAGATCGCTCTGTTCTATTGTACTCTTCAGTGCCTTATTGCTCACTAAGTCCTCCCAAAGTGCAACAGCTCACACTTGTCTGTATTAAATTGCATCTGCCATTTTTAGCCCATTTTTCTAGCTGTTCTAGATCCCACTGCAAGATTTGAATACCTTCCCCACTGTCCACAATACCCTCAATCTTAGTGTCATCCACAAATTTACTGATCTAGTTTAGATCGCTGATATAGATAATAAACAACAGCAGACCCAACACCAATCACTGGTCACTGACCTCCAGTCAAAGAGGCAACCATCTACTACCACACTTTGGCTGCTCCTGTGAAGCCAATATCTAGACCAATTTACTACCTCATCCAGAATGCCAAGCCGTTGAACTTCTTGACCAACCTCCCATGCAAAACCTTGTCAAAGGCCTTGCTAATGTCTATGTAGACAACATCCACTACCTTGTTTTCATCAACATCTCGGTTACTACTCCCACAGGATGAGACTTAGTTGTCTGGTCAGTGTGGTTCATTCACATTTATGCCAGTATCAAGACCACTTTTGGAATTTCTTTCTCAAGTATGGTGGTTCAGTCATGCTCATAGATCGAAAAATAATAAACACAAAAGATCCTGCAGATGCAGGACCTGTTCGGCTCGGACTAGAAGAGCCGAGGTGGTCTGTTTCAGTGCTGTAATTGTTATACGGTTATATGTTATATGTCTTAGCCCAAAACATCCACTGTTTATTCCTCTCCATAGATGTTGCCTGACCTGCTGAGTTCCTCCAGTGTGTTGCTCATAGATACACTATTAATTCCTCCAGGTTTTACTAAACCAGTATCAACGTAACTTGGAAATGTGCCCAAGAGCAAAACATTCTGATTCTGAGTTTCAAAAAGCTGTTTATATTTTATAATCATCTTGATTTTAAGAGCTAATAGAACAAATATTGTAGAGTGTTAGACTTTAATTTAAATCAAACACTGATCATACGCTAAGAAAAGAATGTAAACTTGTAGAGCAGTGTCAGAGACAGGGATGGAGGACACAATGTGAGCTTACAGAGGTGGGCTGTGGAGGTTTTGCTGGCTGCTCACTGTGCAGAACTCTCTCCTTGGCATTAGGGGCCGCAAAGAAAAGAGCCATCAGGACCGTCACAGAAGCTGCTGAGCGAGCCTCCAAACGGCTATAGATCAAAAGGTGTGACCCATGGACCAATGCTACTGGGAGACAAGCCAGGAGCTGATCAACCCTGGCTGGGTCGCCCAGGCGAGAGTGTCTGACCTTGAAAGACCCAAATCACCCAATGACTCCAGGTTACATCACTGATGATGTGTCCCAGAGTATCCTAGGATGCATCTCAGAACCATAACTACCTGCTGCAGATTTAACTGTGGTTATAAATATGACCTGTATCTTCAAATAGGGAGAAAATAACAAGTGTGTTTCTGCAAAATCAGTAAACCAGAAAAATGCTAGAAATACTCAGTGGCTGAAATAGCACCTGTGGAGGAAGGAGAATAATTGAGGGCAATGATTTGTAATCACAACTCTAAAGGCAGGTCATCAACCTGAAGCATGGACAGTTTGAATGACCCGTGGGAGACCACACCAGGTATCACCTAAAAAAGGTACAAGGAGTGATGCAGAATTGCCCTGCAGCCCCTGCTGCCAGCGCTGGTCATGCGAACCATTTTCTTCAATGGCCTATTGCCTCAAGAAGAGGTCCATTTTCATAAGCAGCTGGCACCTCTTCATTCTAACCTCAGTCTGAAACCTCAAGAATGATTTGTACTAGCATTACAGCACTTGGTGGCAAAAATTCTGGAATTCATTCTGAACTCGAAGAGACTGAAGCTTGCCAGGAGCCTCCAGAGATTTCTGATCCTGCAACAGAGTTTTGTGGAGGAGGTGCAAAGTATGTATGATTCTTATTACTGCAAGGGCAAGGAACCAAAAATGGATTCAGGAACCAGAGCTCGTTATCGTGTACAATATTTACTGTCATTCCTATCACACATTTAAAAGAATGTTGAAGTAGAAAGCTGTGCCTTCAACATCAGGGGCCCAGACCTCAGGACCAGTGTGCCGGTCCTCGAGAAATTCAGTAACTTTGCGTACATCTACAGCGTTAATGTTGGCATTTATTTTTTCATTGCAGCCAAGCAGACACTGGAAAGTGTCAGAGACAGAGGGAAGACAAGGTTTGAGGCTGTTGGTGGGTGGGAAGTTGCATTGATTTCTTGTTCCTCCTTCCATATGGGTATTGAACAAATAGCAGACTAGCAAGCAGAATGATACCAAATACTCCTCCAGAATGGTTCATGCAGCTGAATCATAACTTCTATATACTAAAAACCCACACTACTGCATTTAGTCCAGCAGAAATCTATTCATTAAAGGCAGGATGTTTATGTGCATGAGAGTAGCACATGAGTATCACAAACAAGTCATTGGCAAATGTCTCTTGACACACAATAACCTCCTTGTTGACTATAAACAAGTCACCCACTTAATTATTGGGCTGCCTCAAAATGCAAATGGAACAGGGGACGGCACCAAGGTGTGGAACCTCCTCCAGTTTCAGTCCTCCTCAGGATTGCCATTGTAATTTTGTTGGTGTGTCATAATCAGTTCAAGAGTTAAATTTTCACAGCAGGCCACCCCTGGGAAAGAGCATTTGTGACCTTGACCCCAAGATCCCCAATTCTCAGGTTTTTTTTGTCTTGATTGGAATTCATTATCTATTTATAGATATTATATTGCCTTTCCCAGGGCTGTGATGGAAACATTTAATTTGTTAGAGATACCACTGGTAAATAGAAACTTAAAGAGTTTCCCATCAAAGAAAGACAATTCAGCTTCCCAAGTGATATATACACACACACACAATGCTGGAGGAACTCAGCGAGTCAGACAGCATCCAGGAAATTAAATAAACATTCGATGCTCTCGGTCCAAAACACTGACTAGATATTCAATTTCATAGATGCTGCCTAACCTGCTGAGTTCCTCCAGCATCTTGTGTGTGTTACTTTGGATTTCCAGCATCTGCAGACACTCCCATGTTTGTAATTCAGTTTCCCATCTGCTTGTGCTCTGAACTTATTTTTTTGCATTGTGTCCCTGGAGCGTTTGTTAGTATTTACAGTGGGTCTTGGGTAGAGTATTGATACTTAAGGAGAATGTGTGGAGTGTGTCACTATTTACAGGGCGTCCAGGAACTCAGGTACTGACCTGATCATTGGCAACAAGGGTATTTTCAAGTGTAAAAGTTCAGCCTTTAGAATGAGTGAATGATATACTTCTTTCCTGTGCCAATAATGCCAGTGAAGACCTAAAGTTTCTACCTACTCTACCATCAAGAGGCAGCAACAACAGCCGTATGCAACAAATATGCCTGTGGGTGGTCTGATGGTGTGAATAAGTAGAAAGAAATAAAGTATTGTTTGCAATTTAACGAGTGGACTATGGTATACCTCACGAACTTAATTTCTCAAGAGTGGTAACAGCTGTAATCCCAAAATGCGCAGTACTATACGTGTGCACGTCTGGATTAAACTTTGAGGAATTGGGACTATTTACCAAGAGAAGATTGAATGAAGGTAGAGAACTAATGTGCAAATTATTCCAATCAGCAAAATGTCAAGTCCCAGGATGGCAAATGGGTTTTCTGCAAGTTACAAGAAAGTCAAGAGTAATTTGCTTAGTTAAAGATTTTGCAGCCACTGAACATATTATTTGAACTGGGGCCTGAATTAATCAGTGTAAATTAATTCAAAAGCCAAAAATACAACAAAAGTGAAAGGGCAGTTTATGATGGCATTTAGACAGGATTAGGATCTATTTCATGGAAAGAAAATGTTCAGCTACAAATATTGATTGTATTTAAAACCAGCAAATAATAAACATACACAATTTGTTTTTAACATATTATTGCTTCCTGCCTACCAGAGACCATAGATAGGATTGCTTTTAGAAACAGACAATTCCCTCAAAACATTTGACTGACCTGCTAAGTGAAGCAGTTACTGGAGTTCCGTTGTCTGCACATTGCACGTAATGCTCTCAAACACAGTCAGAGGTTGTGCCAGGCATATATATATATAAAATAATCACAACTTCAATCATCAAATAGTCAAGCTACAAATAAAAATAATCCTTCACCTGTCCTTTTGAGAGTAATGTATTAACTCTACTCAGTTAAAATACTCAGAGAGTTCAGGTAATACCTTAAATTCATACTGTCTGGAGACTGCAGACCTAATAATGGCAGCAAGAAACTACACAACCCAGAACACTTTGGTTTGATAGATAAACATGTCATTGTGCACTTGTGGTTCAATGATGGACTGAAAATGGGATCTTGTCTGGGGAAGTTACAAATAATTCCATCAATGCTGTATCTATAACTTGAAAGATATTGAAGCATTAGAAAGCTCAACAGCAAGTGATTTTTGTTTAGTTGCAAGACTAAGTAGAAGATCTCTTAACAAAGCAAACCTGATATAAGATGTAAGACTAGTAAAGATCCTCCCACCTTCGAGTCTGATTCTCTCAAAGATGGCAGCCTCTCTCTTAACTATTGACCTAAACTGCTGGGTGTATTTGAGTAAAGTATGCAAATCAGTCGATTTTGAAGAGAGAAATTACAGATGTATGTTGCACTTGAAGTTTTGATTAAGTTATAGGTCATTGCATGTGAGACCTTATGTTCATTTGGCACACTAGCACAGAGAGGAAAGAAAAGTGGGCAGACAGACAGGGACAAAGCTTCAAATAAGAGGACAAGGATAGGTGGGACAAAATATTGCATCAACATTTATATTCCATCTGGATTGTGGAAGATGTAGTAAGGCAAGGGTTAACGTAAATATTCAGGAAAGGATAAAATGCAGTCAGCTCAGGCAAGGATGTCTTTGAAGAGCAAAGCTTTCCTTTGCACACAATGGCTTTACTATCTTCAAAGTATCATCAGTTTGTAGTTTCTATTGACTTTTAACAACTATATTGTGAATGCTGATTGTTTTTGCAAGTAATGAATTCAAGCGTACATAGTTTACCAAATGGACAATATCCATAACTGCCAGCCAATTCTGTATAAAAATGGAATTCCTCTGTTCAGGATTCAGAACAGTGTGAGTGACAGGGGCCATGCTATTCTCCTTGTGCACAAGTAAAATAAAGTATGGTTCAGTTTTAAGTGTACCAATGTTCTGGATCCAGTTACTTTATTTTATTATTAGAAACAACAGGGTTATAGCTGTCATTTTAATCTCTGCCTGGACTATTCAAGCATAAAGAACACCAAAGGGAAAAAAGATGATCTTCATGTTTTTATCGTGATCCATCTGCAGTTTTGCACAGCAGATTTCAGAGTGCAGCAGTTTTCAGCTATGGGCATTGATGAGGAGGGGCAGTAGAATCTTTTCAAACCTGCTCTTTGATTGGCCTATGTAACATTGGTGTCAATTAGATAGGTGGTTAGTGAATATTTTCATTTTATATAGTACATGTAAAGTATGGGATCAGACTGAACTACATCTTAACATTCTAAATTAAAATTTTGGCAAGTGACTTAGGTCCAATATGTAGTATGGTTTGCAGCATGAAGGAATTTCAAAGGGCTCTTTGCGGTCTGCATGATTGCATTAGTGGGAGGTGCTTCCAGGTTTCAGAACTTGAGCACCGACAGGAAGCACTACGGTACATCCATGAGGCTGAATTTTACATGGACAGCACATTTTTTGGGGGTAGTCACCCAACAACTTACGGAAAGATGGCTATGGAAAGAATGGGTAACCATATAGAGAAAGGGAGTCAGGCAGCTGGACAGGGAAACATCAGACTACGTCCTACATCTTACTCCAAGTTAATTTCCCTGCATCGCAAAATGCTGGGTGTGGATGTAACTCCGAGGAGACCAGTCAGACTTCTGATCATGGTGCTATGGGTGGCTCAGCTGAATAAGGGAGGAAAAGCCAGGGAGCAACAGAAGTAGGAGATTCAATAGTGAGCGGAATAGGCAGGTGTTTCTGTGACCACAGATGGGAATCCAGAGTGGTGTGCTGCCACCCTGATCAGTCCTGAAATACTTGATATTTGTTATATACATTAATGATTTGGATGTGTATGCAGGAAGAATGATTTGTGAATTTACAGGTGACACAAAAAATGAGAATATCATCAATAATATGGAGGATAGTCTTAGGCTGCAGGGTGATATTGAGAGGTCAGTAAGATGGGCGGAAGATGGCAGATGGAAGTTGATCACGATAAGTTAAGAGGATCACTCACAACATGCTGGAGGAACTCAGCAGGTCCGGCAGCATCTGTGGAAAAGATCAGTCGATGTTTCGGGCTGGAACCCTTCGTCAGGACTGTACAGGGAAGGGACAGAGGCCCTATAAAGAAGGTGGGGGGAGGGTGGGAAGGAGAAGGCTGGTAGGTCCAGTTGAAAAACCAGTAATTTGAAAGACAAATGGGTAGGGGAGGGGAAGCAGGGAGATGATAGGCGGGAAAGGTGAAGAAAGAATAGGGGAAAACACAATGGGTAGTGAAAGGAGGCGGAACCATGAGGGAGGTGATAGGCAGCTGGGGGAGGCGGCAGAGTGACATAGGGATAGAGGAAGGGAGGCAGCGGGAATTAGCAGAAGTTGGAGAATTCTATGTTCATACCAAGTTAAGAGGATGCACTTTGGGAGGACTAATGGGGATTGAACATTGACAATGGATGGCAGAGCCCAAGGGAGCACTGTGGAATAAAAGGATCTTGATATTTAAATCCAACAAACCTTGAAGGTGGCAGCACAGTAAATAAGGTGGAGAAGAATGTGTATTTCATACTTGCCTTCAGTAGCCAGGCGGCAGAATACAAGTGCAGGGAGGGTAAGATATAATTGTATAAAATATTGATAAAGATCACCAACTGGAATACAGTTCAATTCACCACACTATAGGAAAGAAATGATTACCATGGAGAAGGAGCAGAAGAGATTCACTAAGATTTCACCTGTTTCAGTTTTCAGGACAGACTGGATAGGCTGTATTTGTTTCATTGGGATGGAGGAAGCTAAGAGAAGATCCCTAAAACTAGAGAACATAGGTTTAGGATGAATGTTAAGGAGTTAAGAGGAGATACAAGGACGAATATTTTAAACTCCAAGTGAGGCTGGATTCTGGAATGTTCTGCCTGAGTAAATGGTGGCAGCAGATACGCTCACAACATTTATGAAATATCTGGATGAGAAACACAGGGAAAGGTACAGACCAAGTGTTGGGACTTGGAAGTGGTATAGATAGGTTCCTGATGATAACCATCAACATGGAGGGCTGAGGGGCCAATTTCTGTGCTGTGTGACTATAACAAACTACACTTACAACATCATTCATGTAATCTCATGTGGAGAAGATAAGAAAACAAACTTCCAGTACATTCATCCATTCTCACTTTAGTCAATTAAACACCCAGTAGCCACTTTATTAGGTAGCTCCTGTACTTAATAAAGTGGCCATAGGAATGGAACCCAGTATGATCTTCTGCTGCAGTAGCCCATCCATTTCAAGGTTCAACATGTTGTACGTTCAGAGATGCTCTTCTGCACATCAGTATTGTAACGCGTAGTCATTGAGTTACCGTAGCTTCCTGTCAGCTTGAACCAGTTTGGCCATTCTCCTCTGACCTCTCTCATTAACAAGGCATTTTTGCCCATTGTACTGCATTCACAATGGATAGCATGCCCTGTGTGTCTTTCACACCATTCTCTGTAAACCCTACAGACTATTGTGCATGAAAATCCCAGGGGATCAGCAGTTTCTGAGATACTGAAACCACCCTGTCTTGCTGCATGGTCAAAGTCACTTAGATCAAATTTCTTCCTTGTTCTAACGTTTGGTCTGAGCAACAACTAAACCTCTTGATCACGTCTGCATGCTTTTATGTATTGGGTTGCTGCTATGTGATTGGCTGATTAGACACTTACATTAACAAGCAAGTGTGCAATTGTACCTAATAAAGTGGCCACTGAGTGTAATGCTTTTTTAAGAGATGTTGACTAACCTGCCACCTTTTATATTCTAGTAGTTTCAATTTTTGATTTTGGAATTCAACACTGCTCTGTTTTCTGAAAAATATCACCCACTTATTCTATCCTATGGGGAATTTTTCTTTAACCTTCAATCACATTGTACCACGAACACCTACATAAAACCAGCAGTTCAAATGAAATAGAACATTAGATAATAATGTTTCTATTGTGTGAAACAGCTACAAACAGTTGTTCTATATTATCACCTAAGCAGTTCGCCAGTCCCTTCTTTATATTGTTGTCTGCATTCCACATTGCAACAGTAAACAGAAAAACAACTGAACATGTTCAAAATTCCTTATGTGCAGATATTTCAAGGTTATAATTAAGTCCAGCTCTCCTGACAGCACAACTGGTTAAGATTATAAGTATCAGGAGGGAAATAATGAATCTGTAAATATATGGTGCTTTTCATATCCAAGAGCATTTCACTATGCATGAATAATTTTTGGAGTATAGTCATTGTTACGTGCGCAAATGTGGAAAAAATTTGCAAGATTACAGAGGTAAATGAGACAAATAACCAGCTAACACACAAGAGAAATCCTGCAGAAGGATCTCGGCTCGAAACGTCGACTGTACTCTTTTCCATAGATGCTGCCTGGCCTATTGAGTTCCTCCAGCATTTTGCGTGTATTACTTAAATAACCAGTTAAACTGCTTAGATAGATATCAACCTGGAAATACTGGTCTTATTTGAATAGTGTTATTTAATCTAGGTAAAAATGGCCTATGTTCATCATCTCTTCCCAAAAACAGTGACTGCAGAAGCCTCAACTGCAACAATGCCAATTACCTTAAATTAAATAGTCAAACCTTTGGAGCTTGAGCTCAAGACATTTTACTCAAAGCTGGTGCCTCACTGCATGCAAAGCTATTATTTATAAGGCTCCTAGTTTGCTAGGTAACATGATCTGAGTTCATCACTGCTATAGCAACGATAATCAAAGCTGTTAATGGCCTCATCCACCTTCCAGAATACTGTACTGCAGACACTCTGTATTTGTTATGCAGCAGTCCTGACTGGGAAGCAACTGTGTTAACTATGGTGAGACAGATAACTCTTGGATGTAGCACCCCCTGGAGCTGAACGGACTTCCAACGAGGTACAGACTTGCCTGTGAAGACTAGTAATTTAGTCTTAGTATTAAAGATCATTTGGTATCCATGGAGCTACATTTTCAAAGAAGAAACAGAGAGGTTATCAGAGAGAAAAAAAAATCACTACTTTCTTTGCTCATCTATACACCTGTGGGAAAAAAAAACTGCTGAATCGGTTGAGCTTTCAATTGAACAGACTACTGAGGTTGTGCACATATTCTCCACTGTGTGTAAATTTATGCTGAGCATTCCATCAGGTCTAACGATATTACATGCTAGCTGCAATGACAGCATCAGCTCTGGTAAGCAAGACTCTATGCAGTGTAACTGTTCTGTGTCTGACAACAGGAATTTCAAACAAAGCACAACAAATGTTTTCGTGCAAGTCCAGAATAATTATTCACATTATTCTCTGAGCTGTAGAAACTGCTCAGTTAAACAAAAACATACTTGTAAAACACGGGTCAAAGACATTGTGTATTTTGTACCTGCATGCATCCAGCAACATATGTGAAATAAGGTTTTATAATCTAGACTGATTCCTATCGAGAACCATAATTCTGTTGTGCTTAAAAACTGGAGACTCACCATCTGGATGTCATTTTAAAGTCAATTAGAGGTGGATGCTGCTGAGTGCTGGAATCCAACATGTTGCACCATGGAACAGCTACAAGGCAAGTTTAAATCCACAACCTTCCAAACAAAGTTGGGGGGGGGGGGGGAGAATTCCTACACACCCAAATCTCTGTGAGGTAATTTGACATCTGACATAGGTTTCCAATACATGACCTCTCATGGAGTGATGTGTGGATTGGGAAACAGGAGAAAGGAAATAGGGAGAAAGAGGAGTTTTCAGCTAAAATAACTATGTACATTTCAAATTCATTTGAGCTTCCTCTCCTTTCTTAACATCTGAAGAAGTAAATAATGATTCCACTATTAAAAGAAGCAGCTGGAGAAAGAACTCTCCTGACACATACCACTCACTGGTGATGCTTTACTAACTTCATTAGGCCACTCAATACATAGGTTCAAAATAGAACTCAGTACGTCCAAGTGACAAGTCCTTTAGAGGTAATTTCACTCTCATTTTTAAGTTCCAACCCTTCTCTACAGTAAAGTATTTCCAGTTCAGTTGTAATTGACTATAAAATAGATCCAAGGCTCCACTGAACTTTCAACTTTGTTGTTTATTCTAGTCTCCACAAAATATCTATCCAGTCTCACACTGGCAAAGCCAGTCACATGAGCCTAGGACCTTCCCTGCTCAGAGAAATATCTTTCACGGAATTCATGCTATTGAGGGATTGTCATTGGCCCTGCATCTGTAACTGTATTGCGTCATATTTTTCTTCAACTGTAAACCAAACAGGATACTCTTTTAGTATCTTTCATCTAACCATTATCAGAAAATACTGCAAATTAAAATGGTATGTATAATGGGGTGAGGATAACAATGGAAATTCCAATAGAGAAAATTGATGGAATTATATAATTTAGGTAATTTATCTAGTCACATCAATTGGGCGTACTTTTCACAATCTTCACAATGCGCTATGGAACTCTGCCCATAGCAGATAAAATAAATGCAACTTTCACTCATGTGGCAAAAATAAAGTTTTGTCGAATGAGTGAAGATTACCTTTATGGTCTGAAATATTTTCAAACAAGTTCAAGGGGCATTTGCTGATTCACACAGTGTGCAATATGCAGTGCACTCCACAAATTCAGAGCCAGAGTGAGGTCCTAATTCTTCAAGACCTGTGAAAGACTCAAAGCATATGAATGACAAGTGCCACTGAATGATGAGCTTTTTAAATAAGCAAACACTGTACTTTGGAAGAAGACAGGTGTGTGATTGAACAAGACATTCTTTAAGTGAGTGAAAAGCACTTGTATGCTATATGAGGTCTGCACTTTGTAACTCTCACAATCCTTTGCTGTACGTTCTTGGTGTCCCCTTGCCATCACTCCATGGTTTTATTCAGATTCGCTCTAAATGCACCCATGAACCCCTTGAGTATGGCCTAATTTACTAACCTGATGACAACTATTTCCTCATCATTATGAGATATTCCCTTACTCCTGCCCATCCCTGTCCCCATTGACCAGTCACCCTGCAACTTAAAGATAACATATTTTTCTCTTTCCCAATTTGACCTAAATGCCACCTCAATTGTTGAGTTCATGTTCTTCTTTTTATTGCAGATTTTTTCACTTGGATTTCTTTAAAGCAACCACCTAGTCATTTAATGTTAGAAATAAACAGAATCACACACTGGAGAAGTGTTAACTTTCTATCTGTGCTCAGCTGCTATGCTTTATGTTGAAGCGGGTTGAAATGGCTTGGGAACTTTGCTGAAGAATGAAGTCGGGGAAATCCAGCACTATCCTTGATGAGGGATTTGTTTCTGACTCCTTGTGAACTCTACTTCAAAGTTCAAAGAAACACAATAGAACCCATGCAAGGTCACGCCCAACAGGAGGGACAACAACTAATATGCAAAAAAAACAATAACAAACAATGCAAATACAAAAAGAAAGAGCAAAAAAAAACAAATAAATAAATGAGCAATAAATGCCAAGAACATGAGATGAAGATGCCTTGAAAGTGAGTTCAGTTCGGTGATGGGGTGAGTGAAGTTGAGCCTAATGGTTGAGGGATAGAAACTGTTCATGAACCTGGTGGTGCAGGTCCTGAGGCTCTTGTACCACCTGTGAGAAGAAGGCATGGCCTGGATTGGTGGGTGTTATTGATGATGGACGCTGCTTTCCTGCGATAACACTCTGTGTAAATGAGCTCAATGGTGGGGAGAGCTTAACCCATGATGGACTGGACTGTATCCACTACTTCTTGTAGGCTTTTCCATACAAGGGCATTGGTGTTTCCATACCAGGCCATGATGCAACAGGTCAATATTCTATCCACCACACATCCATAGAAGTTTGTCAAAGTTTTAGGTAACATTCCGAATCTTTGCAAACTTCTAAGAAAGTACAGGCGCTGCCATACTTTCTTCATAATGCCACTTACGTGCTGGACCCAAGAAAGATCCTCTGAAATGATAACACCATAGAATTTAAAGTTGCTGACCCTCTCCACCTCTGATCCCCTGATGAGGACTTCCAGATTCAGTCAAAGTATATAAACGTATTAGCACTGAGGTTACAACTAAAATGCATGGCTTTGTCATACAGAGAGATGTCACTGAGATCTTTGCAGATGTTTTTCTTGACTCACTTAACTTCGTAGGAGTTTACAAGTCCACAACAAATGGATGTGGGGGTGATGCCCGTGAGGAGGAGAAAAGAAGGACATTGAGCTCCAGTCATGCATCATTCAGCTGCATGTCACAGCTGAGGGCAACAATCTATGTCGCAACTATCTTCCTCCTGCTGCAGATACTGATCTGCTTCAGAGAAGAACAATAGGAACATTAAAATTAACGCCAAGTTCATCTGGGAAGTCTTCCAGCCACATGTGAAGAGTGTCAGCATTTCCTACATCTATAAAAAGGAGGTGGATTCTCAGCAGGGCTGCGCAACAAACAAAACAAAGCAATTGCAGAGATTGAGGGTGGAACAAATTTCAGTCTCCACAGAAAGAGCAAACTGACTGGGTCATTACCTTTGTTTCTAAAAAGAGAAAGTGCCAATCTATCAAATTCAGTGTAAGCTAATTAACAAAAATAAACACATTCAGGCTTAGCATCTCTTTCCTGTTCCTGAAAGTCTATTTGCTTTGAAAAGGATCTAGTGCTTTCGCAGTGTATATGATGAATAAGCTCCTCTCGGGCTTCCAGCCAGGTACAGATATCGATTATAACCAAATTCTTGATGACAAACTCCGCCATCTTCAGCAAGGGTAATGCCTGGGCATGTTTGGTCCAAAAGCTGGAGAAATCGGCGGTAGCATTCACAATGGCGATAGGATTGACTTCGCTGGCACAAAACTATTGTGCTGCACCAATGGTGTTTGGGACCACCTGGTAAAGGAAGCCATTGAAATAAAATGAATTTCAGCAAAGATGACGGTCTAGCTCTAAGTAAGAACTGGAATTTGATTGTAAACATGGTGAGAGAGCAGAAACCTGATTGGATGAAGACTAACCAATCAGGAGGGATGGACCATGGGGATATAAATACCACTGGATTAGACATGCCCAGGCATCATCCCTGATGAAGATGGCAGAGTCTGTGATCAAAACGTCGGTTATAATTGATACTTATCCCTAGCTGGAAGCCCAAGAAGAGTTTATTTGTCAATTTCCTTTGTCCATTACTCCAATGCTCATAACAGTATTGGATACACCTTGTTCATCTTCTTAGCTCCTGAACCAAGTAATGAATCAACATAATATTACAACAAAATTGCCAATTGATGGTAACCTCTGGACTACTTCTTCAAAATCCACAGAACACTCCTCCAGCTGGACACTGAAACAATTTTCCCGTTTAATGGGAAAGAAAATTTTAAAAACTGTTGATGTTTCTAATTTTCCCTATTTTGTATGCAGTGTGACAATGTTTTCCGAAGGCAATGATAATAGAACATGGTGTAAAAACAATAAACGTCTCTGTACATGACAATTTCTGGAAATTGTATTTCATCCTTTTTTTGGTAGCTCTGTGGCTGAAACACATTTCGTTTCCTCACAGTAAATCATGAAATTGGCACTTTGGTGTTTTGGTAAAGGATTCATTCATTTTTACGTTAATGTTAGTGCAGATGTGCTTAGTGCATTGACAACTGATAAGCTAATTCGATGTCAGCAACTAAAGAGTGGAAAATGGGAAACGATGATTTCACAGGCTCTCATTGATGGTCAATCAAAGAACCGTCGTTGGCTATGTAACCAACACTTCCCTTTCCAACTCCACCTACTGGGAGATGAGGCTGGTGGAGTTAACTTAGGTCCTGCTCTTGAAAGCCTTCCTCATCCTTCACCTCCTCTGCTCCGTGTTGCCCCTCAGCCTGCACCTCTTCAAAGCCAGGCTCTTGTCTGCATGCTGCCCTGTTTTCACTAGCTGCTGCCTTTCAATTCTTAGGCATCGCAGCATTCAGCAAAAAGCATGAAAGATTCTGCACCTGCTGGTTATGAACAGCAGGATATCCCTGTAGAAGCACAGACCTCAGATGTTGTCTTCAGACGATCACCACTGTACTTCTGTGCTTCTTATTATGATTACATTCAACAGCTGTGGAAGAAAAGTCTGGGCATCCACAAGAGGCCAAGCAATCCCACAGCGTTTTACTATTTCACTTGACTTCTGTATTGACAGCCAAGGAAAACCTGAGCTCACAATGGCATGGCACACCAGAAAAGTCCAGGTAGGGTGCATGCTTTTCCCAGAGTGTTTCCAGCTTTCAGAATCTGGAACTGCACCATTTCATGGTCATTCTTAATCACTGAACCACTTTGTTAAATGCTCCTGTCCTTCAGGTGAAGGCATTGTCATGATGCTGACGGGGAGGATGCTATAGAATCATATTATCAATAACAGTTTGGTGTTCAACACACCATTCCATCAGTATTAACAACAAAGCTTCAAAACCTGGGCCACTGTCCCTCTGCAACTGGATCCTTGACTTGCTTATTGGGAGACTACCATCAGCATGGATCAGTAATGCCTTCTGCTCCTTACTGACAATCAATACAGGCACCCCTCAAGGATGGATGCTTCACCCACTCCACTCCCTCAATACTCATGACTATGCAGCTAGGCACAGCTCAGACACCATCTTTAAATTCTCCAGTGACATCACTGTTATTGGCAGAAAGTTATATGGTGAGGAGGAGGTGTACAGGAGCACGATAGATCGGCTGGTTGCGTAGTTCACAACAGCAAACTCGCGCTCAACATCAGAAAGACCAAGGAACTAATTGTTGACTTCAAGAAGGGGAAGTCAGGAGAAATCACATCAGTCCTCGCTGGAGAGTAAGCAGCTTCTAGCTTTCAGGTGTCAACTTCTCAGAGAATCTATCCTAAGCAATAAAATGGCATAATGTACTCCTAAAAATGTTCGGCGACATGGCAGGTTCCACCTATAACCTCCAAATATTGCCAGTAAGGGGAGAAAGTGAATTGAAAGAACAGCAACATCATCTGATTCGCATCTGACAAAAATATTGAGCGTACTAACACGAACAGGACATAAAAGTTCCAGTCTAATTTCTCATTTGGTACTATTTTACCCAGAGATCATTTCTACAATCATTACATCCAGTTTAGATTGTTTTTAAGTGTAAGATAAGCATGAGAAATAGAAACTAACCAAGCTGGTTTGTAGGGAATTGTCTCGGCCTGAAGTAGATGCAAAGTGCGCTGATTTAGCAGCACAACACCCTTCACCAATCAGCTCCCATGTTGTTTACAGTGCTAAATTTGAGGCACCCATTTTTAGATTGGTTATGCCAATCTAAGTTCTCAGATAAAATTCTATCTTTCAAAACTGCAATGCAGCCTAGATTAAAGTCAGAACTCGTAACATTTTTCATGACAGAAATGCTTCCATTGAACTAGGTGGGTTAGGGCATGGGTACACACCATTAAGGTTTTATGTACTTTTTTGTATGACGGTACATATATTTCTTTGTAGGTAATCTTGTTACCTCAGAATTAGGGTTGGAGCTGACTATTGAGCAAAGGCACAGGAGTCCTGCTGATTGACGGTCACAAAGTGCTGGACCCTTCATGAGTCCTGATGAAGGATCCTGGCCTGAAACATTAATTGTCTTTTCCTCTTCATAGATGCTGCCTGACCTGTTGAGTTCCTACAAGATATTGTGTGTGTTACTCTGAATTTCCAGCATCTGCAGAATCTCTTGTGCTTCGGAGGTCTGCTGCTGCTGTGGTGCTTGTACATCCCGGGGATAATTGCCAAGGAGCATTCACAGGGTGTCCAGTCACAGGCAAGAAAAGCAATGTTTGATTGTGGGGCAGTGCGATTGGTGAAGCTGGTCAGCAATTGTTCGGAGGTGTTTTTGAGTGTCAGTAACTTTGTACAACAGCTCACTTACAAAAATGGGTACAGTTTGGGAGTGGCACAGTAGTGAAGTGTTATTACAGTGCTAACAATCCTGGTTCAATTCCCACCACTGTCTATAAGTTCATACATTCTCACAGTGTCTGTATGGGTGTTCTCAGGATGTTCCAATTTCCTCCGACATTCCAAAAACGGGCAGGTTCATTGGCCACATGGGTGTAACTGGGCGGTGGAGGTTTTGATGGGCTGGAGGGGCCAGTTACCCTTCTCTAAATTAAAAAGAAATTAAGTGGGGTGGAATTAGACCATCTAAAAATACACAAAACACTTAGCAGATCAGGTCACATCTGTGGGCACAGAAACAGAGCCAATGTTTCAGCTTGGAGTCCCATGGTCCGAATAGTCCTGATGAAGGGTCTCCAATCTGAAACACTGACTCTGTCTCTTTTCCCACAGATATGGTCGGTTCTTCTGAGTACTTCCAGCATTTTCTGGCTTTGTTTTAAATTTACAGAATTTACAGTCTTATTGATTGTGGAATCAATCAACTTGGAGTCTGGAACAAAATACTCCTGATCCGAAAGCAGTGCTGGAATCCTTTTGAGTTTCCATATTTCTTTATCTATGAGACATCTGTCTGGTAAAATTGAATTTAAAGGGAATTAGGTGTACTTCCTTGGGAGCTTTAAGAAAATCAGCTTGACCCATCGACCCTCACCAATTTTTTTTTATAATGCCGTTCTATATGACTGCAGCACAACTTGGTATAACAACTACTCTGCTTGGGACTGCAAGAAACTGCAGAGGGTTTTGGGCACACGTTCAGGACATCACAGAAACAAACCTCTTCTCTTAGGACTCTGTCTATATTTCTAGTGCCATGGTAAAACTGCAAAGGTAATCAAAGGTCCTTCCCATCCCAAAAGTTCTCTCTTCTCCTCCTTCCCATCAGGCAGAAGATACACAAACTTGAAAACAAATCCCACCAGGTTCAAGGACATCTTCTATCCCACTGAATGGACATCTTGTACAATGAGATGGACTCTTGACCTCATAAACTTTTATTATGATTTTGCACCTCATTGCTTGCCTGCATGGCACGTTCACTGTAAATGTAACATTTTATTCTGCTGTCTGTTATTGCTAATTGTAAATATCATGTCTCCAAAGAGATTGGCTCTAAGCTTAAGATGTGAAGGATGAGGATCTCAGATCTTTGAAATTTTCAACTCACAGCCAATACAAATTCAGGAGTTAAGCTCTCTTCATGTATTTAGTACACATAAAAGGCAGAATAACCTGGATCTACATTGAGTGCATTAGTAGTTATACTAATTAGAACATCATTTTTAGCTACAATCTATCTTCTTTAGATACACCTTAGTAATACCTGTGCATAAATGATGAATTATGGGGCAGAGTGCATTGGATTAACTTATATCCCTTCAAATTTAGGATTTTCAGGGATGAATTAATGGGGGTGATGTTTAAAACAGAAAAAGAGATTTATTAAGATAGGGGCACAAATAGGAAGCAAAAGTGAATTGATCTCTTTCCTCCAGTCTGTAGCATTGACTTAATGTGGATACAAGCCTTCCACTCACGCAAGTGTGTAGGACTTTGAGTAATGAGGGCTGCTCAATCTGTAGAGCCTCAGGAATGAAGTCCAGGGAGAAAAGAAAATAATGTCACAAGAATACTGCCTCTGTGCATCCCCAGTTAAAACTCCACAAGTCAAAGCTGAGGTCACTGAAGTGGAAGCCTAATGGCTCATTATTGAATCTGCCAATCTGCCATCAGACATTGGATTAATTGCCAAGATCCATTCAACAAGTGTTAGCGTTGACTATTAAGCTTGATAATTAATCCTTCATTCAGGCCAGCCTAATTGAAAGACAGAACATTTAGAGCCATTGAGAATATTATTGGAAAGGGTAAGGAAGAATAGGGAGGATTGACCTTGGGTGCCAATCCCACTCCCAGGGGTAGGGCAGGAGGGGAGTGGAAGTGCAGTAAAATTTGTCTCTTCGATCTTCTAGCTGCAGTTGTCCTTCAGTGCAACCCACCCCCTGCATCTGCAGAAAATTCCCCACCTCCACAACTGGATGTGGCCAACTGTGTTGAAACTCACTCATCCTGAAAACAATTAGTTGCATATGTTTGAGGATAACGCCCATAACTTGCAAATACTGAGAGAGGAAATCCAAAAAGGTCTGTTGTTTTTCACAATACTGACGGATGTCTCCTTTAAAGTTTTTTCAAATTTTTCTTCACATTGAGAATCAACATTTCCATTCCGACTGACAGACATTATTCCACAGAGCACACATTATTTCTCAATTCAAAGAAAATTATAGTTGCTGCTGCAATGCAAAAGCAAACCCTTTGCCCCACTATGTCCATGACAACCAATGGGTGTTATTCATACTGTGCATATAAAACTTATGAACAATGCCTATGTCTCAACTACAAAGCAAGCATGAAAAGATAGGAAAGAAAGCTTCAGGAATGTGATGTATAGCAATATATGTTGGAGTATTCACCACTGAAGGCAAAGGATTCTTCCCCAGAGCACAAGTAAACCAGATGTATCCACAGTTTCTAGGTAAACCATTATAACTCCTTTTGGGGGAACAGCTCTGCACACCTTGATGCCTGCTTTAAATTTCCAATATACCGCCCAGTGACACAGGGAAGTGAGTTCTTGTGTTCACCTTACCTATCCCAAAGTAAGCTCAGCCAGTTCAACCCTGTTGCTCTTAACAGCTATTGAAATGGAGAACATTTCCTTTTGGTATTGTGATGTGCACCTGAGATGGCAGTCCATTTTAGTTTCCATTTCTGGGCCAGTTTTAGACTCCACTACTTCACCAGAAACAACTTCCCACCAAAATGTTTTAATTTCTATCAGATAATGATGGTAGAATATGTTTATGTGTCATGCCCTCGCAGTTCTGAGAAAGAATAAAATACTTTCTCAAAACGATTACGTTATTTCTGTGACTTTGTGGTCTTAATTTCACTTGACCACACGCAATTCCATGTCTGGAACAGTTTTACTAATTCACAGGGAAAAGGTGAAGGCATGAAAAGTTGACAAGTCAAGGGCAGAGAAAACAGCAGGGAAACCAAATAGAAGAAGGGAGGGTCAGAGGAGCAAGGAAGGGAAATGGAAGTGCAAGGCACAGGAGAGGAGGACCAACAAATGCAGAAAATGAAAAAAAGAAGATCTGCAAGAAAGGCAAGTAAACAGGAACTTGCAAGTGAAACACTTCAGGAGTAAATATTTATTTGTTTATTTATTCAGGGATACGGGATGGTACTAGGCTCTTCTGGTCCAATGAGCCCACGCCACCCAATTACACCCATGTAACCAACTAACCTTCCCTTTTGAATGTGTGGGAAACCAAAGCAGCTGGAGGAAGCCCATGCAGCCATAGGGAGAATGTGTGAGCTCCTTACAGAAAGCGGGTCACTGACACTGTAACCAGGTGAGGATGAGCTGTGTGTTTTTATGTGCATACACACTATTCATTATTGTGATAAATCATTTTATAAATTAATGACATGCACCCTAAAGGGTCTATGTGATTGTCCCCATGGTAATGCAGTGGCTAGTGTGACATTGTTACAGCTTGCGGCGCCAGAATTTGGAGTTCAATTCCTGCGTTGTCTGTAAGGAGTTTGTACACTATCCCCATGACTGCATTAACTTCCTTCGGGTCCTCTGGCTTCTTCCAAAGTCCAGAGACTTACAGGACAGGTTACTTGGTCATTGTAAATCGTCCCATGATTAGGTTGGGATTCTCAGTGGGTGCTCGGACAGTGCAGTTGAAAGTGCCAGAATGGTCTACTCTGCGCAGGATCTCTAAATAAATAAATAAATGGAACCCCCTCCCCGCCCCCCCCCCCACCCCCCGACATTTTCTCTTCTCTGAGCTTCAGAAAGTTCTAATCTAATTTTGGACACAAAGTGAACACCAGTTGCTCTGAAATCCAAATTTTGTTGTCAGATTGCTTCTGTTAAAACAGGCTGATTTGGTGCTGCTGTTGCTGGTAAAAGTCATGCTGGGATTTGACGATGTTGTGCTCTGTGTCACACTAGCACTGACTCATCCAGGCTACAAGCACTCAGGTGCAATTCTGGCCACTGCTTTGCTAACTAGTAGATGCCTCAGCTTTCAAGAGAATTTTATTGACTTTATTTTTTATTTTGAGATACAACGCAGAAGAGGCCCTTCCAGCCCCCGCAAACCACACTGTCCAGCAACCCACCTATTTAAAAGTAGCTTAATCATAAGACAATTTACAATGATCAATTAACTTACTAACTGGTACTGTACATATTTGGACTATTGGAGGAAACCAGAGCACCTGGAGGAAACCCATGCGGTTCAAGGGGAGGACACCCCAATGACTCAAAGACTTTCATCCAGTTGCACTTACATCCACAGTGATGAAGTGTTTTGAGAGGCTGGTGATGAATCATATCAACTCTTGCCTGAGAAGCAACTTGAGTCTGCGCCAATTCGCCTCCTTGGATTACAGGTCCACAGCAGATGCCATTTCATTGGCTCTTCGCTCAACCCTGGAACATCTGGAGAGCAAAGATGCATTCATCTGGATGCCCTTTGTTCAACTACAGCTCGATATTTAACACTATCATCTATCATCCCCTCAAAGCTAATCAATAAGCCTCAAGACCATGGCCTTCATATCTCCTTGTGCAATTGGAATCCTTGATGTCCTCACTTGGAGAGCCCAGTCAGTTCAGATTGACAACAACATCTCCTCCACAATCTCCATCAGCACAGATGCACCACAAGTCTGTGCGCTTAGCCCCCTGCTCTACTCACTTTACACTTATAACAGTGTGGCTAAACACAGGTCCAAGGCCAGAGCTTCGGAAGATTAAAGCAGAAATTCCAAAAACAGGTCACCAGTGAATAAATGGAAACTGCATGCAACAGGGGAAGAAAAGATGAAAATATGCATTGACACTCCTCAGGTGGATGTCAATTGCTAACATTTATAACCCTGGCTCATAAATCACTTGGCTATATTAGGATCCTGTTACTACCAATGATAGGGTGACTTGTGTACACATGAAGGAAATGTAGCTGCATTTAAAAAAAACAATTCATATGATTTCCCATGTCACCCATTCTAAAGCAAATGTCACATATCTACAGTTAAGATACAGAAAATGTTCCAAATTATATCATAAAAATAACTTGTTGGAAAACGTATGAGAAATAATAAGAATGACAGACTAGTTACCCAGGTAGCAGATGTCAGCGAATGAAAAGCCAACTCTCTGCCAAGAACTGTTGTGGAAGAAGACAAGGTTAGACTCCTGCCGGTGGGGTACAGCAGGATATATGACATACTTCTGTTGAAAACAGTTCCAGCATATTGTGCATGCTGTTCATTGCATCATCCACTTCAGCCACGCGCTCCGTGGTCACACACTCTCCAAATACTTCCCGTGGCAACCACCTAGCTTACTGCATCTGTCAGAAATATGGGGGCTATGTTCCCTCAAAACATGAAATGGATCAGCTTCCATCAAAACCTTAAGTGCTTCAAGTGCAAAGGGAAATGGATCATATCAGTTTGACTGCACTACAGCCATTAATTAGTAGACCTCTCAGTTTGGCTCAGGCAGGATGTAATGGTTCAGGAAGGTTAATTCTGCTATGGTTAAAATATGGGATAAAATTTAATGCAATCACTTAGAATTAAAAGTGATTTGTTTCTACTGCAGCTCTAGGGGTTCTAAGGTTTCTGATAAGGCCAAAGTGGGGCCAACAGATTTTGTCTCAGGCACAGGAATGAAGTGACTGAAGGAGTGTGTGGGTGGGTACTTTAGAAGAGGTGTTGTCCTTCCCCAGATTCAGCCATAACTTCAGGCAAACAATCTTCCACAAATCTAACCTTGTAATTTTAGAAATCAATCATTCCTTGTTGGCGGGTATGGGGAATTAAAAGGTCCTTAATATGAAATTCATGAAAGGTTAGTATGACCGATCTGGGTTTTGCTGCTGAGGACAATGGCTTCGAAGTCGGAGAGCGATAAGCTCGATCGAGTTTCGGCTCGGAAGTGAATACAGCAGGGAAAAGCTGTTTCAGAAAGTTTGCAAAAAACTTCGTAGGGTCAGTGCCTTCAATTGATTCTTCAAGACCCAGAATTCGCAAGTTATTTCTCCTATTTCTATTTTTGAGACTGATGATCCTTTTCAGCATTTTATCATTGGATAAAGATAACTCTTTACAGAGTTTAATTGTATCTTCAATATCCTCTTCAAGTGTTATCAGCTTCGCAGTATTTTCCTGAATTTGGTCCTCATACTCAGATAAAGTTTGTTGAATTGTATCCAATTTGCCATTAAGTCATTGAAACTCCACAAAAAATTCCGATTTTTGCCGTTTAAGGAAGTCACTGATTGAATCCAAAGTGACTGGGGATTCATCTTCTGTTTCCCTTCCTTTTGCAGACGCTTTGGTTCTTTTCCCAGCCATAGTAAAGCAGTATTAAAGTTTTACAATAAGGTTTCAAAAAAAAGACTGGTAGGAGACAATTAAGTAAATAGGGTAGGAGCAATTGAAAAACGATGCTACTCTATCAGCTGCCAACAGGGCTCTGCCTTCCCCAGGTTAGACAAGGTTTCTGCATGCCAATGTTTCTTATGTATTCTCTCTTGACACCAGAACATACTGAGTTATGGGCCTATTGATTAGGGCCATGGTTACATACCATCTTCATAGATATTAATTTCTGTGGTCAGCCATAGTTGAGGAGGACACTGCCAGGTCCCTCCTGATTCCTCAAGTCATTAACTTTATTGAGGTCATAAAAAGCCACAAATAATGATTGCTGCTGATTTATTTCTCCTGCACCTGTTATGAGGTGAAGATTCTAGCATCATAGAATCCACACACATTCAGAGAGTCCTCATAGAGTCCAAAATAAATAGGGGAAAGCAACAGAGGAGACCCCTACCGATGACTTTTCTGTGGTAGACAGTTCTCTTTAACTACTGTTGTAATTGTCTGCTTTCATAAATATGGCCAAATTATAGCAGCTCTGAGATCTCCTGGAATATCCTTCTTTTCCGGGAAGGTGGCAATGAAATTGTGATTGAAGTCCCTCATCACCAATTTCTGGAGCTTCAGCAAAGGTACATCTGCTCCTGAGACCTTGATGTTGTTGAGAGGGCTTACAACTTTATGACTTCTTGTCAGCCAGGCATGGCAGCAAGGCTAGCCCAGACAGACTGCTGAAGGATGGAGTCACAGACAGTTACATCTACATATACATCTACATATACATATAGTTCAGCATCAAGATGTAGGCAAATTTTTCTTTCACCAGACTACATGAAAAATAATTATCAATTTAATTATTAACTTACCATGTGGTCAAGCACTAGTGATAAGGAGAGATTGTCTGTTTTGCTGGGCTGCCTAAACCATCTTAATATTAATGATTACTGGAAGAATTCCTGATACTCCCGACTGAAGTAAGTCCAATAGTGAGCAGCCCTGCACACTGAGATGAATGAAATGGCATATTACATATTTTCAACCAATATTAAGCATCTGCAACTCTCAGGCCATAGAAAGATATGGGACTGAAACCAAGCCCTTTAGCTCACTACCAACTACCTACAACTTAAATTCTACATTCATGGCATTTTCAGTTTTTCCCCACATTTTCATCCACACCTGTCCCTAGATTTAACAACTCAACTATACACAAGGGGCAATTTATAGTGGCCAAATAACACACCTTAAGATGTTGGTTCCTCCAACCTGTGTGGGGCCTCATTGTGACAGTAGAGGAGGCCATTTATTGACATATTGGAATGGGAATTGGACGTGGAATTAAAAATAGGTGGCCACTGGGAGATCCTGCATTTTCAGGCAGACAGAGCATAGGTGCTTGGTGAAGTGGTCTCCCAATCTACATCAGGTCTCATCGATATATAGGAGGCCACACTCAGAGCCAAACACAGTGTATGACCCCAACAGACTCACAGGTGAAGTGTCGCTTCACCTGGAAGGACTCTTTGGGGCCCTGAATGGTAGTGAGGGAAGAGGTGTAGGGGCAGGTGTAGCACTTGTTCCACTTGCAAGGATAAGTGCCAGGAGGGAGATTAGTGGGAAGGGGCAAATGGACAAGAGAGTCACATAGGAAGCAATCCCTATGGAAAGCAGAAAGTGGGGGGAGGGAAATATGTGCTTGGTGGTGGGATCCCACTGGAGATGGCGGAAGTTACAGAAAATTATGTGCTGGATGCAAAGGCTTGTGGGTTAAACACAAAATACTCTGCAGATTCTAGGGTCAAAGCAACACGGACAACACGCTGGAGGAACTCAGCAGGTTGGGCAGCATCCGTGGAAATGAACAGTCAACGTTTCGGGCCAAGACCCTTCGTCTTTTGGGGTGGTAGGTGAGGATGAGAGGAACCCTATCCCTGGTAGGGTGGTGGGAGGATGGGGTGAGAGCAGGTGTGCGTGAAATGGAAGAGATGCGGTTGAGCGCAGCATTGATGGTGCTGGAAAGAAAGGCCCTGTCTTTGAAAATGGAGGACATCTTCTTCGAAATGAAAAGCCTCATCCTGAGAGCAGATGCGGCAGAGCGAAGGAATTGAGAAGCGGGGATGGCATTTTTACAAGTAGCAGGGTGAGGATACGTATAGTCCCGTAGCTGTGAGTCGTGAGTTATAATAGACAACAGTAGATAAGTTGACTCCAGAGACCGTGAGGTCGAGAAGGGGGAGGGAGATGTCAGAAATATACCATGTAAATTTGAGGGCAGGGTGGAAGTCAGAGGCAAAGTTGATGAAGTCGACGAGCTCAGCATGGGTGCAGGAAGCAGCACCAATGCAGTTGTCAATGTAGCATAGGAAAAGTCAGGGACAGACACCAGCGTAGGCTTGGAACACAGACTGTTCAATGTAGCCAACCAAAGGGCAGGCTAACCACATGAATACCCGTGACTACACATTTTGTCTGAAGGAAGTAGGAGGAGCCACAGGAGAAATTCTGAAGAGCTAGACAAAGGAGAGCGGTGGTGGAGGGGAACTGGTTGGGACTGGTGTCCGTGAAGAAACCAAGAACTTTTGAGGCTTTCTTGGTGGGGGATGGAGGTGTATAGGGACTGGACATCCATAGTGAAAAAAAGATGATGGGGGCCTGGGAACTTGAAATCATGGAAAAGATCCAGAGCATGTGAAGCATCACAGATGTAAGTAGGGAATGAACTAGGGGGGATAAAGCAGAGTCGAGGTATGCAGATATAAGTTCAGTGGAGCAGGAACGAGCTGAAACATTAGGTCTAGCTGGACAAGCAGGTTTGTGGATCTTGAGTAGAAAGTAGAAATGGGAGGTACGGAATGCAGGAACTATGAGGTTGGTGGCAGTGGATAGAAGATCCCCAGAGTCAATAAGGTTGGTGATGGTGTGGGAGACAATGGTCTGGTGTTCCTTAGTGGGGTCCTGTTCGAGGGATAAGTAAGAGCAGGTGGCTGAGAGTTGTCACTGGATCTCAGCAAGGTAGAGGTCAGTACGCCAGACTACTACAGCACCTCCCTTATCTGCAGGTTTGATGGTGAAGTTAGAATTAGTGCGGAGGGAGGGAGTGGAGAGCAGAGCATTTGGAAGGAGTAAGGTTGGAACTGGAGCGAGGAGTGGTAAAGTCAAGATGGTTGACGAACACCAAGTTAGAATTGAACCCTGAACCCAGATATACAATACAACAAAGTGTAAAACAGTTTTCATTTCCCACATTATCCTCCCTTAAAAGATGTGACTGAGTTTGCCGATCTATATTCCATTTCATAATTTCAAATTAGGTATACTTTTGCTCTGGGATTGCACACCCGGTAAAATTGGCCAGTGAATAGCCTCAGCAGAGTTCATCATAAAGGGAAAAATAAAGTTTTATATTCCATCAGTTAGCCTCAACTTTATAGGGAGTTGCCAAAAAAAATGGAACCCAGTCACAAGAAATATGTTTTAACTTTGCCGACTCCACTTGCCAGGAAATCTGTACCATGATTTTGAAGCTCATATCAGGGAACACTTAAGAAGAATTGCTTCCCTCCAGTAGTGTATGCCAATTAGGCCAAAAGTCACTCAGCCTTATTAAGCTGTGT
Source organism: Mobula hypostoma (assembly GCF_963921235.1). Classification (NCBI taxonomy): domain Eukaryota; kingdom Metazoa; phylum Chordata; class Chondrichthyes; order Myliobatiformes; family Myliobatidae; genus Mobula; species Mobula hypostoma. The sequence continues at coordinate 87,183,554 of NC_086106.1, forward strand.
CCAACAAAAAAAAAGGAAATCTTCTTGAAAATAACCACAAGTAATGCAGAATTCTAATGAATCTGAAATAAGTGGAAATCTGGAATTGATAGGACTATAAAAGGAGGCCTAAGCAAAATCCTAAAAATGACAATCCTCAGGGAAACTTTCTGTGATGCGGATCCTGGGAGGAGGGTGAGAATTGTTGATGATCAGGACAGTCCTATTCATCATGTGTGAATGAACAGGCAACTGCTATGAATGATGCAGCCATAGAGTGAACTGCAATATGCTGGCATTTATCTAAATACTGATTGACACCAGTAATTGGGCCACCAACACTTCTTCAACAGGTTGAAAGAATATAACCGCAAGATTTTGTCAGATTTTATTCTGGGAACACTCAGGATAGCTGGTTTAGGAAATAGGAAAATGTTTTTAATCCAGTCAAGGATGTTCTCCTGAGGCCAGTTACTGTAGTGCGAAGCAAGTCTTATCTTTCTAATATTAGCCTAGCTTTTGGCCATTAAGAAAGGTTTCAGATCACCTTACAGCTAATCGTTAAGAATTAAAAGAGCTAAGGAAATAAACTAAGCTATAAAATAAAGATTAGGCTATGCCCAAATTTGAGTCTAAATCATGCAATTTGTACCAGGGAGTAAAAATCCTGGGGAATTGCAGAATTCCACTGTTTCTGGGTTCTGGCCAAAAATGAGCTCTGACAGTAAATTTGATTTGACCTACTCTAAATCAAGTAATATGAAAATAGAAATAAGTTTCTGTACTTAGAGCTCGGAATGAGTAAAATGTTAAAGTTCAAATAACATTTGACACACGCATATCTACAAACTAAATGAATACAAGAAAGGGACACAAGAGCCTGCAGATGATCCAAGATGGAGCAAAGGATAATGTGCTAAAAAAAAACTGTGTGGGTCTAGCAACATCTGTGGAGGCAAAAGGATGGTTAACATTTATATTTCTATGTAAATATGTAGCTCAGAATGTGATAGAAGTGCCAATAACTTCACTTCAGACATGGAAGAAATGAAATGTTTTTGCATTCCTATTGCAGATCTCATTTAGCTTGATAAATGAATACATGGGGAAAGGAAGAAAGCCAGTGCCAGAATCAACAATTTCACAAAAGGCTTAAAGGCTTGCATATTATATAATGGCATGAGCATAGCTTTACTACAGACATGAACAGTTATGTGTTGGAATTGTTCGAGATAAGTGTTTGGCAAAAGTTCTTTCAAAAAAATTTAAAAGGACTATTTTGGCAGTTCCATTATGATGCATAACCAGATGGAAATTTAGTTTTTTTTCTACTTATTCATTGTTGGGATTGTGAACATTGCTAGCAAAGCCAGCATTTAATGTTCATCCCTAAAATGCCTTTAGAACTATTCGCATCCAATAAATCATTCACTATATCTTCTAAATTGCATTAAATATACTTTTTGTTAATAAACATGCATTGTACGTGATTTTGCTCCCTATAGAAAAGGTGAGTGATAAAATAGTTTAAACACAAGACATTCTGCAGATGCTGGAAATGCAGAGCAACACATAAAATACTGGAGAAACTCAACAGGTCAGAGAGCATCAATGGAAAGGAATACAGTTAACATTTCAGTCCAAGACCCTTCGACAGGACAGGGAAGGTAAAGGAAAGAAGCCAGAATAAGAGGGTGGGCAGTGGGGAAAGAGTACAACATGGCAGGTGATAGTTGAACCCAGGTGAGAGGAGGCCATGGCCTAACATGCCAGAATGAATAGTAGTAGAATTAAAATGGATGATCACAGGGAAATCCCACCTGTCATGGCGAATGGACAGAAGGTTCTCAATGAAACTGTGTCGGGTGTGACCAAAGTAGGAGAGGCGAGAAACAACTCTTCCAGTCCGTAGGGGTCATCTACTGTATCCGATGCTCCCAGTGTGGCCTCATCTATATCAGTGAGACCCAACATAGATTGGGGAACCACTTTGTCAAGCTCCTTTGCTCCATCCGCCACAACAGGTAGAATTTCCTGGTGACCACCCATTTTTATTCTACTTCCCATTCCGATTCTGATGTGTCAGTCCATGGCCTTCTCGACTGCCATGATGAGGCTAGTCTCAGGCTGGAGGAGCAACACCTCATATTCCATCTGAATACCCTGCAACCTGACAGCACGAACTCTAAAAAACAGTAATTCCTCCACCCTCCCCCTTCTCTCTTTTCCATTTCCCGACCCTCTGCTACCCCTTCTCATCACCTCACCTACCCATCAACTTGCTCTGGTGCAGCTCCTCCTCCCCTTACTCCCCTGGCCCACTCTCCTCGCCTATCAGAATCCATCTTCTTCAGCCCTTTCCCTTCTTCACCTATCACCTCCCAGGTTCTCTCTTCATCCTCCTCTTCTCCACCCATCCATCTTGCCCCTTACCTGCCTTTACCTATCACTTGCCAGCTTGTACACCTTCCCCTCTCCCACCTTCTGATCCTGGCTTCTTCTCCTTTCCTTTTCAATCCTGGTGAAGGGTCTTGGCCAAAACATTGACCGGTAAAATATTTCTCTAATTCTCACACACACGGAAAATGCGTACAATGATTTTCAAGTTACAGATTAATTTAGCCACACAAGTGTTGAAGGTGATAATAGAAAATAGACATGGAATTGGATAGAAATATTGGAAAGAACAAAGAAGAGAAAGGGTTTCCAAAGTCTGTTCAAGGGGACTTCTTTTGATCAGTATATTCCTGTCTGAGTGAAGTACAGGGTACTGCCTGTTTTGGTCATGTGTAGGTAACCCAGAAGCTCAGTGGTTAGTAGAACGCTTTGCAAAAAAGGTGACCTGAGTACAATTTCCACCTCCGCCTATAAGGAACATGCACAACGAACTGGAGGAACTCAGCAAGTCGGGCAGCATCCAGGGAAACAAACAGTCAACGTTTCGGGCTGAGACCCTTCATCAGGACTGAAAAGGGAGGGGACAGGGGCCCTATAAAGAAGGTGGGGGGAAGGTGGGAAGGAGAAGGCTGGTAGGTGTCAGGTGAATAACCAGTAAGGGGAAAGATCAAAGCGTGGGGGAGGGGATAGGCAGGAAAGGTGAAGAAGGAAGAGGGGAAAACACAATGGGTAGCAGAAGGAGGCGGAACCATGAGGGAGGTGATAGGCAGCTGGAGGAAGGTGCAGAGTGAAACTGGGATGGGGGAAGGGAGGGGGAGAGAATTACCAGAAGTTGGAGAATTCAGCGTTCATGTCAGAGGGCTGGAGACTACCCAGACGGTATATGAGGTATTGCTCCTTCAACCTGAGTTTGGCCTCATCATGGCAGTAGAGGAGGCCATGTATGGTCATACCCAAATGGGAATGTGAAGCAGCAACATCTTGGCCCAAAACGTTGACTGTTCTTCAGTCCTGACGAAGGGTCTCAGCCCGAAATGTTGACTGTTCGTTTCCAGGATGCTGCCCAGCCTGCTGTGTTCCTCCAGCGTGTTGTGCGTGTTGCTTTGAGCCCAGCATCTGTAGAGTATTTTGTGTTTACAACTGCGTATAAGGAGTTGGTATGTTCCCTCCAGGTGCTCCAGTTTCCTCCCACATTCAAAGACGTAGGTTAATTGATCATTGTAGATTGTCTCATGATTAGTCCAGAGTTAAATCTGGGCGGGGTGGCTCGAAGGGCTCGAAGGGCCTGTTCTGCGCTGGATGTCAATTAAAAAACAGGTGTGATGAGCCAAGTGGAATAAGTATCTCTGAAGAACATTCACAGCCCACCCACGATAGCTTAGGACATGCCCTCTTCTCACTGTTACCATCAGGAAGGAGAGACAGAAGCCTGAAGGCACACACTCAGCCATTCAGGAACAGGTTCTTCCCCTTTGCCATCTGATTTCTAAATGGACATTGAACCCATGAACACTACCTCACTACTTTTTTATTTCTGCTTTCACACTACTTATTTAAATTTAACTATTTAATATGCACATATATACATACTGTAATTCAGCTTTTTTTCTATTTTTATCATGTATTGTATTGCATTGCTGCCACAAAGTTAACAAATTTCACAACATATGCCGGTGATATTAAACCTGATTCTGATACTTCGATGACTTTGCTTCACCTTGACTCAGCCAAACTATGACAGTGAACACTTCTGAAGTCTGTAGACACATCCAAATAATTGATTTGTGTGTCGGCTTTCTTTGTTTTTTCCCAGGGGATGTGCAGTCATCCAGGTAAGGCAAGTTCCTGGTGTGAAAGCAACAGATTACTGACACTTCTATACCCAAGAGATTTTACATCTCCTTCATTGTCTTCTTCCCTACTTTTCTTGAAATCAACTAGACTATTTACTTCATTCGATTATTAATGACAAAATACTGGGGCAGCACTGTAGTATAGCAGCTACCATAACACTGTTACAGCAGCAGTGACATGGGGTCAATCCCACCGCTGTCTGTAAGGAGTTTGTACATTCACCCCATGACCATGTGGGTTTCTTTGGGTGCTCCAGTTCCCTCCCACATTCCAAAGGCATACAGGTTGGTAAGTTAATTGGTCACATGGGTGTATTTGGGCTGTGCGGGCTCATTAGGAAGGGAGGACCACTTACCACGCTGTATCTCTCCAAAAATAAATATTGTGGAGATAGAAATGTATCCTCAGCCATAAGTACTTACAGCATCACTTGCAGCAATTGCATTCAGCATCACTACCTTCAATAAAAGTAAGAAAATAAAAGTAACTGTGCTTCACACTAAGTTTCAAAATTACATCCCGCAGGGTGACCTCATGATCTTCCAAATTTGAAGTTTGCATTGCGATCCTCAAGATACTATTAATTACACCTTATCCTTTAAACTAACATTTGTATATGCATACTCTGTGACTAGTCCATCAGCTGAACCTTCAACAAGTCTTGGGATTTCAGAGATGGAAGAAATACTTCAGCTGTTTCCACATTTCAGGAAGGCGCTTGTAAAGATTGAATCAATAAAGGGTGCTTGAACTCAGTAAAACACTTGGACATCAGATGATCCTTGGGAGGTAAATTTTGAAGTTGGTTTCATATTGTTGCATGTAGCAAAGAACAGTGGAAAAACTTTGTTTTTCATGCCTTGCATACAGAGCATTTTATCACATCGGTATTTCGAGGAAGTGCAAGTAATAACAGAATGCACAATGAAGTGTTACAGTTAATTAGAAAGTGCAGTGCAGGCAGACAATAAAGTGCAAGACCATGACGAGATTGACTGTGAGATCAAGAGTCCATTGTCTTATAACAGCAGAATACAAGCCGTTCTTGAGTCCAGTCGCATATGCATTCTGGATTTTGTACCTTCTTCCCAATGGGAGAGGAGGGGTGAGAAGGGAGAATAGCTAAGGTGAGAAGGGTCTTTCTTTATAGTGGCTGTTTTGCTGAGGCAGCGTGAAGTGTGGACAGAATCCATGGAGGGTCTGCTGGTGTTTGTGATGTGTTGAGTTGAGTCCGGATAGGATGCATGGACAAAGATTGGTGAGGGTCAATGTGGACATGCTGAAGTTCTTTAGACTCTTAGGAAAGCAGAGGTATTGACAAACAGGAGAAAATCTGCAGACGCTGGAAATCCAAGCAACACACACAAAATGCTGGAGGAACTCAGCAGGCCAGGCAGCATCTAGGGAAAGAGCATAGCCGATGTTTCGGGCAAAATCCTTCATCAGGAATGGAGAAAAAAAGTTGAGGAGACAGAATTAGAAGTTGGGGAGAGGGAAGGAAGAAACACAAGGTGACAGATGAAACCGGGAGGGGGTTTTGGTGAATTTGCTTGATCATGATGTTGCCGTGGTTGGGCCAGGAAAGGCTATTCGTAAGAACTTGCAGTTCTCAATCCTCATTATCTCAGCACCATCAATACAATCAAGAACATGTGCACCATCCCTCTTCCTGAAGTCAATGACCAGCTCTTTTGTTTTGCTGACATTAAAGGAATAGTTATCGCTATGACCTCTTGTAGCTAGGCTTTCTATAAATCTCATTGCTATTTGAGATTTGGCCCACTATGGTGGTATCATCTATAACCTTGTAGAAAGAAAAGAATCTGGCCACTAAATCAGGAGTGTATAGATAGTAAATTAGGGTGCTCAGGATGCAGTTTTCCGAGGAACAAGTGTTGAGGTTAATTGTGGTAGAAGCGTTGCTGACTATCCTTGCTGATTGCAGTCAATGATCCCATTGCAAAGATAGGCGAAAACATAAAACAGAACGCAGGAATATCGCAGTGAATCAAGCAAGTTCTGTGGAGGCAAAAGGCATATGTCAATGTTTTGGGTCAAAGTCCTGCATCAGGACTGAGAAGGAAGAGGAAAGTTTGCCAGTACAAATGAAGGATGAGATAAAGGCTCTTAGTTGATAAGTAGAACCAGATGAAGGGATGATGGACAGATGAAATGAGGTGGTGGAAGACAAATAGGTGATGAAACGAGGCAAGGGAACAAGGGGAGAAGTTAACAAGATGAACAAGTGAGTGTGTGGGGGGAGGAGATCTCCAAGGTTGTGGTTACCTGAAATTAGAAATTTATAGGAACATGTATTTGGATTCCAAACTGATTAAAAGCATAAAGTATTTGCAACACAAATAATTCAGATGCACCTTCTCCTGAACAATCCTTTTCTTTGTATATGTTCGTTCAATGTATTCATTTTGAACTACTTGAGTAATGGTTTGGATTTGAACTGCTTCAGATTGAATCATACTTCAAGTTGCAACCTAGGAACATCATATCAAATCTGAAAGTGTGAATAGATTTGGTCACTTTAAGCCAGTGCACATGGTTTATGAATTTTAAATGTGCTGGCGGTATTCTGAAACTGTAAAAAGTATTTGTCTAGTTTTGATCTGGAACGTTTGTACCCTTATGTGAAACAGTGCAATTGTGTCTCATAATGCCTTGCATGGAAAGCGATGAATTCCTTCTAATGAGGTTTTTTTCTTCGCTATGCTTTTCTACATGGACTAAGTGGGAACTACTGATCCAGATAATATGTAAAATTGATTCGGTGAGTAAAACGTCTTCCAAGGCTCTCAAATAAGATGAAATCTTACTACAAAGTGCTGAAGATTTGGGATGAACAGTTGGGTAACTTCCCCTTTGAAATATTTGTGCTCTTGCCATTCAACCTTCATGAGAGAAATGTATTTGGTAACTTGACCTCTAGCTTGTGGAATAGGATGACCAAAGGTCTATTGAGTCTGTTACTTAAGTAACATAATTTTAAAGCTTTAAGATTGGTTTCGCTATCCTTATCCTTCACCAAAGCATTAGACATCATGGAGTTGGTGGCACTGCCAAAATACTTCTGAAATACTTCTGGAGGAACATTGTATCATTTTTAATGCATGCATTTCTAAATGACGATAAACGAGGACTGACTGTCCTCATAATCTAATCTAAAAAAGTAATGTATGTTCATTTATGTGTGTTTGCATCAGTATGAAAAGTCACACATGAGCTTGTGAGTGGAAATATATTGTCAAAATGCACTGCAGAATAAGTCTTTAGGCAGTATTTTCTGATAAAAACAGAAGATGAAATGATAATATGGCATGGGAAAAGTGGACAAAACCATAAATATTAAGATGCTGGTCCATCCTTCACAGGATATTATCTAACCTGACACATTATGACATATATTGTTGAGCAAGTTGTGAGCATCTGGACATTAGGTATCGGTCATTGTAGCAAATTAACCACAGCCCCCAGCAAGTTCCAACCCAACGTATGACTGTGGTCAGTGATTTTATTACTCTGGTTTGATCTGTCTCCCAGAAGTTGTGAAGGTCTATTTACTGGGCGGCAGTCTGTAGCAAGAAATTGCAGTTAGTATCTGGGATCTCTTTCACAGTACGTGTATGAATGAGAATGAGAATCAGGTTTATTATCATGGACAACTGACATGAAATTTGTTGTTTTTGTAGCAGCAGTGTGGTGCAAAGACATAAAAATCCAGATATTACAAAAATAAATAAATGCATAAAGCAATTAAAAAGGAATAACATGGATTCACGGGCCATTCAACGCTCTGATGATGGAGGGTGAGAAACTGTTCCAAATCACTGAGTGCAGCTCTTCAGGCTCCAATACCCACTCCCCAATGGTAGTAATGAGAAGAGGGAATGTCCCGGATGTCAAAGAACCTTAATGCTTTGTTCAAGCATCACCTCAGTAGTGGAGAGGGTTGTGTCTGTGATGGAGCTGGTACAGTCTATAATCTTCTGCAGCCTCTTAAGATCATGTGCATTAGAGGGTCAAAAACAGTCTATGATACAACTAGAATTCTCTTCACTGTACATCGATAAAAATTTGTAAGAAGCTTTGGGGGCATAAAAAGATCTTCTTAAAATCCTAATGAAGTAGACCCATTGGCCTGCCTTCTTCATGACTGCATCAATATGCTGGGCTCTGCATAGATCACAAGATAGGGGACTGTCTTGTCTCCCTTTCTCTTCACCATTTATACCTCGGACTTCAACTACTGCACAGAGTTTTGTCATCTTCAGAAGTTTTCAGATGACTCTACCATAGTTGGATGCATCAGCAAGGGAGATGAGGTTGAGTACAGGGCTACGGTAGGAAACTTTGTCACATGGTGTGAGCAGAATTATCTGCAGCTTAATGTGAAAAAGACTAAGGAGCTGGTGGTACACCTAAGGAGAGCTAAGGTACCAGTGACCCCTGTTTCCATCCAGGGGGTCAGTGTGGACATGGTGGAGGATTACAAATACCTGGGGATACGAATTGACAATAAACCGGACTGGTCAAAGAACACTGAGGATGTCTACAGGAAGGGTCAGAGCCCTCTCTATTTCCTGAGGAGACTGAGGTCCTTTAACATCTGCCGGACGATGCTGAGGATGTTCTACGAGTCTGTGGTGGCCAGTGAGATCATATTTGCTGTTGTGTGCTGGGGCAACAGAATCAACAAACTCATTCGTAAGGCCAGTGATGTTGTGGGAATGGAACTGGACTCTCTGACGGTGGTGTCTGAAAAGAGGATGCTGTCCAAGTTGCAGGCCATCTTGGACAATGTCTCCCATCCACTACATAATGGACTGGTTGGGCACAGGAGTACATTCAGCCAGAGACTCATTCCACTGAGATGCAACACTGAGCATCATAGGAAGTCATTCCTGCCTGTGGTCATCAAACTTTACAACTCCTCCCTTGGAGGGTCAGACACCCTGAACCAATAGGCTGGTCCTGGACTTATTTCATAATTTACTTGCATAATTTACATATTACTATTTAACTATTTATGGTCCTATTACTATTTATTATTTATGGTGCAACTGTAATGAAAACCAATTTCCCCCGGGAACAATAAAGTATGACTATGACTACTATGGCTATGACTATCCGAGATATTAGTGCCTAGGAACATGAAGCTGTTCACCCTTTCCACTGTTCATACCTTCATGAGGACTGGTGTGTGTGTTCCCAACTTCCTCATCCTGAAGTCTACAATCAATTGCTTGGCCTTGCTGACTTTGAGAGTGAGGTTGTGACATCACTCATCCAGGTAGTCTCATCAATCTCCTGTAAGCATCCTCATCACCATCTGAGATTCTACCAACAACAGTAGATTCAGCAGTGAATTTATAGATGGCATTTGAGCTTAGCCACAGTCAGGAATGTAGAGAGAGGAGTGTGTTAAGCATGCTTCATAGCAGTGTACATGTGTTGATTACAGACATCCCGCCTCTCCCGGAAGTTCCGGGAGTCCCCCGCATATTAGTAAAGGCTCCCTGATGCCCACAAATTATATACAATGTCCCTGAAATCAATTTTTTTGACAGCGAGTGAGCAAGAGAGAGCATGAGAGACAGCAAGCGCGAGAGCGACCACGAGAGAGAGAGAGAGTGAGCGCATGAGAGAGAGAGAGTGTGTGTGCGCCATGGCAGAGTGTTCCAAAAAACGAAAATATAAAACGTACATCACCCCAGACTACACTGAAGTGTACCCCTGCCTAATAGGGGCCAAAAATAATGACACTATTGCTCGCTGCACTGTTTGCAACAGTGACTTTTCTATTGCCCATGGTGGGTTAAAATGTAAAAGACATGTTGAGGTGAGTTTAACAGGTGTTATTCGTTCATTAGCATAGCTAACATTATTTAAACTAGCTGGTTAGCTGCTAAGGAGTTACTCTATTGCAGACATACCACCTCTCCCGGAAGTTCCGGGAGTCTCCCACAAATTGATGGTGCTACCTCCCTGAAATGAGTTTTTGCAGGGTGGGATGTCTGTGATTATTATCGAGGTGAAGATGTTATCATCGATCTACACTGACTATAGTATCCCAATAAGGAAGCAAAGGATCTATTTGCATAGGGAGGTATGGAGACCCAGGATTTGAAGCTTCATTGTTAGTATTGAGGATATGATGATGATGAATGCAAGCTGTTATCAATAAAAACAGCCTGTGGCTGTCCAGGTGGTTATCCAAAGCAGAGTGGAGAGCCCGTTTAACTGCATCCATTGTAGACCTGCTGTGGTGGTAGGTGATTTGCAGCAGGACTAGATCTTTGCTCAGAGAGCCAAAGCACTTCATTGCATTAAATGCGAGTATTTCTAGGCAATAGTCATCAAGTCTGTTCACACTGCTCTTCTTGGGTTCCAGAATGATTGCTACCCTTTTGAAGCAGGTGGGAACATCTGAACCCAGAAGTGAGAGGTTGTAGATGCTCCGGCCAGTTGTTCAACACAGGTTTTTAATACCTTGCCAGGTCAAGGCTTGACGCCTTGCATGGGTTCACCCTCTTGAAAGACATTCGGACATCAGCCACCAAAACAAAGTTCACAGGGTCACTGGATGTTATGGGAATTTGCACAGGTGTAGTAGTATTCTCCATTTCAAAAATGTGCATAGAAGTTGTTGAGCTCATCAGGGAGTGAAGTATCATGGTCATTTATATTGTTAGGCTTTGTCTTATGGAAATCAGTGACGATACAAACTCTGTCACAGATGCCGTGTATCCAATTCTGTCTCTAGCTTCACTCAGTATTACCTTTTCACCCTCACAATGCTTTCTGTAGGTTGTACCTGGACTTCTTGTAGGATTCTGAATTAACAACCATGAACACCACAGATCTAACTCTCAGCAGACTGTAAATCTACTGCTTCATCCCAAGCTTCTTGCTTGGAAAGACTTAGTGCGTTCTCGAAGGTGCACACTCATTCACATAGGTCTCGATGAAAGCAGTGAAGACCATGGCATTTGCATCCAGATCTGAAGGTCAATGCATGAATATGGTCCAGTTCACTCATTCGAAGCAGTCCTGTAAATGGTCCTCTGCATCCCTTGACCATCCCTTCGCCATCGTTACTGGTGCTGCAGTCCACAGTCTCTACCCAGATGTTGGGAATAAATGTACAGCCAGATAATCAGGCCTGGCAAAGTGTGGGAGTGGGCTGTCCTATTGGTATTTAGTGTCACCAATTTCCCTTCTTTGGAATAGGGTATGTTCCTTGGTGCAAAGAATGCAAGGGTAATTCACTGAGCCATGTAAAATTCTTAAAGAATTGACAGAGCAGATGCTGGTAGAATTATTTCCAGCTGCAAATTCCTGAACTAGAACACATAACCTCACAGATGATTCTGCCGTCCAGGAGTGACACCGAAGAACAAACTTCTTTGGTCTTTAAATGTTCAGAAATTGTTTATGTAAGTGAGACAGTGATTGATATTTAGACACACAGGGAATTGTAGGAGTACAAAAATAGCAAAAGTAGAACTACAATATTGTTACATCCCAGATGCATGTCTATCGCTAGAAGCCCTGTTCCCTTGCTCATTCCTCATAGCCCTGAAAGTTACTCTGTCCCTATCCAGTTTCCTTTTGGGACATAAATTGTTTCTGATTCCACCATTTTTCCTGTGAAGGAATTCCAGTTCTTATTTCTCTCAAATGAAAGAATGTTTTCCGAACAAACTCCTGTTTCTTTTGCCCAGTTTTTTAAAATCTTTATCCCTTGGCTTTTGAACTATCTGCTAACTTTTCTGCTCTCTACCCTACGTGATCTGGAGCTGAGAGACCTGTTGTGAGCTCAGCAGGTGCTGACTATATGTGCCAGCTTGGGGGCCAATAGCCAGAAAACAATAACTCCTCGGGTTTGGGTCAGGTTCACTTTAGTTGTGGTTAGCTAGCTTCAGGCGAATTTAATTTTATATTCAGGAGACCTCCTGTCTAAAACAATCAGTCTTTCACATCATGTTATTGAAGAGTAAAGCGGCCTTGAAAGACGATTTAGACTTCACCCGTTCATTTATTTTATGTTCTTCCAATGTTCCAACTGAGAAAATAACCACTTCCAATCTGTAATGTAAGTTATGCAGTTGATGTATATCATTTTAAAAGTTTATTAAAGATGAGAGCAACTCCAGGTACAAGTATTATCACAGCATGACCAATGCATATTTCTCCTCTACTTATTGTACAATTAAATAAAAATTGTCACGAGTTCACTTTAATTATTTTTCACAGACTCCTAATAATCTTTAATTCTTTGTCATCTCTCAGCACCTCTACTCAGAATCAAATGCTACCAAAGCTTAAACTGTACTTCCACCTCCGAAGAGACCATAAGACCATAAGATATAGGAACAGAAGCTGGCTCATTGAGTCTGCTCCATCATTTCATCATGGCTGATCCATTCCCCTCTCAGCCCCAGTCTCCTGCCTTTTCCCCATATCCCTTCATGCCCTGACTAATCAAGAATCTGCCTTAAATATACCTCATGACATGGTCTCCACAGCTGCAGGTGGCAATGAATTCCACAGATTCGCCACTCTCTGGCTAAATAAATTCCTCCTCATCTCCATTTTCAATGGACGTCCCTCTATTCTAAGGCTATGTTCTCTGGTCTTAAACTCCCCCACCATAGGAAGCACCCTCTCCATATCCACTCTATTGAGGCCTTTCAACATTTGACAAGTTTCACTGAGATCCCCCCCCCTCATTCTTCTGAATTCCAGTGAGTACAGGCCCAGAATCATAAAATGCTCCTCATATGGTAAGCATTCCAATCCCAGAATCATTTGAACCCTCACCAATGTCAGCACATCCTTCCTTAGATAATGGGCCCAGATCTGCTCACAATGCTCCAAGTGAGGTCTCACTTGTGCTTTATAAATCCTTAGCATTACACCCTTGCTTTTATATTCTAGACCCTGCAGTCGTTCTCTCATATTTTGGATGGAATGCAAGAATACCAGATATTCTGCCACGAGTACTTAATATCCAATGCTGTTATGCTCTCCCTCTCATCTCCCTCTCAATTTGAAATTAATACTACAATCATAAATGCTTCACTAAACTTTTCCTTGTCCTCCTTTTGGCCTAGAACTGCGTCAGCAAAGGAACAGTTTTCGAAATCAGACAATCGAACATATAAGAGATGCCAAAGCACAAGAATGAAATGGAAGTAACAATCTGAGTTGGAAAAACCCCAGAGAAGGAACAAAATCTGTGTAATACTGACAGGGACAAATAAGTTAAGAATTAAACCCTTTGGAATGTCCTCTGATTGGGAAAACAGTATGTAAACACACCTTTTGTCCTTCTGTTTTCCAGTTAACCCTGAAATATATTAAAACAAATCTTAGGCTTGCTCTGATGTGTCATTCAGCCCGAAAAGAGGTTTTCAGAAAAGAATGCAGCAGAGTGAGCAGGAATGTATTTCCTTGTTCATTTCCTTCTCCCAATCACAATGATATAGAAAGCTGCAGGAGCATGCAGGATGTTTCAGCAGATGAAGCTGGCTAAAGCCGTACAGATCTGCATTTAAATCTCACTTTTGAGGAAATGCAATTATTGGTACCATTTTGGGGTAGCTGCTCACGTCAGCAGCACAATTGTGGGCCAGCTAATGCCAGAGACTATACTGAAGGCCACTTGCACCTAAATGACAATCACTGGTTGATAGTCAGAGAAATCCTTAAAACTATGCTCACTCACAGTGCCTGAACTGGTCGTTTTAGGTCTGATGCTGAGTGTCTTAGTACATGAAAGCATTAGGTCATGATAGGGAGCAACAGGCAGGGTGGGAAATACCATTATCGTTTATAAACAGAAGAGAGCACATGGCAAGGGAGGTGGAACTATGTCTGAGGATCCTGTCTTCACCATTGGCTTCAACTCTAATCAGCGACAGCCAACACAATAAGAGATGGAACCACTTCCCCAGTAGGCTTAGAACATGCTCCCAGCTCCAGTTAGGTCCCACTGATTCCAATTGCTTTCAAAAGAGGGGAATGGTTGTGATGTGCAATGAGTCAATGTGTGATGCAGGGAATACAGCTGAATAGACGACAATGCACAGAAGTTTGAGGGCTGTGAGAATGGTGCTCATAATCATAACGGTGTGAATCTAGTGACCCTGAACTTGCTGAATGAGTTCTGTTACAGGTGCTGTTGGTGTAATGGATTAAGCAATGCAGTGACTCAGTTAGCGGGACATGGTGCATACAGATGCATCCTGGATTCTGGCCACTGGCCACTGAGGTTACTGAACTTTTTGTGACACTGCGGTCTAGCCCTCTGGACATGACTCTTAGTGTTGACTTCCCACAGGCTGACATTGAAATCATTGAAATAAGCAAGCAGCATGAAGTTGGCATAATACTTGTAATGAGTTTGGGTTAATTGTGAATCACAAAACTCACGGTCATTTCTTGGGGCTATAGAATTTAACTTCATTATGCTCAACACCCAGTGGTTTTCTAAACGTGAGTTTTTGCTGCTTTTAGATTGTGAATTAATTAGCAAAAGATCTAAAACAATATATCATAAATGTTTTACTGCATTTGCATTTAGACCTAATAGTCTGAGCTCAGGGTGTGAAATGTACATGCTATAATGTTTTGAGAGAAGATCATGGTCTCCACTTTAAGTATTGTTCTCCCCTCTCCCTGTTAATGTCAAAAATATAGACATAAAAAGTATCAGTTTTTTGAAGATAATCACATTTCTCAATGAACGGTATATTCCAGGTGCTACCTGCAATCAGAATGAACTGAATAGGCTATAGAGATGATGCAGTGATTTCATCAATCCAAGTGATGTTGACCTATTATTTACTAGTTAGTTATCTTAACTTTAATAACTTTTTTGTTCAATCATATAAGATCAAGTAACCATGTTAAGAAGGGTGTAAAGCACTACCACCTGAAATTCCTGTTTTAGAGTATGTTTATAATGGTAACAATACTAAATGCTTATAATCAAAAATTTAAAGAGAAATTCATATAGAAGAAAAGGTTGATGTTGGAAATCTACATGAAGTAGAAAATGCCAAAAGTCTGACACAAGCCAGGTTTCATGCAGAAAGTTAAAAAAGGAGTAATATTTCCATCTTCAATCCCTCATCAAAATTGCAGAAAAGCAAGCCCTGTCAATGTGAATTATGAAATATTCACAAGTCAGAATCTTAGAGTCCCAATAGGGATAGCTCAAAGAATTGAACAATAGTTTTTGAAAATCCAGAACAAGAATAAATTTGAGGATGACTTGCGAAGTTCACTTCACTAAGCTGCCACAGGACAACAAATGTTTATGAACTAAAGTAGTGAAAGATATACAACTAATCAAGGCATTGAAATCCAATCTGACAAGTGCTTGTGAATGAACCAGAAAGAGGTAACAGCAATGAAATTGGAATTGAAGATCAAAACGTAAATAAATTTGTTAATGCAAACACAGGCACCTCACCATTCCAAAACTGAAAGGTCAAAACTACATGTTATGTGCAATCAAATTTTCAGTAACATTCCTCCACCCAGATGTATTCCCAACACCTCCCACTTCTGAGAAAACAGGCTGCTGGAAAGTCAATAATCAACAAGCTGAACGGCAGAATGTCCAGGGAAAGAAACAGTGGAAGAGACCAGTAACAATTGCCGAAGTGGGGTTGGGGAATAAAAGTGTAAGTACAAAGCCACAAATTCAGACAGAAAGTGCAGACAGAAAGGAAGGGCTTGGCAATGTGCCTTGAGTCTCCCAATGTCGAGGATATGAAAAAAATGTTCAGCATACATAACACATGAAAACTGCTGAATCACAGAAGCTAGGGAAATGGTGTGGGAAGATATGAACAGATGTTGCATGTTTCATGGGAAAATGATCATGGAGTCAAAGTGTCCAGAGCTCTAGGCTCTTTGGGATTTTCTATTTGTTTTCCTTCTGTCCAAATTACACGTACATAATCCACCCTTGCAACAGTACTTGAATATTCTTTCCACAGATGCTATTATGCAGCTCATCTCTTTTTGAGTTTCTCTGATGATTCAAGTAATATCTTAAGTGGATCTGCCCAAGAAGCAAATACTATAAAGTGGTATTATCATAACTTTTTAAATGTAATAATAAATGAAAATGAAAGCTTTGTGTTAGTTATAGAAGATATGTTGAAACAATAGAGAATAAACTGTAGATACTACCTGTACGACAAAATATACAGTAAATATAAAGAAATGTAATAGTTGTGGTCCTTTTACCTATAATAGTGATCTGATAGTGTTTAAAATTATAAAGGGAAGAGTAAAGATAAAGAGAAGTCTTCCAGTGATGAACAGTCCAAAACAAGGAAACATTGATCGTGATAAAATAGCAGAAGTTTAAGAAGGAGAATAAAAGCAACAAGCACACTGAGGTCACGAACAAGAGAAAATCTGCAGATGCTGGAAGTACAAGCAACACACAAAAAATGCTGGAGAAACTCAGCAAGCCAGGCAGCATCTAGGGCAAAGAGTACAGTCAACATTTCGGGCAGAAACCCTTCGGCAGGATCTGCCAAAGGGTCTCGGCCCATAATGTCGACTGTACTGTTTTTCATAGATGCTGCCTGGCCTGCTGAGTTCCTCCAGCATTTTGTGTGTGAAGCACAGTCAGGTTATGAATGAATTACTGGAGTTTATGACAGAAGGAAGGGGCAATCCAACATTCAATAAAAACTTAGATCAGTAATTGAAAGAAGGATGATGAGGTGATATAACGGGACAAACACAATGGACTGGATTAACACTGCAGCTCAATGGCTGACAAGCACCATCTTAGACTGGTCAAGTGATGTGGCCTGTTTCTATCTTGTACTTTCTACATATTTTGGTGTTTCAGATTTAAACTATCTGACATCTGCTTTTGTTCTCCTTAATATTTACAGTGCTGATGCTTCAAATATTTACAGAATTGATGCTTCAAAGTTGAAGGTTCAGACTTTTGGGGAGGGAAGCTATGTAGACACCTGTTCATGCTGCAATAAAGGATGCAATTACTGGTGAGGTCTGGCAAAAATAACTCATGAGATGAAACCCATTTGAAGGGGAATTCAAATATATTAATAATGGATACACCAATGGAACATATAGAGAGCATCATGTTTATACACTGGTCCTTTGAACTTTGAACTCAAGGGTGATAGTTTTATTTCTATTGTTCACTTCAATCAACTGATTTCTGCTGGCTCAGTTGTCTTTGGATGATTCACATCCAGCAATTTTAGGGAGAAGGATTCCAATGCAGCAGAAATACCAATATTAAGTTCACCAATAATATCCTCCCATTATATAGCTTTTTAATTAAGTTTCACAAATATCTTACAGGATCATAACTAGACAAAACTTGAACTAAAGTAAAATCTTGGATAGATTGGAAGTTTAGAGGAATATCTGGAAAGAGGAAAGGAAAAGACACAAGGGAAGAAATTCAGAAGCCCAGAATCTAAACAAATGAAGGCACCGTGTCCAATGATAGACAACAGAAGTAGAAGATGACAAGATGAGACTTTTAGATTGGAAACATTGACAGATTGGGAGCTAGTATAAGGTATTGAGGTGTAGAACCTGGGCAGACTCAAAACATGGACAGAGGACCTTGCATGACTTTGAGTAAACACAGTGTGGAAGGTAAACTAGAACAACTGAATCTGGTGCAGAGTCAAATATACCAAACTTCTATTGATCCACAGTGGAGAGTATCCTGACTGGCATGATATGGAAAGACCAATGTCCAAGAATGGAAAAAAAGCCTATAAAATGTGGTGGATGAGGCCCTCTTTATTACAGGAAAAGCCCTCCCCTCCATTAAGCACACCTACAAAGAGTGCTGCCACAATAAGGTAGCATCCATCATCAAGTACCCCACCATCTGGGCCATGCTCTCTTCTCACTGCTACCATCAGGAAGGAGGTACAGGAGCGGCAGGTCCCACCTCACCAGGTTCAGGAACAGTTATTACCCCTCAACCATCAGGCTCTTGAACTAGATTGGATAACTTCATCAACGTCATTTGCTCTATCACTGAAATGTTCCCACAACCTATGGATTCATGTTCAAGGACTCTTCATTTCAAGTTCTTAATATTTATTGCTTATTTATTTGTTATTATTATTACTATCTCTTTTTTCTTTTCTACTTGCACAGTTTGGTGTCTTTTGCACATTGGCTGTTTGCCTAGCTGGTTCAGTATTTCATTGATTTTATTATGGTTACTGGATTCATTGAGTATGCCACAAGAAAATGAATCTCCTGGTTGTAGATGGTGACATAAATATACTTTGATAATAAACTTACTTTGTACTTTGCACTTTGAAAAAACTGAACTAAACATTGAACACAACCTATGGACTCACTTTCAAGGACTCTGTAACTCAAGTTCTCAGTATTATGATTATTGTTATTTGTGCCTGTTTGTATTTGAACAATTTGTCTTCTATTACACATTGGTTGCTTGTCAGTCTTTGTGTGAGTGTGTTTTTTTTTTGTTTTACTGTGAATAAAAAGGAAAGGTACATTGCATCCAGAGTTTCTCCGGTTAGCGGATGATTTCCCTCCACGCCTCTCTGACGTAGTGGGGAACCACGTATGAGACAAGTTACAGCCGTGGTTTGCCATTGCCTTCTGCTGGGTGAGTTTCCAAAGAGATCGCCAGCTCATAACCCAGCACGGATGGAAAGCGTGCAGGGGAGCCGGCTGGATTCGAACTCGGGATCTTTCGTCCCGAAGTCTGGCACTGATGCCACTACGCCACCAGACCTGCACAAAAATGAAGCTCAGGGTAGTATTCGGTGACATATACATTCTTCGATAATAAGTTTACTTTGAACTTTGCACTTAACTTTGAGTTAAGTATTAAGGCAGTGGAAGAAAGTAGTCTTGATCTGTTATGGAGTTGGTTATGCAGCTAAACAGAAAACATGCGAATCACAGATCCTGAACTTTGTGATGCTTGTGACAAAGGCACAGTCTCAATTATAAAATTCTTGTGAGTTGAGGTAGACAAGGTACCTATTCCATAGTGCTCTATTATACCTTCTATAGAGGGGGGACTGTCATGCAACTGTCAACTGATTAGGGGTATAGTATAGCTCTTCCACCTCTCTGCCCACCTAGTATCCTATAATCCCATTTGGGAAGTAGGAACAAACCAAAATACTTGGAGAAACAAGCAAGCTCCGAGCAGAATGCTCCGGAGTTAAATCCAGGTCCCTGAATTCACAGCTGTACCAGTGTGCCATTGTACCATGTAATAATGTCATTCAACACATCAATGACTTGAATAAAAAACAATTTTGCTCTTCATTTGTCTCTCCACCTTAGTGGATGTTGCTGCCTTGGATTTAGTTCCTACAAGTGAAAGTGGACTTTGATTATCTGCCAGCTCTTTTACCAGAGGCAGGGAATCATCACAGAAGCTTGAACACCGTCACCAACAGACACTGGCACGTCGTCACGCACAGGAATCCTAGTTGCTCTGTAGTCTGGGGGAACTAGAGTAACCTGTCTCTCCCTGGCCTGTCACTATGTTGCTGAGATGGAGAAAAGTAAATCTGTATGCTTCCTGGGCAAAGTATATCAGTTGGATATTAGCATTGGAATACCGGATTTTCAAATTAAGTTGTTTCCAAACCTCCTTGCACTATTCCGGACAAATTTCCACCAAGCTGATAGATCAGCCTGGAGACAGTCCTGAAACCGTAAAGATTCCCAAAAGTAGCCTAACAATACAAATTCATTCACAAAGTAATAGAACTCAAATAATGCATCATATCTAAGCATGTAATCATGATTCCTTTACTGTTTTCCTGCAAGAACTGCCACAATTCTGTGCTCATTAAATATTACAGAATTAAGGAAATGTATTTAATCAATCAGTGAGGTATCACAAATCATACCAAAACACTCCAGCTCCCAGGCAAAATACCACAGTAAATACGCGAACACATGGATTTTCCATCTCAATAATGAAGAAAGTTTGGCAAATGATTTCTCGTGAAAACATCGCCCCACCCTTCCATTTAATGAAGGAACGGGACAGATGTTGTTGCCTGGTACTCACAGGGTGTCGCAGGTCGCAGAGACAGGGCTGACACGTATCTGTGCAGACCGATGATTCGGACCTCCAGCAGCAATGCCCGATGGCACACAGATCCGATCTCCAGCTCAATCTCTTCCAGCACGCTCACGGCTTCCTTCGCCAGAGCCGAGAGCTGCCTTAGGACACTTCCCAAAGTAAAGCTGGAGACATCGAGCAGATTCTCCAAGGTTGACAGCGTTCTTCCCTGGCTGTGCAGACGGCAAACTTGCAAAGGACGCACGACTCTCTTACAAAATGGCATTATTATGTATAAAAATAAACTCCTATCTAGAAAAAAAGGTAAATAATACGACTTGGACAATGTAATCAAACAGCTGTCAGGGTAGAAGAAGCTTAAGCCCCAAATGGGATCTCTCTTTGCTTTCTGACAGATCTTACAGAGGCCTCCAGAGAGCGCTGTTCCCCTCGAAGGGGAGGGCTCTCCACATTAGTAACGGTGGGGGTGGTCCAAATCTGTGAGGAATTCAAATCCAAGACGTTCTCTTTCCAGCGAAATACCAGCAACGACTCTGTTTTTCGAATTGTCTGCAATTTGTAGCGGTTTGTGTTGTATTATATAAATAAGAAGATGATTTTTAAATATTTCCTTTCAACGAGAATCTAGAGTTGGATTCATAATCCCTATACAGTATCACGTCTCTTTCCCTCGTCAGCGCAACAGGAAGTCTGAGACAGTTTGTACAAAACAACGTAACGGGGTACTCGTGATAGCTTCATCCTTTCCACAGCTGCATATATGTCAAGCTATTTACAGAACAGTCTTTCTGCAGAGTCCAGGCTTATTCATTTTTAAATGGAAGTAATTGTTTCCCTTTCTTAAAATCAAAATTGAACAAAACTTTTTTTCACTTCTGTTGATCCGTCACCTGCATTCCCTCTCCCTCGAGCCGTCAGCCCACTCAATGTTGTTGCCTGCCGCCTCCTTCTATCATTGGTTAGTAAAACAAGCAGTAAAACACGAATTAAAATGTTTCAATAATTGATAGAAATTATTTAGTTTCAGACAACATTCTGTCAAAAAAAAACACTTTTTGCATTTACAATACGCAATTCAATACTTAACACAATTTGGTAACTGTGCCAAACGTAACCATTGCCGTTTTTTAAAAGAATTTCCATTCCTGGTCACCTGCCCAAGTTTCTTAATCATGTATATGAGATTGTACTGTAAATAACATAGTTGGCAACAAAAAAATTGCAAAAGAGCATGGACAGATTAAGGAAGTGGATAAAGCAGTGGCAAATGCAGCTCATGAGATCATGCAAATCAGACCTCAGTGGATAAGCTTAGCAGGATTCATTTAATTAATTATTGTGACAGATAAAATAGAGGCTTAGCTTTCATCCTTTATTTTAATTTTTATTGATTTGAATTTTGCACAAAATTGGAGTAAAAGTCTATCATTGACAATTTTAAATCAATAAACCTGCTTTGATTCACTGTTCATTAGGCTGTATTTTTACATTTTTAAGTAAAATAATCAGAGAAAACAAAAGGAATCTGCAATAGAGTGGAGAATGATAATCAGCATCAGGTTTAATATCACTGGCATATGTGGTGAAATTTATTAGCTCTGCAGAAGCAGTACAATGCAGTACATAATATTAGAAAAACGTGAATTACAGTAAACATAGCACATAGAATAGTACAGCACAGAACAGGCCCTTTGGCCCACATTGTTGTGCTGACCCTCAAACCCTGCCTCCCATATAACCCCCCACTTTAAATTCCTCCATATACCAGTCCAGTAGTCTCTTAAACTTCACTAGTGTATCTGCCTCCACCACTGATTCAGGCAGTGCATTCCACATACCAACCACTCTCTGAGTAAAAAACCTTCCTCTAATATCCCCCTTGAACTTCCCACCCCTTACCTTAAATCCATGTCCTCTTGTACTGAGCAGTGGTGCCCTGGGGAAGAAGCACTGGCTATCCACTCTATCTATTCCCCTTAATATCTTGTATACCTCTATCATATCTCCTCTCATTCTCCTTCTCTCCAAGTGTATATATTAAGTAATTCAATTAAGTAGTACAAAAATAAAAATAAAAATGTAGTGAGATAGTGTTCATGAGTTCGATGTCTATTCGGAAATTGGATGCAGAGGGGAAGAAGCTGTTCCTGAATTGTTGAGTGTGTGCCTTCAGGCTTCTGTACCTCCTTCCTGATGGTAGCAATGAGAACAAGGCACGACCTGGGCGATGGAGGTCCTTATTGATGGACGCCGCCTTCTTGAGGCATCGCTGCTTGAAGATGTCTTGGATACTACAGAGGCAAGTATCTATGATGGAGCTGACTATTTTGGTCCTGTGCAGTAGATCCCTCTCATGCCAGGTGGTGATGCAGCCAGTTAGAATGCTCTCCATGGTCCATCTGTAGAAATTTGTGAGTGACCAACGAAGAGTGACAGAAATATGGTAACAGTGATAATGATAAAAGCTTGTTAATGACGTCTAATCAGCTCAGAAGTGATGCAGATAGATGGTACTGAATAAGGACAAAGTAGAGAGGAGAAAGCATTTCTAAGTTGTGAGATACGTTTGCTGGATACCTGACATAAAATACAATGTTAGAAAGACCCAAAAGGCAAGTCAGCATCTGTGGAGGGAGATAAACTGTGTTAATGTCACATGCTGAAAAACTTTCATCAGAAATAACATAATATGAAAAAAAGTTTGCCTGAAATTATTAAATCCAATATTAAGTACTGAGGGCTGTAATATGGCCAGTCAGAAGAGTTGCCGTTCCTTGAGTTTACCTTGATCTTTGATGGAACAGATAGTTGTGGTAGTCTGTGGGTTTCTTTCCACCCACAAGAGTTACCCTGAGCTTCCAGTAGCCCATTATTTTAACTCTCCAGTAAAAAAAAAACAACTTCTGGAGGAGCTGATAGGGTCAAGCAGCTTCCGTGGAGGCAAATTAATAGCTGACATTTTTGGTCAAGACCCAACACCAGGACTGAGAGTACAGTGGTGACAAGGCCAGAAAGATGAGGTGAGAGGAGGGGGTTAGGTATTCTCCAACCTACTTTAATCTTGTCAATCAGGAATTCCAAAGACAGGAGAAAGGTCCACAATCTGCCTTGAAGGTTCCTGGCTAAAGAAATGGGCACAAGGCTGAAAGTATCAGAAGAGCTCAGCGTTGCCACAGGCTTTGAATTTATTAAGTTAGGAACATAGTCAGGCATGAAGCAGAAGCCTTTGATGAGGACTAATTAATCATTCAGAATCAGAGAAGGTAAGATCAGGAGGAATAGCAATACTGCAGCAAGGGTCAGGCCAAAGGGAGAGATGGAGGTCGCTAGGAGGTGAAGGGAGAGAATAAGCTTCAGGAGCTTAAAAAGCAAGAGTCATCGGAGATTATGATGTCTGATGACTTTAATGAGGGGCAAAGGTCTAATGCAGCACTTAAGAAGTTGACTTTCAGTTTGATTCCTTCCATTGACCTGAAATAATAACTGTTTCTCTCTCTATCACTGTTCTCTAGTTTGCTGTGAATTTCTGGTGGTTGAAGTTGCACTTATTTACTCCTAAACTGTACTTTGTTGAAGATGAAAAGACTTTGAAGATTTAAAATCTGAATTCCTCATTGCAGAGTCAGGAGAAACTGAGGAATATTTAAAGTTAAGGTTCTGATCAAAGGTCACCCGAAGATATTAATAGTGGAGGATTCCACAATGGTGTTGTTCTTGGTTGAGATTCTCCCATAGAAATGTTGGCAATTCCATGTAGGCATTTCCTCAATGAGAGAAGATCATTGGGGTGCCGCAGTAGCGTAGCAGCGCAATGCTATCGCAAATTGGGGCGTCGGACTTTGGAGTTCAAATGACCTCATCTATAATGAGTTTGTACGTCCACTCCGTGGAATGTGTGGGTTTTCTGTGGGTGCTAAGAGTTTCTTCCACAGTCCGAAGACGTACTGGTTAGTAGGTTAATTGGTCACTGGAAATTGTCCCATGATTAGACCATAAGACCTTAAGATAAAGGAGAAGCATTAGGCCCATCGAGTCTGCTCCACCACTTCATTATGGCTGATCCATTTCCCTTTCAGCTCCTATCTCCTCCCTATATCCCTTCATGCCCTGAACAATCAAGAATATAACAACCTCTGCTGAAAATATACCCAATGACTTGTGCTCCACAGACACCCGGGGTAATAAATTCCACAGATTCCCCACTCTCTGGCTAAAAAAAAATCCTCCCAACCTCTATTCTAAATGGATGCCCCTCTATTTTGAGGCTGTGTCCTCCAGTGTTAGACTCCCCCCACCACAGGAAACTCTATCAATGCCTTTCTACTTTCATTTGGTTTCAATGAGAACCCCCTAAATTCCAGTGTGTACAGGTTCAGCTCAGAGCCATCAAACACTCCGCATATGATAAGCCTTTCAATCTCAAAATCACTTTTGTGAACTTCCTTTGAATCCTTTCCAATGTCAGCACATCCTTTCTTAGATAAGGGACCCAAAACTTTTCAGAATACTCCAACTAATGCCTCACCAGTGCCTTATAAAGCCTCAACATTACATCCTTACTTTTAGATTCTAGTCCTCTTGAAATTAATACTAACACACAGTATTCCGTCTGACCCTTCTTTATTCATTGTCCTAATTTGTTGAAGTTTTTCTATACCCTCCTTGCTTCCTCAACATCACCTGCCCCTACACCTATCTTTGTATAATTTCCAAACTTGGCCACAAAGTCATCAGTTCTGTCATCCAAATCATTGACATATAACATAATAAGAAGTGGTCCCAACACACCTCTGTGGAACACCACTAGTCACCAAGAACCAACCAGAAAAGGCTCCCTTTAATCCCACTCTTTTCCAAATGCCAATCAGCCAATGCTCTATCCATGCTAGTATCTTTCCTGTATTACCGTGCGCTCTTAACTTGTGAAGCTGCCTCATGTGTGGCATCTTGTCAAAGGCCTTCTGAAAATTCAATTACACAACACCAACTGATTCACCTTTGTATATCCTGCTTGTTATTTCTTCAAGTATTCCAACAGATTAATCAGGCAAGATTTTTCAAATACCCCAAAACCACATTTTTAACGATCGATTCCAACATCTTCCAGCCACTGAGGTCAGACGAACTGGCCTATAATTTCCTTTCTTCTGCCTCTCTCCCATTTGCAATTTTCCAGTCTTCCTGAACCATTCCAGAATCCATTGAATCTTGAAAGATCATTACTAATACCTCCACAATTTCTTCAGCCACTTCTTTCACATCTCTGGGGTGTAGACTATCTTGTCCAGGTGACTTATCTACCTTGAGACCTTTCAGTATCCTAAGCACCTTCTCCTTAGTAATGGCAACTTTGCTCACTTCTGCCCCCGGCACTCTTGAATGTCCGGCATATTGTTAATGCCTTCCACAGTGAAGACTGATGCAAAATAGTGATTCAGTCTGTCTTCCATTTCCTTGTCCCTCATTACTCTCGCATACCTCTCTAACATCATTGTGCAGTGAACTAAGAAACATTTGGTATCTATCCTCTAATATTATTGGCTAGCTTAACTTCATATTCTATCTTTTCCTTCTTTCAGACTATTTTAGTTGCCTTCTGTTGGTTTTTAAAAATTTCCCAATCCTTTAACTTCCCACTAATTTTTGTTCCATCATATGCTCTCTCTTTTGCTTTTATGTTGGCTTTCACTTCTCTTGTCAGCCACGGTTACATCATCCTGCCTTTAGAAAATTTGATTTTCCTTGGGATGTATCTATCCAGCACCTTCTGAATTGCTTCCAGAATCTCCAGCCATTGCTGTTTTGCTGTCATCCCTGTCAATGTTCAATCAATTTTGGCTAGCTCCTCTCTCATGCCTGTGTAATTCCCTTTACTCCACTGTAATACTGATACATCTGACTTTAGCTTCTCCTTCTCAAATTGCAGAGTGAATTCTATCATATTGCAATCACTGTCTCATTGAGGGTTCCTTTACCTTAAGCTCTCTAATCAATTCTGGTTCATTGCACACCACCCAATCCAGAATAGCTGATACCCCTCTTGGGCCCTACCATGAACTGCTCTGAAAAGCCATCTCATAGGCATTCTACAACTTCCCCCTCTTGGGATCCAGCACCATCCTGATTTTCTCAATCGACTTGCATATTGAAATACCCCATGATTATCATAACAATGCCCTTTTGATAAGCATTTCCTATCTCTCATTGTAATTTGTAGACCATATCTTTGCTACTGTTTAGTGTTCTCTATATAACTCCCATTCAGTCTTTTTACTCTGCAGCTCTCTTCAAAATGTTTCCTACACCTTCTGATTCAATGCCCCTCTTTCCAATGATTTGATTTCATTTTTCATAACAGATCTACCCTGACCACTTGTCTACCTGCCTCTCCTTTCGATACAATATGTATCCTTGGATGTTAAGCTGCTAGCTATAATCTTCCCTCAGTCATGACTCAGTGATGCCCACACCGTCATACATGCCAATCTCTAACTACGCTACAAGTATATCTGCCTCCTTCCATATACTGTGTGCATTCAAATATAACCTTCAGTCCTGTGTTCATCACCCATTTTGATTTTGTCCCCCTTTTACATTCTGACTCATCCCATTAACTGCAAGTTTGCCCTGACATCAGCCTGTTCTTGCTAGCAGTCTCACAGCACACTGCCTCTGTTTGTAAAGTGACTACCCCATCCTCAGCCCTATCACTTTGGTTCCCATCCCCCTGCCAAATTAGGTTATTCTTTCCGGAACAGCTCCAGCAAACCCGTCCTCAAGGATATAGGTCCCCCTCTGCTTCAGGTGTAACCTACTTCTTTTGTGCAGGTCACACCGTCTCCAGAAGAGATCCTAATGATTCAGAAATCTGAGCCGCTGCCCCCGCAGAGGCAGGGATTACTACTCCGGGGGTCCTGCTATTCAGCTTTCTTCCCAGCTTCCTAAAACCTCTCTACAGGACCTCCTCACCTTGTCTACCTATGTCATTGGTGCCAATATTTACCAAGACTTTTGGCTGCTGACCCGCCCCCCTTGAGAATGCCAGTTTAAATCGAGGGTTAAATCAGGTTATACTGGGGGTAGGTGTGTGAAGTGGCTTGAAGGGCCTATTCCACACCTTATCTCAATAAATAAACAGAAAGATTCAGGGGTCCCATGAGAATGATTACAAACTGGACTTACCAGCGGTTTATCAACTGCACTCTGACGTTGAGCATTTCAATGGTGTGTCACCTTCCTCAGTATCCCAGTGATCAAACTGGACTTGTGTAAGCTGTACCTGGCACGGGTTTAGCAACTCCATTCATTCCAATGGAGAGGAGTAGAGTGAGGAAAGAGATAAATATGAGGTCATTTACATTTCTTTTAAGCGGAGTTAATTAAATATATCAAATCGCTACAGTGTTTTCAAGTGTAAATGAATTTTAAATTTCTTTAATTGTATGTATAGGTTTACAATGATTTTTGATTGCAGGTATCACTCAACCCTAGAGCCTATTTCAGGTTTTAGAGCCTAACCACTGGTCCGATTTCTCCACTAATTTCCCCTGTAACTTTATTTTTTGTCACATGCCCAACAACACACTACTTATTTTCCTGCCACCCTCCTGCATCAGGTAAACTACCAGCATGTCTTTGGGATATTGTGGCATGTTGTGGGAGAAAAACGGAGAATGCAGAGGAGACCCAAACAGCCACAGTGAGGACTTGGGGTCCACATGGGCACCATCTAATGTCAGAATTGAACCAAAGCCACTGGAGCTAAGCAGCGGCAGCCATTGTCTGAATATTTGTGCTCTTTAGTGCCTATGATAGCAGGGTCTTCAAAGATTCAGGATTCAAAGAACTTTATTGTCATTCTAACCATACATCAGCTCTGCAGGGCAGAATGAGACAGCGTTTCTCAGGGGCAGTGCAATGATAACATAACAAACGCAACACTAGATAATAAACATAACAATAAGTAGTAAAATACAACAGCCACATGTCAGTTAAAATCAGATATAAGTGTCCAGTGCAAGTTAAAAGTGTCCAAAGCAGAGTCAGGTGGAGCAGCTATTTAGCAGTCTGACTGCCTGTGGGAAGAAGCTGTTTAGCAGCCTTGTGGTTTTAGTTTTGATGCTCCTGTAACGTTTGCCTGATGGCAGAAGAACAAACAGTTCATGGAGAGGGTGTGAGGGGACTTTAATGATGTACCATGTCTTCTGGAGGCATCGACTCTGAAAGAGGTCTTGGACAGAAAGTAGGGAGACACCAATAACCTTCTCTGCTCCCCTAACCACCCTCTGCAAGGCTTTTTTGTCAACAGCCCTGCAGCTGGAGTACCAGGTTGTGATACAAAAGGTCAGCACACTCTCAACCACACCTCTGTAAAATGTAGTTTTGACTTGTTAGTGGGGAGTGATGCTTGATAAAGCTTCCTCAGAAAGTGCAGTCTTACTTCACCCATAACAATTTGAGGCTTGGCTCTCACTGGTTGAAAATGATCATTGCCTGGCTGTCTTGCAAGGCAAACATTGCTTCCATTTTCAGCTCATATTTGAATGATCTTGCTACATGCAGGAGGTTCTGCTGCACTACTGGTGACCCCTGGCTTACAGGGGGTTGTGTTCCCAGAGTGTTGTGATTTTCCGTCATCTGCACATGCATCGCTTCTACCTCGCAATAAGCACTGGAGGCAAGGCAAAAGGGCTGGCATCCAGGTGAGGCTGAGGCGGCGTGCAAATCGACCATCGCTCCCTAGCACACTCCTGGATTATGTTCATTCCCTGGATAACAAGCTTTGCGAACTGAGAGCCAGAATCTCCTATCAGTGGGAAACAAAGGAATACAACTTTTTGTGCTTCATGGAGACCTGGCTGAGGGAAGAGATACTGGATTGAGTCCTCTGGGATCTCCCTGTTCCAGGCAGACAGATTGAAAAACCTCACTGGGAAGAGTAAAGGAGGAACAGTATGGTTCGTGGTCAACAATACTTGGTGCAACCCCCAGAATGTGCATGCATTCAAATCCTTTTGTTCCTCAGTCCTGGCATACCTGGTGCTGCTGTGCAGACCCTACTGGCTGCCTGGGGATGTTCACGGCTGTTACCGTCACAGCAGTGTACATTCCGCCGCAGGCTGATACTGACCTGGCTCTCTTGGAACTGTACGAGACCATCAAAATGCTGGAGACTGCACACATCGTCGCCGGTGACTTTAATGCGATGACACAATAGCCACTGCTCTACATACCGTCCTTACGCATCTGGAGAAGAAGGATGCTTATGTGAGAATGCTGTTCTTGGATGGCAGTTCAGCATTCAACACCATAGTTCCATCCAGGATCGACAAGAAGCTCAGAGACCTCGGCCTTAACCCTGCGTTGTGCAGCTGGATCCTGGACTTCCTGTCAGATCGCCAGCAGGTTGTAAGAGTGGACTCCCTCATCTCTAACCCTCTGGCGCGCAATACAGGAGCCTCTCAGGGCTGCATACTGAGTCCCCACCTTTACTCTCTGTATACCCAGTACTGTAGTGTGGCCAAGTGGTTAAGGCATCGGTCTAGTGATCTGAAGGTCGCTAGTTCGAGCCTCAGCTGAGGCAGCATTTGTGTCCTTGAGCAAGGTAATTAACCACACATTGCTCTGCGATGACACTGGTGCCAAGCTGTATGGGTTCTAATGCCCTTCCCTTGGACAACATCAGTGGCGAGGAGCAGGGAGACTTGAAGCATGGCTGGTCTTCCATATAACCTTGCCCAGGCCTCAGTCAACATCGAAATCGATGGACAGCCGATGACCCATTACTGTATCGCCACCCACAGCTCCAATCTGCTAATTAAATTTTCTGACAACACTATGTTGATTGGCTCACACAATAACAAGGTGGCCTACAGGGAAGAAGTCATCTCTTTGACACAGTGGTGTCAAGAAAACAACCTCTCCTTCAATGTAGCAAAAACAAAGGAGCTGGTTGTGGATTACAGGAGGAATGGAGACTGGCTAACCCCTATTGACATCAATGGATCTGGGGCTGAGAGGGCAAACAGCTTCAAGTTCTTCAGCATCCACTTCACCAAGGACTTCATGTGGTCTGTGCACACCAGCTATGTGGTGGAAAAGGCACAACAAGGCGCCTCTTTCACCTCAGACAGTTGAAAAAGTTTGGTATGGGCCCCCAGATCCTAAGAACTTTCTACAGGGGCACAATTGAGAGCATCCTGACTGGCTGCATCACTGCCTGGTATGGGAACTGTACCTCCCTTAATCGCAAGACTCTGCAGAGAGTGGTGCGGACAGCCCAGCACATCTGTAGTTGTGAACTCCCGATGATTCAGGACATTTACAAAGACAGGTATGTAAAAAGGGCCCAGAGGATCACTGGGGATCCAAGCCATCCCAACCACAATCTATTCCAGTTGCTACCATCCAGGAACCAGTAACACAGCATAAAAGCCAGGACCAACAGGCTCCGGGACAGCTTCTTCCACCAGGCCATCAGACTGATGAACTTACACTGATTTGAGTGTATTCTATATTACATTGACTATTCTGTTTATTATAAATTACTATGATTGCGCTTTGCACATTTAGATGGAGAACTAATGTAAAGATTTTTACTCCTCATGTATGTGAAAGATGTAAGAAATAAAGTCAATTCAATTTAATTCAAAAGTACAAATCAAAACAAAAAAATGTGTTTTCTTTCACATGAATTTCATGTAAGTGAATTACTTTCCACATCTCAAAATTTTAGGTAGTGATGTTTGAATTCTGTAAGGAAGATATTCTGTTACCCAAACAAGTATATCATGGGGGTTACCTGTAGGAAAAGAATCATGAAGGGAATTGAATATTCTGCAAACTTCTACGAACATCCTCATTTCTACCTTTGTGACATGAGGAAGATCATCAATGGAACAACTGGAGAAAGTAGGCACTGAGTTCAAGGTCCTGCATCTCTTTTCAATCTATTATATTCTATAATATAGCCTGAATGCATCACCTGATTTTCTAAAAAAATATAGATAGACAAATTATTTTGGCATGTCTGTGCATCGTATCCTAAAACCAATTTCCCCCGGGATTAATAAAGTATGACTATGACTATGACATTGCTATGAGCATATTATTTAAGCTGATTTATTTCTCCTTCCCTACAAGGAACACTTCAGAGCTTTGGAATTGGACCAAGCTTTGACTTATTTAAATGTATTTTTAATGACTTATCTATCTTAACAAGGCATATTTCCCATAAAATGTTTAACTACCTTCATTTGTGAAAACAACACGATGATTTACATGAGAATGTGATCTCACCTCTCTTGAGTATAATGTTTCTCCTTTAGCAAAGCTAAAGCTTCCTTCCGAACAGTTTTGCCATAAGGGTAGTATCTTTTTAATATTTAGCTCACGTTAAACTGCAACTAGCAGTTTAACGCTGGTTAAGCAAATAAAGAGTATGCCCTTGACAGAGGCAGTTGCACAGAGAAGAGTTGCGACGTAGCATGGAAGCAGTGATAGAGCAGCAAAAGAAACAGCAAGGGTGCAGAAACACACTGTGACTCGGAGCTGTCAGTTCTCAGTAGATGCTAGCTGTGTAAATTTCTGGCATGAGCCATACACTTGAACTGTTGGCTGGAGCCAAAAACAAACCTGACCAAAGTGGCATGTTGCACCTGTCAACATGGACTGCAGGAGATATCACAGTGACTCTTCATTCCTTTTTTTAATATCATCTTCTCGCTTTTTATTCTGCCTTTTTTTTTCATTTCCCTTCCAAGTCACACTACAAACATACTTAAAGAAATTATTTTCCTTGCTGGAGAAATACTTACTGATGTGCATCTATGAGAGTTCACTATCATAGCATTCATAGAACTATTGAAATTTGTCTACGTATAGTCCCCAATAACCAGTGTAGTTACATATCTTCCACTAGGAACACAGACCCTGATCTCACTGCAGCCTTGGAGCAAACAAGGACACAGCTGAAGCTGAGGTGAGTGTAATCACTCTTGACATCAGGACAACATGCTACAAATGGTAGCCTCAAAAAATCAGAGTAAAATTACCATTGTTTGTATACTGAGGACAACTACTGTCATATCTCACACAAAGATAGTTTGGATAGTTTGGCGGGAGGAGAAGATGGCAGCGCGCGCAGCTTTCTGGTGAAATGATATCGTATCTGTTAAATAGGGGCCATGGACAATTCTGATTTGATGAAATCAGACATGAGAAGCAGAGGAACATCCGGAGAAATTTCTGAAATGCCTGGTTCGCTGCCACTGTCACTGTGCAGTCGAGAATCTTCTGGAGGGAAGGCCCCAAAATCCCCTGCTTTGCCTGCTGCTGGTGACCAAGGCTGATGTCGAAGCGTTCGGATAGAGATGGTGCTCGCTACTTGGTGTCAGAGGGCTGATCAGAGGCTCAAAGTTTTCGGATGACTCCGAGTCCGACTGTATTCGGGCATGGCAGGGAGAGTTTTCTTCCTTCTCCCGTCTGCATGAGATGTGGGACATTCGAGAGACTTTAAAGTTTTTTACTGTGCCATGGCCTGTTCTTCATCAAGTTATGGTATTGTTGCACTGTTGTAACTATATGTTATAATTATGTGGTTTTTGTTAGTTTTTCAGTCTTGGTCTGTCCTGTGTTTCTGTGATATCACACGGGAGGAAATTCGTATCATTTCTTAATGCATGCATTACTAAATGACAATAAAAGAGGACTGTGTGTCCTCATAATCTAAATAATCTAATCAAAAAATGGAAAATTCTGGACACATTTAGCAGGTCAGGCCACATGTGTGCAAAGAGAAAGAGAATTAATGTTTCAAGTCAGTGTCCCTTCATCAAAGGTACGAAGCAGAGAAAACAAATTTAAATTAAGTGGAAGGTTGGGGTGGTGGGGAGGAGTTGCAGTGTGATGGACAGGACAAAGAGATTAACTCTGATAGGATGAAACCAGGGTTGCTGAGAAAGAGCTGTGAGCAAAGTCAGTGGGTTAATGGGGTAATTTAGGGAAGAACATATTTCTTTGTTCATGAATACAGGAAAATGAAAACAGCTAAAGAGTGAGATCACAGTCAGAGGAATATTAGATGTGAAATACAGGGCTGCTTGGCATGCTCAGTAAGTCAAGTTGTGAGAAAAATTGAGCCAATATTACAGAGGAATGACATAAGATACAGACCATGAGATACAGGAGCAGAATTAGGCCATTCAGTATATTAAATCTGCTCTGATAAAGACGGAGAAAACAAGTTAACTGAAGTTGTTGCATTCAGTTTTGAACCCAGAGAGCTGAATTGTGCTCAGGTATAAGATGAGGTTAACTGAAGTTTACTCAAGATTATGTTAAGTTTCATTGTAATCATGTAGGAGTATGTGTTGATGGGGAATTAAAATAGCAGGCTACAGAAAGCTCAGGGACGAAGTGCTTATCTAATCAGTGTTTAGTTTCTCCAGCGTAGAAGAGACCACATAAAGAAAACGAATGCTGTACTCCAGGTTGGAGGAAACAACTGAATCAGTACTTCTCCTGGGTCACTGCAAATAGGAAGGGAAGATGTGAAAGAGTATGTGTTACATCTCCTGTGATTGCATGGGAAAGACCTTGAAGAAGCTGGTGGGCTTGGAAGCGAGGCATAGGGTGTTGGGAAGGGAATATTTCCTTTGAAATGCTGAAAAGGGAGTGGAGGACGTGTTTAGTGGTGGAATCCATTTGAAGATAATAGAAAGTGCGAAGGAAGATCCATTTAATACATAGGCTGGTGGGGTGTAAAGTGAGGACAGGGAAATTCTTATCCTGGTTCAATCGAAGAAGAAGAAGGTGAGACCGGAAGGTCATGAAATACATGAGATACAGTCAAGGGGAGGGGAAGACTTGTTTCAGGAAGAAAAGCCTCAGCACAGAGGCGCCTGTGGGGCAAGTACCATCATCAGCACAATACAACAGAGACAGGATAACAGGGAAAAAGGAATGTGGTCTTTTCAGGTGCAACATAGGCCGGTAGAGATGGTTGTGGGAATCTGGAGGCTGGTTATTATTGATTCTTCTCTCTTTCCTTGTTCTGATGAAGAGTCTTCAACCTGAAACATTAATTTTCTTTCTCTCTTCACAAATGCAGCCTAACTTGCTGAGTGTTTCCAGCATTTTCTCTTTTTTTCACACTTCCAGCATTTGATGTGTTGATTTTCAAAAAATCTGTGGCTGTGGTTGAGTCGATCATCCCAAACCCAGTGCATTACTGCAGGAATTTTTCTGAACAGTATCATCTAAATATTCATCTTTAGCTACTTCAGTAATGATCTCCCTTTATCTTCTTTCCAGCATAAAATCAGAAATGGGGCTGTTTCTGATGTCTTCACAATATGCTGTTCCATGGCACCTTAAATAGTGAATCAGCTTGTGCCTGCATGAGCAAGACCTAAACCTCATTCAGACTTGGGCTGGTAATTGTCAAGTTATATTTACACTCAAACAATGACTATCTCAAAATACTGAGACTCCCACCATCCAACCTTCACATGTCATTACCACGGGTAACTTTGCCTTCATTGATCGTCTTGAGTTCACGTATGCTTAACTTGGCCAGAACAAATCTGCCCATTCGATTAGTTATTTATCCATCAATGTAAGCCTTCACTTCATCTGTTGCTGGTGCACTGTAAATGTAGTATGTATTTTCTACAGCATATATGGCAACAGCTCCCAAAGCCACGATCTCTGCAATCCAGAAGGACAAAGGCCGAAAGTAAAGAAGAATGCACAATACTTTACACACAGCACCCTAATGGATATTCATTGATACCCCCATATGAATCCTGGATCTAATTCCTGGAGCTCTCTACTTAACATCCCCATAGGAGTCCCTTCGCTATTAGGACTAATGGAGATGGGCAATAAATACTGGTTTTAGCAGCGACCTCTTCGTTGCTGAATCCTTTTCTATTAAATACCAAGAGAGAAATTCAAGAAATCAACAAATAGTGGTAAGATATTGTTAAGTATAAATTTTGAAGCTACAGTATTGAAGTTTTAAATGGAATACTGAGGGAGATAGGAACCTTCCTGGTTTGGAAATCGTACAAA
This sequence comes from Mobula hypostoma, assembly GCF_963921235.1. Lineage (NCBI taxonomy): Eukaryota > Metazoa > Chordata > Chondrichthyes > Myliobatiformes > Myliobatidae > Mobula > Mobula hypostoma. Next base: position 87,218,991 of record NC_086106.1, read on the forward strand.
CTGAAATATGGACTAGGAGATTGTGTAAAGAATTTGATTTGACAAGATACAGATAAACAGAAGAGGGAATCATGCAGGGTGACTTAGTTGGGGTTCAGGAGGCAGTCAGAAGGAAATCTAGAGAAACACTACATCCTAATAAAGGAGGGTGGTGAGGAAAAATGGGACAAAGAGTGAAAGACTAGGATGATTGGAAGATCATATAAAAGTGACAACTTGTCTTTTTCTTCTTTTCACAGCATTACTTTGCAATGACATTCCTAAGCATCAAAGAAATTTGTTTCAAAATGATCGGAGTTAATTTTGATTGCTCTCAGCACGTTTTGGTAAGCAACTTCAAAATGGCTGTCCAACAAGGGGTTGGCTTCATTTTGAAATGGTCACAATGTGGCTTGTTCAAAGCATGTAATAAAAGCCTGAGGACCTTTAACATGGTTTGACAATTACCATTTTTAGTTAGGTCTAGTTGGATCCACAGTACAGGCATCAATCAATTCCATCGGCAGTGAAACAGAGAAGAAAATCCAAAAAGGTTTTGTAAACCCTGGAGGACCAGGGATATGGCCCCAATAACCACAGTTTAATCTGGACTGTTATTGCCCTGGTCCTCACATTCTGCAAGCAATACCCGAGCTTCCTGCAACTTGCCTGGCTTTGAACTGTCTGTGATGATCTATCTGGTATACTACATTAGGATACTTGCCTTCCAAATTGAACTGAAACCAGAGTGTCAGAACCACACAGCTATTTCTCCACTAGAATGGGCAGCCAACCGATATAATCTGCCAGCTGGCCTCACAGAAGTCAATATTGAGCCCATTGTTTCCCGTGTGAAAGAACTCAATATATTGCAGCTTATGCCAAAGACATCACATGTCAAGGGGTAACAATAACAACACAAAATCATGCTTAGTGCAGACAGAGAATATGCAAACACTGTTCATACAAAATACAGGTTACAATCTTCTCAAGGTTACAAATGTATAACTTAGAATGTAGAGCCCCTTGTGATGTAATTATGTATGGTATATCAGCAAGTAGCTTCATTGACTGGGATGCAAGGTTGATACCATCAATCCATGTTAAATACTCTATACAGCCTTGGATCTTAATAAGCCTAACATGAAGCCAATTTCCACACTGCTCAGCCAATGCTGCTGGCAAAGCCCAACAAAACTAATCCCACCAGTAAGTGGTGAGAAGCCCTATTGTCACCAGGTGAGCTGCAATTGGATGCCATTCCAATATGAAGTCACATCACATTTTAAAGAAATTGTGGTGCCTATTACATAATGCAGTCTTTCTTTATATTGTTCCTTTCATCAGTTTTTAAATATATGTAATTAGTGTCATTGAATAGACTCGGTAAAATTAGGCTATGTGACTCACCTTAATATCTCACTGCAGCAACAAATCTGAGTCAGCTGAAATTTTGCTTCAAATGAAACAGACTTGTAAAGTCATTTGATCACCCATGGCAATGGAAAACTCTTTATATCATAAAAGTTTTGCACTAAAAACAGAACCTGTCAATGATTAGTTATGCAGGAAAAAAACTCTCTATTTGTTGCTGTAGCAGCAAATATTTTTCCTCTGTGCTCCCTGTCACTATTAGTTCCCCTAAGGTCGGCTTCCGAGAAAAACACCCAATTGGTTAGTTGGATGGTTTCATCACCTCATCTTCTGACTCCATCACCCTACCTATATCACCCCACCTCACCATAACTCAATACTGATGCAACATTTTCCATAAGCGTTCTAATATCTGTTACTAGAAGTACATACTCTCTTGAAAATTGCTTCCTGCTCCTTGGGCTCCTTTGCAATCTGGTCTTTCCAGACTTCTCTCAACCTTGCTCTTCCCCACTGCTGAATCTTTGCTCCTTTCTCGAGCACCACACCATCTTGACCCAGCTTCCCTGCCACCTTAACTCTACTGCCCTCTCTCCTCTGTCCCATGCGCAGTTTGCTCCTTCCTTCTTTTCTACATGTGCTCCTCTCTGTTCTTTATTCCTTCTTTTTCACCCGAATTCAACTCCGAGAAAAACTTCATCAAAAGTCTGTTGTTTATTTAGCCCATTTGGTTAAAACCTGGACTGACTTTAGTCAACTAATGCTGTCTCAATGGCTCTGCCCACATAGACTCTGGATACTAGTGACTGCCCTCTCTGGGACAAGGAGTCTGGATACTAGTGATTGCCCTCTCTGGGACAAGGAGTCTGGATACTAGTGATTGCCCTCTCTGGGACAAGGAGTGTGGATACTAGTGATTGCCCTCTCTGGGACAAGGAGTGTGGATACCAGTGATTGCCCTCTCTGGGACAAGGAGTGTGGATACTAGTGATTGCCCTCTCTGGGACAAGGAGTGTGGATACTAGTGATTGCCCTCTCTGGGACAAGGAGTGTGGATACCAGTGATTGCCCTCTCTGGGACAAGGAGTGTGGATACTAGTGATTGCCCTCTCTGGGACAAGGAGTGTAGATACTAGTGATTGCCCTCTCTGGGACAAGGAGTCTGGATACCAGTGATTGCCCTCTCTCGGACAAGGTGTGTGGATACTAGTGATTGCCTTCTCTGGGACAAGGAGTCTGGATACTAGTGATTGCCCTCTCTGGGACAAGGAGTGTGGATACTAGTGATTGCCCTCTCTGGGACAAGGAGTGTGGATACTAGTGATTGCCCTCTCTGGGACAAGGAGTGTGGATACTAGTGATTGCCCTCTCTGGGACAAGGAGTGTGGATACCAGTGATTGCCCTCTCTGGGACAAGGAGTGTGGATACTAGTGATTGCCCTCTCTGGGACAAGGAGTGTGGATACTAGTGATTGCCCTCTCTGGGACAAGGAGTGTGGATACCAGTGATTGCCCTCTCTGGGACAAGGAGTGTGGATACTAGTGATTGCCCTCTCTGGGACAAGGAGTGTGGATACTAGTGATTGCCCTCTCTGGGACAAGGAGTGTCAATAAATCAAGAGGGGATCCAACCCAACTGAAGAAAAACACATGGAAAGACCAAAACATTACCCGAGCTCGTGGTCCACTGGGCCATGATTCCAGCCATAATGCATGTTCTGAGACATTGGACCTACACAAGACATCTCAAAGTAAGGAAGAGATACTTCCAACATTGTCTCCAAAAAATGTTCTAAATGCAGGATTAACTAACTTCTATCAATGTCAACTATCAGGCCAACAATACCCTGCACTGAGGCTCGAACAACACTCAGCGGCCTCATATGGCTTACCATGTCATTTGCCTGCTCAATACCGATTCCTAAAAGAAGATCTCTTCTCCAAGTTTTGTCACATTAGGATATCACTGGGAAGACTGGGGAAGTACTTTGGAAAATGATGCAATATCATGAGAATTCTCATAATAATCTGTTGGGAGCTGTTGGGAGTAGCTTGAACTAATATGGTAGGGGGATGGGAACCAGTATGATAGAACTGAGGATGAGCCAGCAGGTTTCCAAGTAAATGATGGATGTAACATGAATGTAAGGAAGGACAAGCCAGTGATTGGGTACAAATGCAGACAGAGCAAAGTGTTAAATTGTACCACAGAGGCAAACTTCAAAAGGCTGAAGAATGCAGGACTAGAAGTGTTGTATTTAAATGTACATAGCATTCGGAACAAGGTGGATGAACTCATTGCGCAATTAGAGATTGGTTGATGTGACATTTTGAGCATCACTGAGTCAGAGCAAAAAGAGAGCCATAGATGGGTGCTTAACATCAAAGGATATGCGTACTTTGTATTGAAAGGACAGGTAGGAAGACATAGGTGGTGGTGTGGCTCTATTGGTAAGAGATAGAATTAGATCTTTAGAAAGAGGTGACATAAGGTCAGAGAATATTGAATCTTTGTGGGTAGAGTTAAGAAACTGCAACGGTAAAAACAACCCATTATAGAAATCATATATAGGCCTCCAAAGAGTAGTCAAGATGTGAGATTGATATTGCAAAGGGATTTGGAAAAGGTATGTAATAAGGGTAATTGCAATGCAGGACACCAATATGCAAGGGAATTGGAGAAGTCAGGTTGGTGTTCGATCACAAGAGAGGAAATTTGTCGAATGCATATGGGAAGGCTTTTTAGAACAGGTTCAACCTACTGGGGGAAAGACAATGGGTGTTGTGTAATAACCCAGATCTTATTAGGGAACTTAATGTAAAGGAACCCTTAGGAAGCAGTGATCATAATATGATTGAATTTACACTGCAGTTTGAGAGGGAGAAGCATAAGTCACATATGTCACTATTGCAATGGGAAAAAAAAGAATTACAGAGGCATGACAGGAACTTGCCCAGATGGATTGGAGAAGGATTCTGGTGGGGATGATGGCAGAGCAGAGATGACTGAATTTTCTGGGAATAGTTCACAAGATGCAGGGTAGACATGTCCTCCAGCAGAAGTTCTCCACTGGCAGGGGTAGGTAACCATGGCTGACGAAGGAAGTTAAGGACTGCATAAAAGCCAAGGAAAGGGCATATAAGGTACCAAAAGTGAATAGGAAGTTGGATGATTGGAAAGCTTTTAAAATCCAGCATAAGGCAACTAAAAAAGCAATAAGAAGGGAAAAGATGAAATATGAGGACAGACTAGCTGATAATACGAAGTGGAATACTAAAAATGTTTCAGTTGTATAAAGAGTAAAAGCGAGCTGAGAGTTGATATTGGACCACTGGAAAATGATGCTGGTGAGGTAGTAGTGGGGAACAAAGAAATGGCAGATGAACTTTATGGGTATTTTGCATCTGTCTTCACTGTAGAAGATGTTAGCGGTGTGCCAGAGGTCTGTGAGTGTCAGGGAGCAGGAGTGAGTGCTATTACTAGGCAAGCTCAAAGGTCTTATGGTGGATGTCACCTGGACCAGATGGACTACATCCTAGAGTCCTGAGAGAGGTTGCTGAAGAGATAATGGTTACATTAGCCATGGTCTTTCAAGAATCACTTGATTCTGGCATGTTCCCGGAGGACTGGAAGATTGCAAATGTCACTCCACTCTTTAAGAAGGGAAGAAGGCAAAGGAAAGGAAATTATAAGCCAGTTAGTCTAACCTCAGTGGTTGGGAAAGTGTTGGAGTCTGTTATTAAGGATGAGGTTTCGAGGTTCTTTGAAACTAATGATAAAATAAGTCAAAGTCAGCATGGTTTCTGTGAAGGGAAATTTTACCTGAAAAATCTATTGGAGTTCTTCGAGGAAGTAACAAGCAGGGTGAATAAAGTAGAGGCAGTGGATGCCATTTTACTTGGATTTTTCAGAAGGTGTTTGATAAGGGTCACACATGGGGCTGCTAATGAAGACGAAATCCTATAGTGTTACAGGAAAGGTACTGGCAAGGATAGAGGAAAGGCTGACAGGCAAGAGGTAGCAAATGGGAATAAAAGGGGCCTTCTCTGGTTGGCTGCCAGTGACTAGTGGTGTTCCTCAAGGATCAGTATTGGGACTGTTACTTTTCACATTGTTTGTCAATGATTCAGATAATGGAATTAATGGCTTTGTGGCACAGTTTGCGGATGATGCTAAGATAGGTGGATTGGTAGATAGTGCTGAGGAAGCAACACGATTGCAGCAAGACTTCGACAAATTGAAATAATGGGCAAAAAAGTGGCAGATGGAATACAGTGTTGGGAAATGTATGATAATGCAGTTTGGTAAAAGGAACAATAGTGCGGACTGTTATCTAAATGGGAAGAAGTTTCAAACATCAGAGGTACAGAGAGACTTAGGAGTCTTCCTGCAAGGTTCCCAGAAGGTAAATTTACAGGTTGAGACTGTGGTAAAAAAGGCAAATGCAATGTTGGCATTTATTTCAAGGGGAATAGAATATAAAAGCAGGGAGATAGTGCTGAGCCTTTATAAGACACCAGTAGGGCCGCACTTGGAGTATCGTCAATAATTTTGGGTCCCATATCTCAGAAAGGATATGTTGTCATTGGAGATAGTCCAGAGAAGGTTCACGATGATGATTCTGGGAATGATGGGGTTAACAGAAGAGTTGTATTTGGTGGCTTAGGGCCTATACTCACTGGAATTTAAAACAATTCTGAAACCAAGTCCGTGGGTATATTTAAGGAAGAAGTTGATAGTTTCCTGATTGGTCAGGGCATCAAATGATATGGTGAGAAGGCAGGTGTATGGTGTTGAGTGGGATCCAGGATCAGCCATGATGGACTGGCATATTTATGGTCTAATCTCATGAGAATCCCTGGCCTGTACACACACAAAATGGAAAAGAATATGGTAAAGGATCTGAAGTTCCTTCAACAGGAGAATGCGAAACTACAGCAGAAACAATAGGAGCACAAAAGCTTCTCAGCTACACATCTGTCCTTCCTGCCAATCAGCTCTAGCCTATCCTGTGGTAGAGACTGATGGTCCCGCATTGCCTTCATCAGATACCCCAGAACCCACTGAACTGGAGTGGAAGCAAGTCGTCATCAATCATGAGAGACTCCTAGAAAGAAGATTATTAACAAATAAATACGTTCAAAGAAATTTTAAATGTTTTTAATGTCCTCAGAAATAATTTCCTGGGATACTTAATGAATTGTACCAGAAAAATTTTAGTGATTGGAGATGTCAAGATAATCTCAAAGGTCTGCAGATTTATCAGGTCATAGAATCATGCAGCATTGAAAAAGGCCATGTCAGCTCACCGTGTCCATGGCAACTGAAGCTTCTCCAGTCAAGTACTCCCAGTGAAGCTCACCGGACAAAGCAAAGGAGGCATGTTTCTAAAGTTTACCTCAGTGCTGTTCCTCAGGAAGACTGACAACTTATTGCCAAATTATATCCAGATGAAGGCCAATTTTTATGTTTTCCAATAATGTGCATTGGAAGCTCTAATATGAAATAGAAAACTAGTGTAAGTAGTTTCCATTCATACGCTAATAGAAGCATAGTGGCCTAGAAATTGTCGTAAATGGTAAACCTGCATTAAATCAGCGCTGTTTGGAAAGTCCACACCAATTTGGCCATGTTCTGATATTCTGATTTGAACAAGACTAAGCGTATTACTACGGTGGAAACTAACTTATATATACACACAATGGCATGCAGTGGGATAGAGGGGAGAAATGTTGGAGGAAAGGACTGGAAGATGTGTAATTGGGAAAAGCATCCTGTGGAAACATTATGAAAACTGCTGGAGGAAGAAGATGAACAAATTGCTGAAAGAAACCTAATGGCCGATGACTCAGGACAGCTGTCTAAGCTTATGGCAAGTCAACAAGATTTGTCATTTTTAGCAAGAGTTGCAGGCATCATGTGTTATGTTTTTATCAGTCAGAGCTTCTTCAGAAACAATGGAAGATCATTCACTGAAATGTTAATCCTTTTTCTCTTCATACAGATGCTGGCAGCTAAGTAGAATATTCCTATTCCTGTCTATATAAGAGTTCAATTATACTCTATACTTTATTGTCGCCAAAGAATTGATACTAGAACGTACAATCATCATTGCGATAATTGATTCTGCGCTTCTTGCTCCCTGGATTACAAATCGATAGTAAATATTAAAAATTTAGATTATAAATCATAAATAGAAAATAGAAAAGGGAAAGTAAGGTAGTGCAAAAAAAAAACGAGATGCAGGTCCGGATATTTGGAGGGTACAGCCCAGATCCGGGTCAGGATCCGTTCAGCAGTCTTATCACAGTTGGAAAAAAGCTGTTCCCAAATCTGGCCATATGAGTCTTCAAGCTCCTGAGCCTTCTCCCGGAGGGAAGAGGGACGAAAAGTGTGTTGGCTGGGTGGGTCGTGTCCTTGATTATCCTGGCAGCACTGCTCCGACAGCGTGCGGTGTAAAGTGAGTCCAAGGACGGAAGATTGGTTTGTGTGATGTGCTGGGCTGTGTTTACGATCTTCTGCAGCTTCTTCCGGTCTTGAACAGGACAACTTCCATACCAGGTTGTGTTGCACCCTAGAAGAATGCTTTCTACGGGGCATCTATAAAAATTAGTGAGGGTTTTAGGGGACAGGCCAAATTTCTTTAGTTTTCTCAGGAAGTAAAGGTGCTGGTGGGCCTTCTTGGCAGTGGACTCCGCTTGGTTGGACCAAGTCAGGTCATTTGCGATATTGACCCTGAGGAACTTAAAGCTTTTGACCTGTTCCACTTGCGCACCACCAACGTAAATTGGGTTGTGCAGTCCACTACTCCTTCTGAAGTCAACAACCAATTCCTTCGTCTTGATGACGTTTAGGGATAGGTTATTGTCTTCGCACCATGCCACCAGGTTCTTAATTTCCTCTCTGTACTCAAACTCATCATTATCCGAGATATGGCTTACAATTGTTGTGTCATCAGCAAACTTATATATTGAGTTCGATGGAAACTTGGCTACACAGTCATGGGTGTACAGTGAGTACAGCAGGGGCTGAGTACACAGCCTTGTGGGGCACCGGTGCTCAGAGTGATTGTAGAGGAGAGCTTGTCCCCTATTCTTACAGCCTGGGTCCTGTCTGTGAGGAAATTGAAGATCCAGCTGCAGATCTGAGTGCTAAGGCCCAGGTTCCGGAGCTTAGGAATCAGTTTATTTGGAATGATGGTATTAAAGGCAGAGCTGTAGTCAATGAAAAGAAGCCTTACGTATGCATCTTTATTCTCCAGGTTTCTAAGGAGGAATGTAGGGCCAGAGAGTTGGCATCTGCCATTGACCTGTTGCTCCGGTAGGCGAATTGCAAAGTGTCGAGGTTGACCGGTAGGCTGTAGTTGATGTGTGCCATAACCAATCTTTCGAAGCACTTCATAGCAATTGATGTCAGAGCCACGGGTCAATAGTCATTCAGGCATGCCACCTTGCTCTTCTTCGGCACTGGGATTATCGTTGCCTTCTTAAAACACGAGGGGATCTTAGACTGAAGCAAGGAGCAGTTGAAGATGTCAGCAAACACTCCAGCTAGCTCGCTTGCACAGGCCCGGAGAACCCATCCCGGGACGCCATCTGGGCCCATCGCCTTCCTTGGATTTATCTTCAGGAAGACCCTTCTAACGTCCTCCTTGGTGACAATGAATCTCGATGCCACCAGGTCTGGTTCATCTGGAGGGAACGGGACGCTCCTCTTCTGTTCGAATATTGCGTAGAATACGTTAAGTTCGTCAGGAAGAAAAGCGCCACAGTTATTGATATTTCCAGTCTTTTCTTTGCGCCCAGTGATCTCACTTAGACCCTGCCATAGTCTACTGGCATCCCTCTGGTTAGCCTGGGCTTCCAACTTGGCTCGATATTGCCTCTTGGCGCCCTTAATGGTTTTCCGGAGTTCACGCCTGGATTCCGTGTAGCGACTGGTATCCCCGGACCTAAAAGCCACAGCTTTAGCCTTTAAAAGGGTCTTGACCTCATAATTCATCTGAGGTTTCTGGTTAGGGAATACCCGGATCATCTTGCGAGACACACAGTCCTCTATGCATTTCCAAATAAAGTCTGTGACAGCTGAGGCATACTCATCGAGGTTCGCTGCCAAGTCCTAGAATACTAACCAGTCCACCGATTCAAAGTAGTCACGGAGGACCTCATCCGTTTCCTCCGTCCAACGCGACATTATTTTTGACACCGTGACCTCCCGCTTCAGTTTCTGTTTGTAAGCCGGGAGGAGGAGTACGGCCTGATGGTCCGATTTTCCGAAGTGAGGTTGTGGGATGGAACGGTTGGCAATCTTGACTGCTGTGTAGCAGTGGTCAAGTATATTCGGACCTCTAGTGGGGCAGGAGACATGTTGGTATAACTGTGGCAGTGCCTTTCTGAGGTTGGCCTGGTTAAAGTCCCCGGCTGTAATGAGCAAAGCCTCTGGATACCTGGTCTCAAGTTCACTGATGTTGGCATACAGCATGTTCAAAGCACACTGCACGTCCGCCTTGGGGGGGGAATGTAGACCGCTGTCAGTATGACCGAGGTGAATTCCCATGGCAGATGGTAGGGACGACACTTCACCGACAGGTGTTCCAGGTCCGGGCTGCAGGAGCTTGTCAGTGCCACTGTGTCCGAGCACCACGCGGTGTTGATCAGTAGGCAGACACCACCTCCCCTCGTTTTGCCCGAAGACACCATGCGGTCCATCCAATGGATCGAAAATCCCTCTGGTCGGATGGGACAGTCGGGGGTGGCAGGGCAGAGCCAGGTCTCGGTGAAATAGAATACACAGCAGTTCTGCATCTCCCTGCAGTAGGTGAGTCTCCCTTTAAGATCATCCACCTTGTTCTCTATGGCTTGCACATAGAGAACAATAATTTAATAATAACAATTACTACATTTTCCTATATATTCCATAATGTGATAATAATCCAAGACATATTAGCTTGTATTTCCACTTGCAGAAACAAGGATCTTGCACTTTGACCTTGATTTTTGTGGTAGTCATGAGAAATTTTTTTGTAACCACTGGGTAACATTTCCACAGTTGAGGATGAATCAAATTAGCTGAAAATCTTTGACAAAATAATTAAAGAGTCAATCAATCTAAATCAAATTAGTTCAAAGTATATGAAGTCCATAGTGCTTGAATTTTTCAATTCAATGTTACAAGGTTTGAAGGTGAGCTGAAGATAGGTTTTCTTCTGCCAGTAAGAACCTGTGTTAGCAACAAGTGTCAACCATTCAGGATTTACATTTCCGTTCAGCTTGCTTTAAAAATGCTACACAGCCTTCAAAAACATGAGCAACTCACCCATCCTATTTGTGTGTGGGCCGCACTGATTGGTAGCTTGATGGTGATGAGTAAGGCTGGAAAAATAAAATTGCAGATGTAAATGGAGCAATAAAGAACAGGCATTCAGGATTACACAATAAAAGTCAAATTATTAAGTTCAAGCATGAAGTTATTTATTTTATTTAGTGATACCTTCCAGCCCTTCAAGCCATGCCGCGCAATTCCCGACAAACCCAGTTAACCCTAACCAAATCACGGGACAATTTACAACGACCAATTAACCTACCCGATACATCTTTGGACTGTGAGAAGAAACCATATCACCCAGGGAAAACCCCCACATTCTTTGGGGAGACATACAGACTCTTTACAGAAGGGCATTGGAATTGAACTCCAAGCTCCGAAACACCCCAAGCTGTAAGAGTGTCATGCTACACTACCATGGCGTATCTGCAAAGGTCATTGTTGCTGATTTCAATTCATTAGCACTTTATAGAGAAAGAAAGATCATATAACTCTTGAGTAAGCTTTGAATTGTAATTGCCTAATTTTGCTGAACTAAAAAAAAATGCAAGTCCATGTACCAATACTGTTGGGCAATTAAATTGAGTTTGATCATTCAGTGGAAAATTGTATGCCTCAAATTCCACCAAAATTCCTTAAAATGCCTCTGTCATTTCCCTTATTTCTATAAAGGTTCCCATCTGATCTCCATCTGAGAGCACTGTTTTCCTTCAGTGATAGCCTCTTGCACAGCATATTGTACCTTCACTCCACTATTTGTAATCACATTACCTTTATAACTCTTCTTTTATTGCAATATTTTACTCATATCATTAGTTATGGAGTCATAGATTCATACAGCATGGCCACCGGCCCTTCAGCTGAACTCATTCACGCCGACTAAGTTGCCCATCTGAGCTCGTCCCACTTGCTTCCATTTGTCCTATATTCCTCTCAACCTTTTTTATTCATGTAATGTCCAAATGTCTTTTAAACTTTGTAACTGTATGTGCATCTACTGCTTCCTCTGGCAGTTTCTTTCTTTTACTGTATAAAGTAGTGTGTAATGTAGCCCCTCATGTCCCGTTTAAATCTTTGAATTGAATTGAATTGACTTTATTACTTACATCCTTCATATACATGAGGAGTAAAAATCTTTACATGGCGTCCCTGTCTAAATGTGCAATTTATAGTAATTTGTAATAAGTAGTATGTACAACAGGACATTCCATATAACATAGCAATACAATTGTATCAGAATGAATTAATCATTCTGATGGCCTGGTGGAACAAGCTATCCCAGAGCCTGTTGGTCCTGGCTTTTATACCACAGTACCCTTTCCCAGATGGTAACAACTGGAACAATTTGTGGTTGGGGTGACTCAGGTCCGCAGTGATCCTTCAGGACCTTTTTACACACCTGTCTTTGTAAATGTCCTGAATAGTGGGAAGTTCACATCTCCAAATGCGCTGGGCTGTCCACATCACTCTCTGCAGGGTCCTGTGATTGAGAATAGTACAATTCCAGGCAGTGATGCAGCCAGTCAGGATGCTCTCAACTGTGTCCCTGTAGAAAGTTCTTAGGATTTGGGGGCCTATATCAAGCTTCTTCAACTGTCTGAGGTGAAAGAGGTGTTATCATGCTTTTATCACCATACAGCCAGTATGTACAGATCACGTGAGATCCTCAGTGATGTGTATGCCAAGGAACTTGACGCTGTTCACTTTCTCAACC